>NC_088794.1:102456345-102758011 GCF_011386835.1 Chrysemys picta bellii | reverse complement strand
GGTGCTGAAACCTAATTATATAACTGATTTAATTATGTCTATCAAATGATACCATGGTAAGGAGATATTTATGGAGATATTTAATTTCTTTATTCTAATTTGTTCTTTTGTGGCAGCCCAGTTGTGTTATCCCAGGAGGAGCCCAGATTTGGGAAGCAGATTGTAACTACTCCTTCTACCTACTGAGTTGTGGGGGCAGAGTCAAGCCTCCAACCGCTCTGTCCTTGCCTACCCACTGCCTGCCCACCTGTGACATAGCATCTCTGTACAGGCAATACGGATCACTACACCTTGCATACAGGCCCCCTGCGCCAGGCCAGGGAGAGTTGGGGAGCATTCTGAGAGCGGGATTTATGCCTGGCCAAAGGCTACGATGAATTTAGCCCCAAGTCTCTTCAATCTTTAACATCTATGATTCTGTGCTCTTATAATTCTTCCTTGCAGCACAGGCATTTCTGCAGTAGTGTGAGAGAACTGTATTCTCAGTATATAACCCTTCTTCTGATTATATATCACTTTTATAAATCTTTTATAATCCCTTTGTAATTGCTATTTAAGTAAAATTATAGTTCCACAACTGAAACAAATGACAGATATAAAATCTTCATTAAGCTGAAATTTTAAAAGGATAATTACATTTTCTATAATTGATGTTTGTTTATTCCAGATTATGCAATTGGAAATTGGATGATCAGTGTTTGGGAATCTTTACGACAGCTAAGGGAACTTGTTGCTATTTGAACTGTTACAGAATTTAGGTATGTGTGCTACAGATTCATTTGCTCTTGGTGTGGGAAATTAATCTACAATATGAAATAAGGAGCCCTGGGAACAAACAAATACTGTCAAACTGTCATTTGTGATAAATAGTGTAAATGTTCCATTATGGTATTCTCAGGTATATTTCAGGGCATGCTGGTAGACTATAGATCACTTTAGAAAGAGATCAATTTACTGGTTAGACTGATCCAATTGACTCAGCAAAAATGATAATGTTCTCTTTCCAAACTATGAAAAAGGCTGATTAAACTTTTGTAGTTATTTTCCCCATCATATATTCAAAGTAAAACAAGCATTTTTTAAAGACTTGCCTTTCTTAAGAACATAACAGTCATACTGGGTCAGACCAATGGTTAGCCTAGTATCCGGTCTTCTGGCAGTGGGCAGTGCCAGATGTTTGAGAGGAAATGAACAGAATGGCAATTTCAAGTGATCCAGTGCTAGTGTGACTGATTTTCGTTACCAATCTGCCTGGGCCCACAGTTGATCAGGCTGGGACCATACGATCTTTTTGGGGAGGAGATGATGAGGCACACCAAGTGTCTGAATTTTAAAGCTTTATTATAAAATAATAAAATAACAGCAGAGAGTGCTGGGAACGCTCCCACATCTCTCAGGGGGAGGAAGAAGGAAGAAAGTGTTAGTGCCCCAAGCCCTAACCCACTTTCATACTCTCACATGCCCAACCCAAGGCTGGCCAGGCCTGGGTGTAACATAAGAAGAAGAGGGGGGGAAGGGTGGGCGGGAGTGCAGTCCTGGTCATCCAAGGATCCGCTGTTGATCTCCGAATTACTTCAGCTCTCAGGAGGATTTTAAGTCCTGGGTCCTTTGGGGGTGTTCCATTCCATGACCTCTGTTCCTGGTCCTCTTTGTGCCAGTCCAAACTGCTTTCTGTGGTCTCTTTCCCTTTCCCAAAACATCCCAGCTCCGAAGACTATTTTCTTTTCTGTCTTGGCCTTCACTGGTCTCGCTGTTATCGTTGAAGCTCTGTGTCTCAGTTGCTCTCACTGTTCTCACTGTTATCTCTGCAGCTCAGTGTCTTACTTAGTTCCGCTGGTCGGGGGCATTGGACTTCCCCCCTTCTGTCTTGGCAGGTAGCAGCTGGCCTTGAGCTGGCTGGAGTTAGCTTCTTATCTTTGGACTGAGCTTGCTAGCTGCAGTGTTGAATTAACCCGTTCTCTGCTCTTCTCCTTCCTCCCCTCTCAGCCTCTAGTACCAGCAAAGGAAACTTCCACTCCCCACTCAGACACCTTTGACCCTCCCCAAAATGCTTTGCGATGCTTGCAACAGCATTAGCAATATACAGTGCTGATCTACCTTCCCGGGGGACTCCCTAAGGGGAGGGGGCCATTGGGATGTGACACTAGCTTCTGGCAGTTGGATGTTTAGGGACACCAGGAGCATGGTGGTGTATCCCTAAGACTCTTGCCTAGCAACCATTGATAGATCTGTTCTCCACTTTCTAATTCTTTTTTAACCCCATTATCCTTTGGCCTTCACAACATCCCCTGGCATCAGATTCCACAGGTTGACTATGAGTTGTGTTGAAAAAGTAATTTCTTCTGTTTGTTTTTAAACCTGCTGCCTGTCTGTTTTATTGGGTGACCCCGATGAAGTGGATTTGAGCCCATGAAAGCTTATGCCCAAATAAATTTGTTAGTCTAAGGTGCCACAAGTACCCCTCGTTCTTTTTGCTGATACAGACTAACATGGCTACCACTCTGAAACCTAGTTCTTGTGTTATGTGAAGGGGTAAAGAACACTTCCCTGTTAACTTTCTCCAAACCATTCATGATTTTATAGACCTCTTTTGCATCCTCCCTCAGTCACCTCTTTTCTAAGATGAACAGGCCCAGTGCCTTCAATCTCTCCAAATAGGGAAACCGTTTAATACCCCCTAAGCACATTTTTGTTGCCCTTGTCTGCACTTCATCCAATTCTGATTTTTTTATTTTTTTTTTTAAGATCGAGCAACCAGAATTACGTGCAGCATTCAAGATGTGGGCGTACCATGAATTTATAAAATGGTATTATAATATATTCTGTCTTATCTCTTTCTTAAAGTTAGCTTTTTTGACTGCTGCTGCACTTTGAGCAGACGTTTTCAGAGAATGATCCATGATAACTCAAAGATCTGTTTTGAGTGATAGCAGCTAATTTAGATCCCATTATTTTATAGGTATTGTTGAGATTTTTTTCCCCCAATGTGCATTGAAAATTTGAAAGTGTTTAATTTATTGTACCAATTTAGGGGGAAACCGTAGTATCTAATGCATCGCATTTTATGTGTTCCGAGTCTGAAATAATTCCATGCTGTACAGTATATTCTCCATTATCTATATCTTTTTTATTTCTATTTTATAATTTAAAAACCTACATATAGCACGTAACAGAAAATAAAAAAACAATATATGGAATGTTGTGATACACTTATAAAGTGTTCCCATTGACTTGTCACTCTCTATTGTGGAGTAAGGCACTACTCACTGCGAGTAAAGACATTAAAATTTTGCTCTATTTATCTATCATTATAGCTTAAAACCTATCATCTTTCCCTCAAGTTATACCTGCCTAGATAAAAGATGGGCTTTGTATGCCTGAAAGGTTAAGGAATCTGGGATGCAGCAGATCAGCAAGGTGAGCAATTTCCAGAGTTGTATATAACATAGGCCAAATCCTCAGCTGGTGTAAACTTGTGTAGCTGCATTGAAGCCCGTGGAGAGTCACACTGATATACAGCAGCTGAGGATCTGGCCCTATGTTTACAGCCTAGAAGCAAATACACACCATTAGATGTTTACATGTGTCTGACGAAGTGGGTATTCACCCACGAAAACTTATGCTCCAATACATCTGTTAGTCTATAAGGTGCCACAGGACTCTTTGTTACCATTAGGTGTGTAGCTATTCAGATAGTTTTCCACCTTCTGAATAGAACTGTGAATTTCTCCAGTTTTGCTTTGGAAATGTTTCTATTAATATTTTCTTTCTTTGAGTCTGCATCTCATACCTCAAGATTTGCTTTGTTTGAAACTGAAATTCAAAGTTAAAAAGGCAAAGCAAAATTCAGTGCAAAGTGCTGAATTTTGCAAGCCAAGCAATGCAAAACTGCCCATAGCTTCCATGAAAAGTATAAACAAGCATGGATTCATGTGCAACAAGACCTATCAGCATGGAAAGGTTCATGAAGCTTAGTAAGTAATTCAGCAAAGCTGATCTGGGTTCTGAGTTTGCTAGATCACAAAATTGGCATTTTCCATGTACTTTCAGATTCTTCTGCAAACAGTTTGCACAACTCTAATTAGGAGACACGAGATCAAAAAGCTAAGAGTCTATGACTGGGAATTATGCAACATTGTTACCAGATTACATTATTCAACACCCTTCAGTTTTATTGCAATAATTCTAAAAATGAATCCAAATATATAACTATTTATGTATTTATTTGTATAGTAGAAAAGGAATAATTCCTGTTGAAGTTAGGAACCCCTCAGAGAAGAATGTTTTTTCATTTGTACGACAGGGGAGGGAAACCTGCAGAAGCAAGAGGGGCTGACGAGGTCTCTGGGCAGATTCCAACATGGTAGCAATTAGAGTCTGATCAAATACGCTGAAGTTCATAAGTAACTTTCCATTGATTTGTTCATAGATTTTAAGGCCAAAAGGAACTGTTATATCATCTAATCTGATCTCCTGTATTACAGATCATAGAATTTCATCCAGTTACTCCTGTACTGAGCCCAATACCTTGTGTTTGGCTAAAGCAGGGATCAGGAACCTTTGGCACGCAGCCCATCAGGGAAATCCGCTGGTGGGCCAGGACGGTTTGTTTACCTGCAGCGTCCGCAGGTTCGGCCAATCGCAGCTCCCACTGGCCGCTGTTTGCCGTTCCAGGCCAATAGGGGCTGCAGGAAGTGGTGTGGGCCAAGGGATGTGCTGGCCGCCACTTCCCGCAGCCCCCACGGCGAACCGTGGCCAGTGAGAGCTGCGATCGGCTGAACCTGCGGACGCTGCACGTAAACAAACCGTCCTGGCCCGCCTTCAGATTTCCCTGACTGGCCGCATGCCAAAGATTACCAATCCCTGGGCTAAAGCATATCTTCCAGAAAGGCATCCACTCCTGATTTGCAGACTTCAGGAGATGAAGAATCCATCACTTTGCTTGATAATTTCTTTGAATGGTTAATCAGCCTTAGTGGCTTCAGCTTCTAGCCATCAGTTTTGTGATGCCTTGCTTTGCTAGATTAAAGAACCCTTTAGTAACTGGTATTTTCTTCCTGTGAAGGTATTTATACACCACAATCAAATCACCTCTTGATCTTCTTTTTTTCATAAACCAAACAGATTAATCTCTTTAAGTCTCTCACTGTAAAAAAAGGCATGTTTTCCATCCCTCAAATCATTTTTGTTGCTCTTCATTGGCCTTAACCTTTGGGTGGACAGCACAGCAGACTATGTAGACATAGTGGAAAAAAGCTAAATGATGGGCAGAAAGGCTGATAGGCTGAGGATGGCAGGAAAATCGGCCAGTTTTGTGGATTTATGCAGGGCAAACAAATTTATATGCATTATCTTGGGGGGGAAAGATAAATTTATGCAGGTTTTTGCATTGTGCATAATTGCATGGACTCTGTCTATATATTATGCAAAAGCTGGTTTCCAATTGATAACGCTTATTGTCAATTTAAATTCTGTGGATAAGGGCTGTACTCCAGCATTCTGAGTGGCTGATGGAGAGTATATACAGTATTTGTAATTCACTCACAATTTAAGACTAAAGAGCAGTATGTTGGCACAATATAATTTTAATAACACTGACATTTTTAAAAATATACTTCTGCATGCTGGTAAATTAATTAGAAAGCAGTAACTAACAGTAATATCAAGTTACTAACATGTGCTTTTTATTGTAGGAATATTTCTCGTACAGTGATTGTTCTCTGTTCAAGAAAAGAAGGTTAGGTAGTACAGCATTTAAAAAAAAAAAAAAAAAAAAAAAGCGAAGTTTTGAAAGAGCTAATTCACCACCATACCTCAAGCAGGAGCAGTTGGGATTGAAACACAGGTTTTTCTCCAGAGTGTTGATGGGGGACTATCCTATGCATCAGGCTATAGGGCAGCCCCCTCACTTGGTCAATGCCTGATGATGAATCCTTCTACTGATCCCACCCACAGAAAAATCCCACTGTGCAAGGCTGCAAAGATAGGACCCCATGGAGAGGGGCTGTATGGCATGTAGGGGGTATTCAGGTTCCTTTCACTGGTTTCCTACATGCTATGGCCTCTGCATCTGTATGCAACTGAACCACATCTGGACTGCAGCACCTAGGGCTTTTGGTGAAAATTAAGAAGGGAGCAGGATTTGCCCCCAAAACTGTAAAAGTACAGACCAGACATGAGGGTTTTCTTGTGGTGATGAAATCTGGCCCTTACTTGGTGCTTAACTGGGAGCTGAGCACTCTTGAAAATCTGGACCCATTTGCCTTTCCAAAGGTGCTATCGGTCTCTTTTTTTTCAGTGAAGTCAGTTGCAAAACTCTCCTGCAGGGTTGGGCTGTCAGGCTTAAGAATTTAGTGATACCTACGAACTAACGAGCATGAAATTATCTCCTGTGATCTTCTTAGTACTCATGATCATACATCATTGTCCACTAATTGGACAACACACTATTAGGATTTTATTGATATTACCGTTGGACTTATTCAACAATGCAATGTTAATTAAATCTGTTATTTTTCCCTTTCTGCTGTTATGGACCATTAGATATTAGTGACTGACTGGCTGCCTAAACTCCTACCACTGTGGGATGTCTACACTGCCATTAAAAACCCATGCCTGGCCCGTGTTAGCTGACAGGCTCATGGGGCTTGAGCTAAGGAGCTGTTTAATTGTAGTCTAGATGTTTGGGCTCCAGCTGGGCCCGGGCTGTAGGACTCTCCTTCCTTTCAGGATCCTGGAGCCTAGTGAGAGAGAAAAGAAAATCTGCATCTCAGCACACACAGGTGAAAGAAAACAGCATGAAGCATTTTTCCTCAGTAGACTCCATGTCTCTTTCTGCTCAGCTTGATAGAACTTTATGATGGGGGGGGGCTGAACGATAAAAGTGAGGGGCAAACACCCCAAGGTATCTCTCTACCTATCCATCTCCCTTCTTGCACCTAAAAAGACAAAAGAAACATCTGTTAGACTTGGGAGGAAGGGTCCGGATGTGAAGATTTTGATCCATAATGCTGTTGGAAGGATGTGGAAAGGACGTTACCTTGAATCAAGTACAGTTTCAGTTAGGCACTAGGAAGCATTTTCTTTATTTTTCTTGTAACCATTTCAGACTTTTTTATGCCTCATTACTTGTACTCACTTAAAATCCTATCTTCTTTTGTTTGTTTTATTGTTTGATCGAACCCACTGTGTTTAAGTTAAATTGTCTTGGTAACTCCATTGAAGGTGGCAAATTGTTGTGTATTGTTTCATTAGAGGAACAACAGACCTAATATCTCTGGGACTGTCCAGGAAAGGGCTGGACAGTACAGAACATACATTTTGGGGGGAAATCTGAGACTGGGAGTTTGTTGGGGTCACCCTGAAGTAGTAACCAATGCTGCTGACAGCTGGAGTGTGACTAGAGTGTGGCTGGCAGGCTGCAGTTACATGGATGTGCTCCTATGAGCAATCCAGGTTGGGAGCTACAGCAGCAAGGCGTTGCAGGTCACCCCTGGTTACAGGGCAGGCGATGACAAAGCCTCTCACTGGTCTGGATAACACCCTGGAATGTCACAGTTTGGCTTTTTTAATGAATTTTGCGCCATAGTGACAGCACTGGAGAATGAAGCTGTCTCCATCCACAAAGCAGGTACACTATGGGTAATGGCAATCCAGTTTTCCCAATGTTATTGTTTGTTCTGAACAGAACCTCTAGGGAGGGAAGAGTTGAGTCATTCAGTCTTTTGATTCTTCTTTGGGTCTGCCATCAAGTTTACAATATGGTGCCAGTTGTTAGGTGGACATCTATCAAAACAGAACTGGACTCCCTTCACATAGGCTACTGAACGGCCATCAGATAGTAATGAGTTTCAGACACTGCCGATCTTTATAATTTAAGTCCTATTGTGAAGTTGCCAGGGAGTGGACGTTTGGGTTTCTGTACTTTCAAGGTAACATTAGTGGTACTGTTAATGCTGTGCCACAGGATAAGTGTTTGTCTCTCTGCTTTGTAGCTAATAGGATCTTCATAATACTTATATGTGTAGTTCAGAGGAACTGTAATTAAGAAGTTTGCAGGCATCACAAGGCCAGCAGCTTCCTTATTTTGAGCCATCGTTGAGCAATGGGTTGGATCGGAGAATCTCCTGGGATTTTTGCTCTTCTAGGAGTTGTTTGTTGTTTTGTTGGAGTATCTGCTTGCTTTTGAAGCTTTGGTATTACAGCCAATGACAGAAGGAGAAGCACAGTCTTTCTGTTAGAAGGCTGGCTGTGCTTAGGAAATGTTACTTGCCACTGCAAAACTGGAAGAACAGTTCTGGAGCTGTTTGGAAAGCCTCTTTGAAACATGTCATCTTAGATTTTAAGGAAGTTACTACTGTTCTCATTTACAAAGCTGGTTCTGCTGTTGTAGCTGCAACTCATTTTTTGGACCATGTTGTCCAGTCAGCTTCTGTGGGGGTGTACTAATGCCAATATTCCTTTTTATTACAAACATTAAGAAGTCTTCCAGACATCTGGTAATTTCCCTGCTATTCTCAAACTAATGGTAAGCCTCTCCTTTCCTTGCAACATATTTATAATCCTATCCTGAAGCATCTTTAATTTGCCATTTCTTTTGAAAATGTTTAGGGTACCTTCCAGGTATAGCAATGTGATCAAACTCAGTCAGGCTTCAGTCAAGGTCATAGCAGTGAGAAAGCTAATGAAGATTTGTCGTAATCTTTTTCTCAGGCAATGTTCCATATTTTGTTAATTCTGCTATTGGATCTGTTAATTCCATGTAATACTTCAGAAGAGAGTGGGCTAGTTAGACCAGAGGACCTGAATGGTGAGATTATTAGCAACTCGGTTGCTTTGAATTTTCTTTGCACTTGCTTAAGAAGTTTTAATTTGCTTCAAACATCACATGAATTTCATCAGTTTGAAATCTGCTAGCTAGAGTATCCCAAGACTGCTCTTGATCCCATGTTGACCAGTATCTGCATTACTTGCACAGCATCAAATTGCTTAGCACTATAGGATGTATGAACACCAAACCTGATCTAAAACCTCTTGAAGCCAATGAGAGTCCTCCCATTGAAAAGAAAGAATTATTTACAGAGGAGAGGCAATTCCCTCCCCAGTGCAACCAGGGTTGAAAATGGATGATGCAATATTTTCAGAAATGTACAACTTTGAATTTTTCTCACCATCAGAGGAGTGAAGTTCTGAAACAGTCTTCCATAGGAATAGTGGGACAAACAATCTAACTTGTCTGAAGATGATCCTTGACAAGTTTTTGAACAGAATTGTATGATTGGGTTGCCTGTGATAACAAGGGATCCTATTTGATGACCCAGGAGGTCCATTCCAGTCCTAAATCCAGTGTTCTTGTATTCCTATTTATTCTGATGGAGGCAGATAATTCTAAAGGTATTATGTCATCCCTTCCCATGAGTTAGCCATTGGATGGGAGTAGCAGTTTTTCAGCACCTCTGAAGATCAAGCTCATGATAATCATGTTCACAAGAATTACGAGGTTGCATATTTGAATTTTATGATTCAAGATTGTCGAACAACAGGCTGAAACGGAATTATTTAATCAAAGATTATCTATCTGAAATTAGTACAGCACTATACAGAATACAGAAAGAATAGATACATTATCGCCCTGGGTGTAAGGTAAAGTGCTGGCCTTTGTAACAAGTGGGATGCTGGTAGTTTGTACTCCCTGACCTAAGTTTCAAGGTCTCTGTTTTTTATAGGGTGGGAGACAAAAAAAAACAATTCTTGGATGGCAAAAATACTTTCCCACGATTATATTTATTGTGTGTTCTGTTTTCCTAATTACTGACAGAATTTCTTTATGGTCCTCAGTTTACCTGATTGATGAGTAAAAAGGAATCTCTAATCTGGTCATTATTATCAACCGCTGTGAAAACTGACAGTTCTTAATAACTTAAAAACATCTTTCAACGGTTCATTATTTCATCCATTACAGAACCCATCTGTAATAACAATTATTCCTTATTTATCACCCAACCCACTACAGAAAACATCTGCCATAAAAAGTATCCCTTATCAATCACCCAGTTTTGTTTATAACATACTTCTGTAGACATTCCTAGTAGTTTGAAGGGGTCTTTTCTATGGATACCTGGATTCCTCAGCACTGGAGATGCTGAGAATAATTACAGGTTTCAGAGTAGCAGCCGTGTTAGTCTGTATCCGCAAAAAGAACAGGAGGACTAGGAATGGCTGAGCCATTACAAACATTGAATCTATCTCCCCTTGTAAGTATTCTCACACTTCTTATCAAACTGTCTGTACTGGGCTATCTTGATTATCATGTCAAAAGTTTTTTTCTCTTACTTAATTGGCCTCTCAGAGTTGGTAAGACAACTCCCACCTGTTCATGCTGTCTGTATGTGTGTATATATATCTCCTCAATATATGTTCCACTCTATATGCATCTGAAGAAGTGGGCTGTAGTCCACGAAACCTTATGTTCTAATAAATTTGTTAGTCTCTAAGGTGCCACAAGTCCTCCTGTTCTTTTTGAGAATAATTAGATACAACCCAACACTCAATCACATAAAAATTCCTGAGTACAGGTCACTCACAGGCTAAGAACTAATGCTCTTAGAATTCAAACATACTTTCTGCTAATGTCATAAAAATTCCAGGGGAATTAATATCAAAAAAGGACTAAAAAGGTTAATATTTACTAACCAATGTATTTTGCAAATCTGGAGACATCTGTTCCACAGAAGTCAATGAGAATTTTGCCATTGATTTCAATGTGATCAGGATTTCACCCTCTATAGCTACTATGAAGAAGACAACATTTACCATTGAAGAGAGAGCTCTAGATATTTACCTCTGCTATTTCAAAACTACCTGGAAGGACATTCATTCCCTGGATAAAAATGGTTATTTGAATACTCTCTTTCTGGTACTCCAAGAAGTCAAAAACTGTCTTTCAAACTAGTCAGTCACTAGTCCTCATGAAGTCTATGTCCATTATTAGCCAGAAACTTTAAATACCGTTAACTTTTGTCCTAGTGATATTGGGGGGGGGGTCCTCCAGAGACCCCATTCAAATGAAGTATCAGCAGTGGAGATCAGGCTATGCCATACCTTCTCCCTACACAAAACATGCCCCTTCTCTCTCATGGCATACCCCACACACTGGGGTGAATGTTGGCTGGAACTGGCTTTACCCAAGCAGAGTTCTCTTCAGCTGAGGGAATTCACTAGCCATTTGTAACCTGAGCAAAGAGGCCAGATCATATCAGAGAATCTGGCCCAAACCTTTTGCTGTTCTGGATCTGACATGAGTAGGAGTTATGCATGCAGTTCCACAATAGTATTATGGATCTAGGTACAGTAGTGCCTTTGCATGTAAATGGTTAAACAGAGTTTGAGAAGATTGCTTTTATGAAATCAATCAAGTGGTTGATGCTGTGACATTTTAAAGATTAAAGTCTTTTTGTAACTTGTCCAGTGGATTGTATAAACAATTTAAGAAAGATTAATGAGCATGGCATGATTTTCATAAACAACAAAGGATGAATAAAAGGGTACTCTAAGACTTTCAATGTTCTAGGTTTGTTGGAAAAGGTCAGGCTTGTGAGATACAATGAATAACTTTTAGCAAGGGCTGGGTGTCTATGGCATATTTAATCTTCTAGTTAAAAAAGTTAGACATATATTTGAAATTTATGTTGTTTTCACTCCCTATCCTCTGCCCCACACACAAACCAAATCTAAACTTAGTTTTATCTGGACTATCATATCAAAAGCCCCCTCTTCAGCTAAAGCAAAATATAAAAAGATCGTATGAGAGCACAAAGGAAGCATAAGGGGTTTGCTATAGTTATCACAGTTTGAATTTTTTTAAAATATTCATTCGATATATCATTTTCTCTTTTTGTAAATAGAGGAAAATATCCCTGAGCAGAAAGATAAGATTTAAGTTTATATTGGAACAGTCCTAAAGTGTTGGGTTGTTTTTAAGTTGATTTAAAGCATGGTGTACAATATACACTGTATTAGAAGAGACCTTAGACTAGTTTCCCCTGACTATAGCCCTTGGAAAAATTGCATGAGATATCAATCTCCCCATGCTGGGCTTTGGCTTTCAGTGGTTCGAATGGACAATTGTTTCAAGTATTCCACTACTGTAGAACCTTTAACACAACATTACATGCTGATCTACTGTAAAATGTAAAGCCTGAGTAAAAGGATGCCCGTGAATAACACTTCACTTAAATAGCACTTTTAACTTACAGATGTCCAAATGTCTTATCCAAATTAAGTAATTAAAGCTCGGAACACCCTAGGGAGGTAAGAATTATTATTCTGTGTCTTCTCTAGACTTCCTGACCCCATTATAATCCTTCCAATCTGTTCAAAATGCTGCTGTGAAAAAAGGCTTTATCTTCACTGCTTTAAAAGATATGTTTTTATAGTAAAAGGACAAACCATGGATAGTTATTGTTATGATCAGGGTGAAACCTTGTTCCAGGTTGAGTTAAAACCTTCTTAAACTGATCTGTGAATGAGTCCTGTATTTAAGTCAGTTGTAAGATACAATTAAGGGGCCACATATAAAACAAAGCCTAATGGAGTCTGGACAGAAACTAGCACCAGGTGGACAGACGGTTTGACTGAATATTGTGACCAGGTACAGGGGAGTGGGAAGGGCAGAGGAAAGGGACAACTGAGAGCAGACTGAGTGAGACAGACAGCCTGAAGGAGTAATTGAAAATGTGTGGCTGACCCTCAAAGAAATCTGGGAAGAGGTTATTGGATCAGGGGCACAGGCTGAAAGAGTGCTCTTGGTGCTGTGAGTAAAAGAAGCTGTTTCCTGCTATTTGATTCCCTCCGCGTTCAGAGGCACAGGGCTTTCTACATTTGTAAATAAAAAAACCCAGCATCAAAGAAATACTTGATTATTTCCAATTTCTACTCCCAACTGGAACACCCAGAGGGCCCCAAACTTTCTCTAGCTGCTTGGGTCAAAGAGGGGCACAATTATCTTGCTGTAAAATCCTAAGTGGAGACCAGACATTTGTAGTGCTTACTTCCTGATAGGTGGGTGAGGTCAGCTCTATACTCCCACCTGGGGTATAGCTCATAGTAAAACTAAGGGTATGTCTACACTACGAAATTAGGTCGAATTTATAGAAGCTGGTTTTATAGAAATCGGTTTTATACAGTCGATTGTGTGTGTCCCCACATAATATGCTCTAAGTGCATTAAGTCGGCGGACCGCGTCCACAGTACTGAGGCTAGCGTCGACTTCCGGAGCATTGCACTGTGGGTAGCTATCCCACAGTTCCCGCAGTCTCCACCGCCCATTGGAATTCTGGGTTGAGATCCCAATGCCTGATGTCGCGGGGGGTTCTGGGTACATGTCATCAGAGCAACGGCAGACAATCGATTCACGCCTTTTTACCTGGGTTACCTGTGCAGACGACATACCACGGCAAGCATGGAGCCCGCTCAGCTCAGCTCAGCTCACCGTCACCATATGTCATCTGGGTGCCGGTAGACGTGGTACTGCATTGCTATACAGCAGCAGCTAATTGCCTTTTGGCAGTAGACAGTGCAGTATGACTGGTAGCCGTCATCGGCTATCTGGGTGCTGGCAGACGTGGGGCTGCATTGCTATACAGCAGCAGCTCTTTGCCTTTTGGCAGTAGATGGTGTATTACGACTGGTATCCATCATCGTCATACTCCTCAGTATGAACTCCAGAGTTCGGTCAGAGACACCTGGGCAGACATGTTTTGTCTCCTAGAAACTCAGTCCTGCCGGCTGTCCTATTGAACCGTCTTGACGATGATGGCTAGCAGTCGTAATGCAGCATTTTCTGCCAAGCACCCAGAAGATGCCGATGGCAATCAGTCATGCTGCACCGTCTGCTGCCAGCCTAAGATGTAAAAGATAGATGGACCAGATTTGTTCTGTATTCATTTGCTTCCTCCTCCCTGCGTGAAATCAACAGCCTGCTAAACCCAGGGTTTTGAGTTCAATCTTTGGGGGGGCCATTCTGTGTGACAGTTCTTTGTGTTTCTCCCTGATGCACAGCCACCTTTGTTGATTTTAATTCCCTGTAAGCCATGTCATCACTTGCCCCTCCCTCCCTCCGTCAGACAATAGTTTTGCGCCTTTTTTCAGCCCAGACGCCATAGCACTGGGATCATGGAGCCCACTCAGATCACCGTGGCAATTGTGAGCAATATGAACGTGATGCGCATTGTCCTGGAGTATATGCAGAGCCAGAACATGGCAAAGCAAAACCAGGCGAGGAGGTGATTGCAGCACGGCGATGAGAGTGATAAAGAAATTGACAGGGACATAGACCTATCACTAAGTATGGGCTCCAGCAATGTGCAAATCATGGTGTTACTGGGGCAGGTTCATGGCATGGAACGCCAATTCTGGGCCCGGGAAACAAGCACAGACTGGTGGGACCACATCGTGTTGCAGGTGTGGGACAATTCCCAGTGGCTGCGAAACTTTTGCATGCGTAAGGGCACTTTCATGGAACTTTGTGACTTGCTTTCCCCTGCCCTGAAACGCCAGAATACCAGGATGAGAGCAGCCCTCACAGTTGAGAAGCGAGTGGCGATAGCCCTGTGGAAGCTTGCAATGCCAGACAGCTACCGGTCAGTTGGGAATCAATTTGGAGTGGGCAAATCTACTGTGGAGGCTGCTGTGATCCAAGTAGCCAACGCAATCAAAGACCTGCTGATATCAAGGATAGTGACTCTGGGAAACGTGCAGGTCATAGCGGATGGCTTTGCTGCAATGGGATTCCCAAACTGTGGTGGGGCGATAGATAGAACCCATATCCCTATCTTGTCACCAGAGCACCAAGCCACCGAGTACATAAACCGCAAGGGGTACTTTTCAATGCTGCTGCAAGCCCTGGTGGATCACAAGGGACGTTTCACCAACGTCAACGTGGGGTGGCCGGGAAAGGTACATGATGCTCGCATCTTCAGGAACTCTGGTCTGTTTCAAAAGCTGGAGGAAGGGACTTTCTTCCTGGACCAAAAAATAACCGCTGGGGATGTTGAAATGCCTATAGTTATTCTTGGGGACCCAGCCTACCCCTTAATGCCATGGCTCATGAAGCCGTACACAGGCAGCCTGGACAGTAGTCAGGACCTGTTCAACTATAGGCTGAGCAAGTGCAGAATGGTGATAGAATCTGCATTTGGACGTTTAAAAGCGCGCTGGCGCAGTTTACTGACTCGGATAGACCTCAGCGAAACCAATATTGCAATTGTTATTGCTGCTTGCTGTGCGCTCCACAATATCTGTGAGAGTAAGGGGAAGACATTTATGGCAGGGTGGGAGGTTGAGGCAAATCGCCTGGCCGCTGATTACGCGCAGCCAAACACCAGGGCAGTTAGAAAAGAGATAAGGAATGGATGTTGTCTGCATGCCAGCAAACACCGGGACCATACGCTGCCATGCTTTGTTATGCAATGATTCCAGACTACGTGCTACTGGCCTGGCATGGTAAAGTGTCCTACCATGGCAGACGGGATAAGGCAGCCCTCCCCAGAAACCTTTTGCAAAGGCTTTGGGAGTACATGAAGGAGAGCTTTCTGGAGATGTCCCTGGAGGATTTCCGCTCCATCCCCATACACGTTAACAGACTTTTCCAGTAGCTGTACTGGCCGCGATTGCCAGGGAAAATTAATCATTAATCATTAAACACGCTTGCTTTTAAACCATGTGTAATATTTACAAAGGTACATTCACCAGAGGTCCCTTGTGTGCCCTCAGGGTCTGGGAGCATGCCTTGGGTGAGTTCGGGGGTTACTGGTTCCAGATCCAAGGTGATAAACATATCAGTTTATAGCAGTTTCTCTGCTTCCTTGCTGTGAGCTATCTTCATTGTCTTCATCATCATCTTCCTCGTCCCCCAAACCCGCTTCCATGTTGCGTGATTCTCCATTGATGGAGTCAAAGCACAGGGTTGGGGTAGTGGTGGCTGCTCCCCCTAGCATGGCATGCAGCTCTGCGTAGATGTGGCATGTCTGCGGCTCTGCCCTGAACCTTCTGTTTGCTTCTCTGGCTTTGTGGTAGGCTTGCCTTAGCTCCTTAATTTTCACGCGGCACTGCTGTTCGTCCCTGTTATGGCCTCTGTCCTTCATGGCCTTTGAGACTTTTTCTAATATTTTGCCATTTCGTTTACTGCAACGAAGTTCAGCTAGCACTGATTCATCTCCCCATATGGCGAGCAGATCCCGTACCTCCCATTCTGTCCATGCTGGAGCTCTTTTGGGATCCTGGGACTCCATCATGGTTACCTGTGCTCTCCATGCTGGGCAAACAGGAAATGAAATTCAGAAGTTCGCGGGGCTTTTCCAGTCTACCTGGTCAGTGCATCTGAGTTGAGAGTGCTGTCTAGAGCGGTCACAATGAAGCACTGTGGGATAGCTCCTGGAGGCCAATAATGTCTAATTCTGTCCACACTACCCCTAATCCGACCCGGAAAGGCTGATTTCAGCACTAATCCCCTCGTCGGAGGTGGAGTAAAGAAACCGGTTTAAAGGGCCCTTTAAGTCGAAAAAAAGGGCTTCATCGTGTGGATGTGTCCAGGCTTAATTCGATTTAACGCTGCTAAATTCAACCTAAACTCGTAGACCAGGCCTTTGTGCCTAGTCTTCACTAAGATTTGACAGTAGGATAGCTAATAAATGTGAGTTATCCCATGGTAAAAACACAACTGCTTTCTTTTTTATTTTTGGTTGACTCTCCCACCTTGCAGGGTCCTGGAGCTCAAAATTCTACCACCTTCTCTGACACTGTGCCCCTGTTCTGCCCTTATTGTAATCATTGGCTCACCAAGTCTTTCCAAATCAAATTCAAGAGCCTCATTTTTGCCTTCCACCATTCAGCTCCTTCCTACTTCAGCTCATCTCCTTCCATTCTCCCCCCATTCTTTCTTTTCTCAGACCACACAATGTGTATGATTGGGAAATGGATATGTAGGGGTATTTACACCTCTACATTGCCTTAGTCTTGTGTAAAGCCCATACATAATTTTCAGAATGCATTAGTCTCAAACATTGTTACTCTGTTGTATTCATTTTGTCTTTCAACAAAAACTCCTCATTGCCCTGATGTCTCCTCCTATTCTTGTCTTAGCTTAGATAGTAAGATTCATAGATTTAATAGCTTTAACACAGGCCATATAATTTTATCCAGTGATTTCTCCATCTGGCCCTATAAAGTCTGAGTTAGAGCATATATTATAGCAAGACATTCAGTCAGAAGTCCCCTACTGACAGAGAATTTTCTGTACCCTTTAATAATCTGTTCCAATTTAATTACCCTCAGTTAACAATCAACAGAGGGTCCTGTGGCACCTTTAAGACTAACAGATGTATTGGAGCATAAGCTTTCGTGGGTGAATGCCCACTTCGTCATACGCTCCAATACATCTGTTAGTCTTAAAGGTGCTATAGGACCCTCTGTTGCTTTTTACAGATCCAGACTAACACGGCTACCCCTCTGATACTTGACATCAGTTAACAATGTGTATCTTGTTTCCAGTTTGAACTTTACTGACCTCAACTTCCAGTCATTGGATTTTGTTATGCCTTTATCTACTTGATTAAAGAGCCCTCTAGTATCTGATATCTTCTACCACTGTAGTTAATAATAGACAGTGACTAAATCACTTCTTAGCCTTCTCTTCAATGAGCTAAATAGATTGAGGTTGTTTAATTTCTAATTTTAAAGTATGTTTGCTAGACCACAAGTCATTCATGTAGCCTTTCTCTGAATCAATTCAGATTTTTCAAAATCCTTTTTAAAGAACAGCAGGGACTCTACTATGCTACAGAAATAATATAACCCATTTTACAGATGGGGAAACTGAAGCATAGAAATTCTATATCTTGCCCAGATCATGTAGTGAGTAAGTGGTAGAGCCAGGTCCTGACTGAAAAATGCAAACACTGAACTGTACCTGAGCCACTAAATCGCACTGGGCTGACAATGAGTTATTTGGAGGATACTACACAAGGAGAAATCACTGACAATAAGATCTCCTGCTAATAAATGTGCGTTGTCTTTCCTGATACATAAATCATAACCGCCAACAAGAAATCAGACTAGTATCCTATAAATATTTGTATGTAGGAAGTGAAAATAAAAATACTACTTAGCTTTTGTATGTGCATGTTAGGGTTTTATTTTGCTGCCAGTCACCGGCAGCATGGTCAGTTCATTACATTTTCTAGGAATCAGTGGGTTTGGCCTGTGCTGTACCAAAGATGTGTGTGTATGTGTTTTGTATTCTCACAGCTTTAACTCAGTCTGGACCTTACGTTTAAAGGGCAGGGACTGAAAAAGAATGAGAAATACTATGAGCTACTATTTAATGCTCATTCTGAAGTTTGTTAGTAAAGACATTCCTCTAATGCTTTGTCAGATCCATGCCCACAAGCTGTGATCTTTCCCTGTGCAATTAACTTTGTCTAACATAAATGGATGTTGTCTACTGACCTCCATAATCTCAGATGCTTCTAAAATCAGGAGACCAATCATCTATCTATTGGCCTGATCCTTGGGACCTGATTTGCTGTTTTAAGTTAACTTTTTTGCTCTCCTAATTCTGAGGACCTGCAGGCCAGATCTGTTGAGGTATCTAGGTATTAATACCACACTTTTCACCATGTATCTGACCATTTTACAAATGAGTTGCTTTTTTGCTTTTTTTTTTTTTTTTCCCACCAAGATCTTAGCTGCTTTCCTCCATAAACATAGGACAGTGGTTTTCAACCTTTTTGCAAACCCCTAAAAATTTTGAATGAAGGTGCCTTTGGAAATCTTAGACATCGTCATAGTGGACCACAGATTGAAAACCACTAACACAGGGGAAACTCCCACTGACTTTAATGGATGCAAGATTTTATGTATGTTACAAAGTAACACTGTATTTTCAAAAAAATAGAATATAGAGGATCCCCCAACACAGATTACGTCCCCTGATAAGACACCAGGTATAAATGGTTAATCTATTGCATAGTAGGGCCAATAATCAAATACCCCCATGCTTTTTTCGATGAATACTTGACAATGGAATATATATGCTAAAGAAGAGAAGTCCAGTAGAAGAAAAGCTAAAATAGCAACTTGACCTGATAAAATAAAAGATCTCTTAAATGAATGCCTTTTCTGCTCAGCAAGCCAAAATATATTGAATAAAACATCAGATCCCATTTAACTGAATTTTGTGTTTTGCAAGATCAGACTGCTAGGAAAAACTATAATTTTGGTGTAACAAAGTTATCTATTTTAAGTTTCTTTTGTATATTACTGTTCCATGAGCTTTTAGAAAGGGATTTGAGCAATATAATTATTTCAGTGCTGCTGCTCCTGCTGTGTGAGGCAGGGGAATTTTTTACAAGTCTCTACTGACCTAAATAGACTCAATTTTATAAGGAAAAATATTTTGTTTCCCCTTCTATGTGATCACAAACCCATCTGCTCTGACCTTATCTTGCTATGAAGAGGTTTAGTAATTGCTGGTAAAGCTCTAGGGGGCTATGCATTTTCAGTTTAAATTGCTATATACATTTTAGTAAAGAAAGGTAATAGTCTAGAAGGCATTATTATCTAACACCAAAACCCAATAGAAGTGGAAAAAATCAAGACACTCATAAAGCATAAAAGTCAATGACTGGAGTAGCTAGATACAAAAGAACAGATAAAGATAACATGAGAAACAAATAAAATGAATAAACCATCAGCTCCCTAAGAGGATACTCTTAAAACAGGATCTGATCCAAATTATATGGAATAATAGGAATTTTACCACTGATTTAGCAGGTTTTGGATTAGACCCAGAGCTGTCCTTACACTAGGCCACATCAAAATGAGAATGTTTGCATTCCTAAGTTTTTTGTATCAAGTATATTAGAATCCCTGGATTCTTTAGAATTTCTTTTCTAATATTAAGAAAATTGTAAGTACTCTTAGCATATGCACAATGTGCCCTCAGGTGGCATGTGACCAGGATTCATCACTGAATTTGGTCCACTGAGTGGATCATTAGCTTCCCCAGCTCAGGCTGGGTACTGATGGGGAGTGCGATGTGAACGCTGATTCATGTGGGCCACAACATCAAGACCTCCACAAAAACTGGGTAAATATGATATGAACAAGGGCTTTTCTATTGAGTTTGTGGAGGATGGAATTCTCCAAGGAGTATTTGGGCCACTCTGTGTAAAGATATTGCCATTGGAGTTTGATGATCATACTAGTTTCAACCGGTAATGCTTGGTTAATGTCTTACAGTGATGATGATGATTATTAGAGTATTTATTACAATTGGGATCAGTACCCAAGTTAATATGAGAACAAGATAAACACAGTAAGGGGTATAAAAAGGAAGAAAGAGAAGGGTCAAGATAATAAGATCATGCAGTTGCTTGAAAAGGGAAGTAAAGGAGGGGAGTGTCAGGGCATTGTGGATATGATGAGAAGGGATGACTGGTAACAGTTGTAGGATGTTGAAGAGTCATAAAAATATGTTCCCCCAGAAATAGAGGCTTTAAATAGAGATCTACAAGTAGCAGTGCTGTATATTGCTGAAGAAATGAGTATAAAGGAAGCTGCATCTAATATGTATAAAATTTGGAAAGATGTTGATGCAGAAAAAGAATTGCCTTTCATGCAGTATTTGGAAAGGGGATCATGGGAGAGAAAACAATCCAGACAGATGGAAACGGATATGGAAAATCTGTTTGATTTTACAAAAGAAATTACTTCAAATCTATCAACATTTACACCCATCAGAATAAATAAAGTGACCAATGGCATGGGAAAAGATTGTTGGAAGCATTGTGGCCTGGGGGAGCAGGAGGGAGGGGACATGATTCTACATATTTGGTGATCATGTCCTAAGAAGTAAAAATTTGGGAAGCAATTGATTTGTTTGTATATTTGCCAAAAGCAATTTGGCACTGGTCCTGTCGGGCCTTATCCTGTATGGTGCTGAGTGCCCCAGTAGGCCCAGTCACAGGGAACTGAAGAAGCTCAGCACCTCACACTGTTGGGAGGTCTATGAAAAAATGTACAATGTTTAAAGCTTATGGAAATAATATCCCACTTATTAGTTACTCTACAGCAAATCACTGGAAGAGAAAGACAAATAATCTCCTGCCCGTTGTCCCATGGACAAAGAACAACCACATTCTTTCCACCTCAGTGACTTTAGTTTTCCATTTAAAAAAAATCCAACAAACCAGGAAGGAAAGGGAAGGAGGGAGATAGACAGAATGGTCATCAGGATCATCTAGTGCCCTTCTGCAACAGGCTCCATCTGAATACAAAATGGCAGCTTTCTCCGAAGCAGGGAGGAACACTTCTCTCAATGTAAAGGTGCAGAACACCTGAAAATGAGCCATAAGGTATAGCCCATACATAACATTTTAATTTAACAAAATGTAGGAAATGATGGGGAAACTCACTTTTAAAAAGGCAGAACTTGGATACAATTTTTTGAAATCTGGGTAATGTCACTGAATTATAGAATTTAATAACTGCATCAATCAAGCCTACACTTTACATTCAATTCTTGTTAACTATTGATATATAGGTTTCAGAGTAGCAGCCGTGTTAGTCTGTATCCGCAAAAAGAAGAACAGGAGTACTTGTGGCACCTTAGAGACTAACAAATTTATTAGAGCATAAGCTTTCGTGGACTACAGCCCACTTCTATGCATCCGAAGAAGTGGGCTGTAGTCCACGAAAGCTTATGCTCTAATAAATTTGTTAGTCTCTAAGGTGCCACAAGTACTCCTGTTCTTCTTTTTATTGATATATAAAGTATCATTTTTGCCATCTAGTGATGGTTCCTGTGTTTGTTTATTTTTAATTATTTGTACTGTTGTCAGAAACTTCATTTTTAAAAAAATGGTTGTCACTCCCTACCCCAGCTGTAACAAATGACCAGAACCTCTTGATTTCATTAATATATTTTTCCTAAACTGCTCAGACATGTTATTGTCCTGTGTCACACATTCATTGCAGTCTAGAAACTAAAAGTGGTTAACAGAGAAGCAATCCTTAGGAACTAAGTGTGTTGCAGACATTTTTTTTTTTATGTAAAATCTGTTAAAATCTTATGCTAATGGCTCCAGGTAGATGCATTTGGTGAAGCTTGCACTTTTAATCTTTTGAATATGTAATTCCAAAAACAACCAACCAACCAACCACACCCCTTTTCAGGAAGCTTGTTACTGTGATCCTAGCAGCTCAGTTGAACCAAGAATTGCAGTCATGCAGCTGAATGGCTCAGATTATTAATAATTGGATAGAGTCTCTCACCTCTGTGTTGCTTGTTCAAATAAATTCCAGTGGCCAAATCCTGTTTGGCTTACTCACACAGTTCCCACTATTTCCTTGTACTCCTCTATCTGTCCTTCTGTATCCCTCAGTTGCCTCTTTTAGGCCAGGTCTACACTACAAACCTATATCCATATAACTAAGGGCATGTCTATACTTACCGGAGATCAAAGCTATGGTGATTGATGCACTGAGGGTCAATTTAGCAGGTCTAGTGAAGATTGCAGATCACTCTCCTGTCAACCCCAGTACTTCACCAGAATGAGATGAATAAGGGAAGTCGATGGGAGAGCGTCTCCCATCGATGCAGCACAGTGTACACACCGCAGTAAGTAGATCTAAGCTACGTCGAATCCAGCTACGTTATTCAGGTAGCTGAAGTTACATAACTTAGGTTGATTTACCCCCATAGTGTAGACACGGCCTAAGTCATTCTGGGGTGTGAAATCCACACCCCTGAGTGACATAGTTATACCAATCTAACCCCCTGTGTAGACAGTGCTACGTCGATGGAAGTGATATAGTTACCGCCTCTTGGGGAGCTGGATTAACTATGCTGATGGGAGAAGGTCTCCCATCAGCATAGTAGTGTCTTCATTAAAGCACTAAAGCGGCACAGCTGCAGTTCAGCTGTGATGCTGAAGAACTGTACGTGAAGACAAGCCCTTGGGCCTGGTCTACACTAGAAAATTAGGTTGGCATAATTATGTTGTTCAGGGGTGTGAAAAATCCACACCCCTAAGCTGCAGAGGTAAGCTGACCTAAGTCTCTGTGTAGACCTTCTTAGGTCGACAGAAGAATTCTGTCTACTTAGTTGCCATCTCTCGGGGAAGTTGCTTACCTATGCTAACGGGAGAACCCCGCTTGTCGACATAGGTAGTGTCTACACTGAATCACTGCAGCTGTGCCACTGTAGAGTTTCAAGTGTAGATAAGCCCTTAGCTTGTAAGCTATTTGGAACAGGGACCACGTTTTTGTTCTGTGTATATACAGCACCAAGTACAGTGGGCTATGATTAAGGCTCCTGAGCACTACAGTAATACAAATAATAATAAAATAACAAATAGTGCAAAAAACTTTTTACAAAAGTTAATTAGTGAGCTAGTTAAACAAGAGTGAACTACCTTCGCATCCCTTGAAAGGGGTCTCTCGAGAACAAACTACACCATTTGCTCAAGAAACTCCCTGAAAAAGCACAGGAACAAATCTGCACAGACATACCCCTAGAAACCTGACCAGGGGTATTCTATCTGCTACCCAAGATCCATAAACCTGGAAATCCTGGACGCCCCATCATCTCAGGCATTGGTACCCTGACAGCAGGATTGTCTGGCTATGTAGACTCTCTCCTTAGGCCCTATGCTACCAGCAATCCTAGCTATCTTTGAGACACCACTGACTTCCTAAGGAAACTACAATCCATTGGTGATCTTCCAGAAAACACTTCCTGGACACTACAGTGCTAATAAGTGATGGTCACACAAACACCACCCTATACCGGAAACCTATTGACCGCTATACTTACCTACATGCCTCCAGATTTTATCCAGATCACATCACATGATCCATTGTCTACAGCCAAGCGCTAAGATACAACCGCATTTGCTCCAATCCCTCAGACAGAGACAAACACCTACACAATCTCTATCAAGCATTCTTAAAACTACAATACCCACCTGCTGAAGTGAAGAAACAGATTGACAGAGCCAGAAAAATACCCAGAAGTCACCTACTCCAGGACAGGCCCAACAAAGAAAGTAACAGAACACCACTAGTTGTCACCTTCAGTCCCCAACTAAAACCTCTCCAGCACATCATCAAGGATCTACAACCTATCCTGAAGGACAATCCCTCACTCTCTCAGATCTTGGGAGACAGGCCAGTCCTTGCTTGCAGACTGCCCCCCCCAACCTGAAGCAAATACTCACCAGCAACCACACAACAAAAACACTAACCCAGGAACCTATCCTTGCAACAAAGCCCATTGCCAACTCTGTCTACATATCTATTCAAGGGACACCATCATAGGACCTAATCAGATCAACCATACCATCAGAGGCTCGTTCACCTGCACATCTACCAATGTGATATATGCCATCATGTGCCAGCAATGCCCCTCTGCCATGTACATTGGCCAAACTGGACAATCTCTATGCAAAAGAATAAATGGACACAAATCAGACGTCAAAAATTATAACATTTAAAAACCAGTTGGAGAACACTTCAACCTCCCTAGTCACTCAATTACAGACCTAAAAGTCGCAATTCTTCAACAAAAAAATTTCAAAAACAGACTCCAACGAGAAACTGCAGAACTGGAATTAATTTGCAAACTGGACACCATTAAATTAGGCTTGAATAAAGATTGGGAGTGGATGAGTCATTACACAAAGTAAAAACTATTTTCCCATGCTAATTTTCCCCCTACTGTTATTCACACCTTCTTGTCAACTGAGTCTGGTTTTGTTCAATTTCTTCATCAATGATTTAGATAATGGCATGAAGAGTAAAGTTTGTGGACAATACCAAGCTGGGAAGGGTTGCAAGTGCTTTGGAGAATGGGATTAAAATTCAAAATGATCTGGACAAACTAGAGAAGTGGTCTGAAGTAAATAGGATGAAATTCAATATGGACAAATGCAAAGTACTTCACTTAGGAAGGAACAATCAACTGCACACATACAAAATGGGAAATGACTGCCTAGGAAGAAGTACTATGGAAAGAGATCTGAGGGTTATAGTGGATCACAAGTTAAATATGAGTCAACAGTGTAACACTGTTTTAAAAAATGCAAATAGCAGGAGTGTTGTGAGTAAGACACAAGAAGTAATTCTTCCACTCTACTCTGCACTGGTAAGGCTTCAACTGGAGTACTGTGTCCAGTTCTAGATGCCACATTTTAAGAAAGATGTAGAAAAATTGGGGAAAGTCTAGAGGAGAGCAACAAAAATGATTAAAGGTCTAGAAAACATGACGTATGACGGAAGATTGAAGAAATTGGGTTTGTTTAGTCTGGAGAAGAGAAGGCTGAGAGGGGACATGATGACAGTTTTCAAGTGTAAAAAAGGTTGTTACAAACAGGCGAGAGAAAATTGTTCTCATTAAACCTCTGAGGATAGGACAAGTAATGGACTTAAATTGTAGCAAGGATGGATTAGGTTGGACATCAGAAAAAGCTTTCTAAATCATGGTTGTTAAGCACTGGAACAAATTGCCTAAGGAGGTTGTGGAATCCCTGTCACTGGCAGATTTTAAGAACAGGTTAGACAAACATCAGTCAGGAATGGTCTAGTTATTACTTAGTCCTGCCTTGAGTGCAGGGGACTCTACTAGATGACCTATTGTGATGTCCTTTTCAGTACAACATTTCAATGATTCTATGACTAGTTCCTTCCTCCCATGTGCTGCAAACTCAGCTGATGGGAGGAGTCTGCTTGCATGACTCATCTTCATAGGGAGGAGAGCAGGACAACAAAATTCTTTTATCCTCTTGTTGATGGTATGTAGGGAAATTCTTGTCACAACATCCCACAATAATCCATCTGGTATTGATGGACATTTCCCTTTGGGAAGGGCATAAAACCTTCTGTTGAAGATCAGCCCTTCATACTAATGTCTCTCTCCCATCTGGTGATTTGCACAGTCACAGAGGCTTACAATACAACCGCTCAAATATTACCTTGCACGAGGGAACACATATGTTATAAGAAAGATTAATGCAAGCACCAACTGACAAGCATTCAATAAAGTCTCAATGCTAAATACATTTTTACAATTCTAATACCTATTTTAACAATACTAGCACACGGTTGGGTCAGACTGATTCCAGGTACGTATTTGTCAGAGTTCAGTGTGAGCTGGCATCTGGTCTGCCAGTGTCACAGAGGAGAAAACAATCCTCCTACCTTTCTTTGTCTCCCCCTCCTTCTTGGCTGGTACAGAGAGTTTCCCCTCCTGTTTCACTTTACTTTAACTACTGGGAATGATAAACCACTAGAGGTGCAGTGTTAGAATTATGAGACTGCTATGTTGTACGACAGGATACGTACAAAGAAATCCATCAAACTCTGCTCAGGCTTAGAACAGATGACCTGGTGCCCTGGCCTCCAGCCAAGTTTCATTCCCATCAGGGAAGCTATGATAAGGACAGGTGCTGAAGGAGGATATTTGAACAGCAAACAAATAGGCAACTTGGGAGTTTGGGACATTTAAATCCAGTTTACTATTATCCTCTCAAAAACCATATTCAGAGCATGCACCTGCATTCCTTGTACGCCCCAAATTCCACTGGGGAATCTGAGATGTGCAATGAATGCAGTGTTGGACCTTAAAAATTGCAATACATAAAGAAAGTCAAAGGTATTACCTCACTTCCTTAAAATTGCCCTTCACATATCAAATGGGATCTGAATTTATTATTTAGAAATTGGTATAGAAAGGACTGGAGGAACGTTCATGTCCCTAACATATAGTAGAGAGCACAGAGAATTACTCCTCCTTGTACTAACGTAACTATTAATTAGTCAGCCACTATGTGTATCAGGGATGAATTTGGCTTTATCTCTGCCAGATTTGAAGATTCCAACTATTTCTCACATCTGGCAGAATTAGCAAAATTGCACAATATTAATTGATAATGTATGTGAGAAATGGATAGGGACAGATATAGAAGATTTTAAACAAAGCAAACTAAACGTGAAATGTTGGAATACAGATCATTGAATTGAAGGTATGGCTAAATGTGTAATACAGATGGTCTAATTTAACTATGGCTGGCCTGCTTCTAATCTTACTTACTGGTTTTTCACCAGTAAACTCCATTAATTACAGTGAAGTTACTCCATTAATTACAATGCAAGTGAGATCAGAATCAGGCCTAAGGACCAAGACCCACTGAGCTCATAACAAAGTGAGCAAGCTGAATACTTTATTCTATTTTGCTGCTGCTAAGCTTGAGAGATGTGCATGCATAAAAATTGAAGAACAGAGCTGTTTGTGTGAATTCCTCTTGTGTGGTTAATAGAAGGTATCCGGGGAAATTATTTTTCCTCTCGCCAGTAAAGACATTTGGGCAGATTCTGAAAAAAAAAAATCATTGATTTTTTTTTTTTTTTTATAAAACCATTAAAATGTACTGATAAAATACTGGGAAGTAATTTTTCAGAGTCAGCATTTGAAAAAGATTTGATGGTATTGATTTTCGCTGTGTATACCTGCTCAGTACTGCAAGAATATTTTAAAAGTCCTATCTCTGTTACCCATATCTGTTTTCCCTGCTAATTATGAGCAAAGGTTTTAAAGAACCATTTTGTGTGGTATTGTACCTGGTCACCTTGAGAACTGCTGTTGTAACTGCTATTCTTTTCTTTATTTCTTTCTGAGTATTTAGGGCTCATGAAAGACACAGTCATGAGTCTGAAGCCCCCTATTTAGCCATAGAACAGGTTCAATATGAGCAGCACAGTGCCAATATAAAGAACGAGGAGTACATGTGGCACCTTAGAGCTTAACAAATTTATTTGGACATAAGCTTTCATGGGCTAAAACCCACTTCAATGGATGCATGCAGTGGAAAATACAGTAGGGAGATATATATACACAGAGAGAACATGAAAAAATGGGTCTTGCCATACCAACTCTGACGAGACTAATCAATTAAGGTGGGCTATTATCAGCAGGAGAAAAAAAACGTTTGTAGTGATAATCAGGATGGCCCATTTCCAACAGTTGACAAGAAGGTGTGAGTAACAGTAGGGGGGAAATTAGCCTGGGGAAATAGTTTTTACTTTGTGTAATGACTCATCCATTCCCAGTCTTTATTAAAGCCTAATTTAATGGTGTCCAGTTTGCAAATTAATTCTAGTTCTGCAGTTTCTCATTGGAGTCTGTTTTTGAAATGTTTTTGTTACTGTATTTTCCACTGCATGCATCTGATGAAGTAGGCTTTAGCCCACGAAAGCTTATGCTCAAATAAATTTTTTAGTCTCTAAGGTGCCACAAGTACTCCTCATTCTATTTTAAGTTAGATATCTCATTATATAATCATAAAAAGAACGAGGAGTACTTGTGACGCCTTAGAGACTAACAAATTTGTAACTAGTCGAGGTAAACTCCAGGTAGGGGTATAATCTTGATAAAAGCTGGGCAATATTTTTGGATTAAAATTTTTTTTGCCAAAAAATTCATATGTGGGCCTAAGGAGAGAGTCTACATAGCCACACAATCCTGGCTGATTTGAGTCAGCTGGGGGCTGGGATCATTTAATTGAGCAAACCAAATACAGTTACCAAACCAATTAGAATACAAATTTCAAAACCAATTATCAATTTATAAAATCATATAAAAATAAAATATATATCATATAATTAATTGAAATGTTTCAACTATTACATTATGATGTTGTCTGACACAGAAGGACTGGGCTCAATGAGCCTTCTACTCCCTTGCATTTCAAAAAAATATTTGCTATTGCTCCAGCTCAGAATGGGGGGAGGGAGGGAAATCATAGTTTTGGAATGTCCTGAAGAATGGGAATTCCAGGTTCTGACCAGCTCTAATCAATTACCTTAAGATACCTCGGGAGCAATGCTACCATGAGAAAAGGAGCCTAGGGAATAGTATGCATGCTGCAGTACTCAAAGGAAATTCCCACAGATCTTTGGGGGCCACACCATTCTACTCCTTCCATAAACCCTTCCTTGAGTTGAATTAGCATTTTAGGAGCTCCATGAATTCAAACTGAATTTCCTAAGCAATTATCCCAGTTCACACAGGCTTTTTAGCTGAACTATATGAGTTAGGCCTTCTGCAGGATATAGATAACCAAACTGGAAACTTCAGCCCATGTTCTTTCTGCCTACATTGCACAATGTACAGTAGATTAAAATCATGGCTGCATTAATTGTCTGGTTGGTGATAGGAAATATTCCTTTAGCACATGTTTAATGGTCCAACCTTGATTGTCTCTTTCCCTACTGAGGAATAATATAATACAGCACATCAACCTGATGTGCTATTGATCGTGCTTTATTTTTGTTTATGGCAAACTCTGAGGGCAAATTAGAAGTTTTTGTGGCATGCTGCAAACAGATGATTCATTCAGTGATTGAACTAATAAGAAATACTAAAAGAAATCTGTCAGGCAACTCTAAACTGTGAGATTCCCACATTTAAAAAGAAAACAGGGAAGCAGTTTGGCTTTGGGCCAATACCACTATCACAATGCATCCACCTTGGCATTCTGAGTGCTACTTCCAGGTTAGACTCATGATCCATCCAGATATTAGTGCCATCTTTCACCCATCAAATGCTGTAGTGGGAGAAAGGATGGCAGGATTTTTGTTAGGCAGGAAAGAGTGGCGCGCACAAGCTGTCAAGTTCCATACCACTATTCCCTGCTTAGCCCACAGATATCTGAACAGACAGGGAGTTAATGCTGCTTGATTGCCACTAAGCAGCCGAAGGGCATTTGGCCAGTGGCAACACAGCTCCTTCAGGAGCCAGACTGTTGGGGTGTGGGGAAGGTCAGGGAATAGCCATCCATGCAAGATGGCCCCTGTCTCCAGTTCTCAGGAGGTCCCTTCCTTCCAAATCCCATGGATTCATGAGACTGGAAGATCTCATCACAAACCAATTCCTGTGGGCCCCCAAATCTCTGTCTCTGTAAAGGGAGTTTCTCAGAAAACTCACTTTTGAAGTCTCTTGCCCCGTTTTTCCAGGAGAAGGCTTGATGTGGCTGTGGGCTATTTATTTTTCTTTAATCTTTTATTAGTTTTAAACTTGTGGTGGTGGTATTTAAATTGGCTTAGTGTGTTGTCTGGTTTTATTGACATTGGTAAGGTAAATAAAGATTTTTTTTTATTAGCGAGAGAGAGAGAGAGAGAGAGAATACCTCGGTTTCACTGATAAAAATTATTGTACAGTAAGAAAATGCCAGTGGAAAAAGATTATGACCTTGTGAGCACGTTCCTTATGTACTCTGAGGATTATGTGACTTTTACTTTAAGTGAGCTTTAGTATTCCCAAAGCAGAACTTGTGAAATCATGTGAATGCTGTTGGGATCATATGAGTGTTGGTCTCAGTATTCATAGCTGACTTTTGGTGGAATTTATTTAAAAGAAAATCATTTTTTCTCTCTAAATAGTTTGAGCTCTGGAAAGAAACATTTCTGTATATTCAGAAATCACTAACAATGGTCATGGTATAAAATGAGTGAACAGCCTCCTTTTGGTTTTCAAAATGGCTTGGTGGGATATCAAAATCTTCTCTAATTTTTAATCTCATTTTAGTTTGTACTTGATTGAGTTTAAATATTTTATTTAGCATTTATTATTCAATTTATTTTTAAAAAGACATTCATCCAAGTGCTGCAGAAACTTTATTAGCTACTTAGTGCAGTCATTGATACTCTGTTGCTATTAAATATATTTTTAAAAAGTCACCTGGAGTCTAAGGTAAAGTGAATGTCCCTTTGCTCTTAAGAAATTGTGCCTTCTCTCAGGGGCCACAAAAGGTGTCGTAACAATTATACAAGAAAGCCCTTATGGTCCAACTATTAGCTGCAGATCTTCAGGGCAAGATTTTCGAAAGAACCTGAGGGAACAAGGTGTTCAACTTCAATTGGATTTCAATAGAATGTAGGTGCCTAACTTGTTTATTTCTTTGTATAGTGGTAGCACCTAATAACCTCACTCACAGATCAGGATCCCACTGTGTTAGGCACTGTACAAACACAGAACAAAACGATGGTTTCTGTCCAAGCTTACAGTCTAAGTATAAAACAAGAAACAAGAGGTGGATGCAGAGTGGGGAACATAAGGAAAGAATGGGACAATGCTGGTTGTTGTGTTAAGTAGTAGTATCAGCACACCAGCTTCTGAACTGTTGTTTGTGGGTTTCTTTGGAAACATCACAACCAGGGAGAGTTTTAAGGAGGGGTTTGAAAAAGGAAAATTAGATGTTTACCCAATGTAGATTTACCGAGAGCTCTTAGTATGTCTGAGGGGGAAGCATAGGAGAAAGCATGAAAGTGAGTGTTGGAAAATCTAACAAATGGTTGAAGAAGGTGGGCATTACTGGCAGAGCTGGCATCTTGCTAGGCCTTCTAATAAGGCCTTCTATGAAAACCTCAGCACTGGTTAGTAGAGACAGTGTAAGTTATTGCAGATTTCCCCTTCTACAGAAAACGTTGGAGAAGAAGCAAGTGCGACCACAAACCAGAGTTCTGAGTTTCACAGGAGACAGCACAGAACAATCCTAGCCTCAAGTGCACGATCATTTTTTGGCTTTAGCCAAAGACTTTGGTTTATTAATAAAGGTTGGGGTATAATCCATGAAATATCCAATGATTATTTCTAGATTTTTCTTCCATGTCCTACTGATTACCTGTCAGTTCCCCCCAAAACACTGATGGGGTGTGAAATCACAGCCGACATTCCATCTTCTTCAGGTTTTTAGGATCAAACGCTTACAGATAATGTTTGATCCGTTCCACAGGCAGTTCAGTCTCTGGATGATTAAACTGAGCTTCTCAGCATGAAAAGATCCAGATTGTGGCAACCAAACTGTCAGCCTAATTTGAGAAGCAGCAACAGCAGCAGAAAAATAACAGGAGCCAGCTTACCCTTTGGTCAAGGGAGCTAAAGTGCAGCAGAGTCCCTGCTAGAGGAGAAGTTCTCTTGAATATTGTTTTCTTAATTCTCTTTTCTGGAACAGATTTGTTGTACAGTGGCATTATTCCCAGCTTGAGCTATAAGAAAAATAGTCAATAGAAATGAACTAACAACCAAACACTCATCATAACCTTTAAAGTGCACATCTGACCACTTCTGTCTACATATAACAACTTTCTAATGTAACACAAAAGTTTTGAAACTATGGCTCTGAGTTTCCCTTCACTTATGCTGGTGTAAATCAGGAGAAACCTGACGACAATGGACCAGATTCATCCCTGCACCAATGGAAGTGATGGTGTTAAGGCAGAAGACAGGCAGCTTTTGACTTCACTATTCAGAGATTGCTGGAAGCCAGTTCAGCATATTGCAAATTATGGAAGCCCATCTGAGAGTCATTACAGTAGTGGAGAATTATTTACCATAGCATCTAGGAGACTCCAGAACAAAAATACAGTGCCTTCCCCCAAGGGATTTACAATCTAAGTATAAGACAACAGATGGATACAGACAAGTGGGGAGTACAAAGAAACGTTGATAAGCAGTGGCCTGTGTTGGCATCCTCACTGTAGCATAGAACTAACCTGGCCACTACCCCTCTCCCTGCCTCCCCACCCTACCAGACACACACTCCTGCCCGAGAAGACCTTGATGCAGGGGACATTTGATGGCAGAATCTGGAGCTGGGAGAATCATTTCTGTGACTCCCTGTGCAAGGGTTATTCCCTGGAAAAGTCTTGAGCCCATTGTGGATGCTTCACACTGTTTAGTTGGTACAAAGGAAGCACAGTTCAAGGGTGAATTCCCCTGAATGGAGTGCACCAATGTTTGTGAAAGGAGAACTTGGCCCTCTGTTCTTAGTCTATACAATACATTGTAGCTGTGCTCTTCTTACTATTACAGATAAGATGATATAAGAGTATGAAAAGAAAAGCATATTTAAAGAATTTATAATGTGGCTTTAAAAATTGATTAAAGATTAAATTTGATTTATAAATTGCCAGTGTGTGATCCATTTTTTAAATAATAAAATTTAAGAAAATCCCCTTTGGGCACTTTTTAAATAGAGTGTAAACTGGAATTGAAGTTTAAAAGAAAGGTGTTTGGCTTACAAGTTCACAAAAGGTTTCCAAAAGTATATACCGAGTCAAATGGAAAATTTATATATTAATGTATATTAATTCTCTTTCCAAAACCACCCATCAGATGAAGTAAGAGATATACTGAGATTTAAAGGTGTTATGCTGCTTATGCTCAGTAGAATTACATATATTTGTATAGGCAGCTTTTTAATGTACAGAATCATCTTTACACCCATCATAACATAGGAAGGAAAATGCTACAATGGACACTGATTTTTCTTTTGGAATAGTAGAGCAGCTATACCAGCCGACCTGGCTCTGAACAATGCCCTAGAGCAGAAACCAACACATAGTGCATGAAATGTACTGGAAAAATGAAAGCAGTCTGAGACAGACTTTGATGACCAGAGGGCCCAAATGAGATGCTAACTGACTGTCGTCATCCTAGGAGTAATGCACGGGGCCCAATTTTCAATTGTGTCTTAATTGGATTGCCCCATTCTGCATTTGGACTAGCAAGTTGGCACTTAGGGGACAAAAGGTACCCACACCTCTGTGACCCGATGATTATCTAACAGTGAAATTGGTGTGGTTCCTCTGCACAAGCTTGTGGGGAGATTTTGGGAGGACATTGGGAACCCCACTCCATGTTTGCTCCCTGTGTAGTGGATGGGACAGGCTCCAGATGATCCATCACTGCATGTGTTCTCCTGTCCTCTGCCCCATGATGGGCATGGAGGGCTGCTTCTACAACTTAAAGTAACCTCCATTCATTGAATCTGCAGCCACTTGCTGGGCTGGAAGCAAGTATTCCTCCCTAACTGCTGCCTGACATGCCTCAGCCCAGTATGCCACCTGACTACTTGGGCTAAGAAAGGGTAAGGGGATCTGGACCTTAAAACTCAAACTTGCTACCAATTTGACTACTTAAATGAGCGTATTTGGGTTCCCAGGTTCGAAAATCCATTTCTCTGTGTGTTAGACTCTCTCATGCCAGCAAAGAAACCTGCATGTCTAGTTTTCTTTCTGATTCCAAAATATGTGATCCTAGCAGATCATAAAAAAATCAAAATATGTTTGAAGAGTCAGCAAGGCATCAATACTGCAGTTCTGTGAGAGGATCCTTTCTGTGCAAACCTAGTGAGGTTCCAATCTTGGTCCTGACCGTAGAACTGCCAGAAGTTCTATGCATCACAGTTCAATATTGCCTCTTGGGCAGAGGTTGTTCATCCTGTCTCTTCTGCTCTTTCCAGTGGAAAATTCTGACCACAGCTTACCAGGAGACGGTTGGTTGTTTTTTAAGTTAATGTTAATTTTTTTGCTGAATCCTTGGACAAGTCTATGTCCCACATGTACACAGCTACTCTTCTGTGGCCAGCTCTGCCTCTCTAATGCTGCACAGCTGGGGCCTTTTCTTGACAGAATTCTTTCAGGGCAGAAAATGACAATCTACTATATCTTCACACTCTACCTAATTTTTGGCAGCATTAAAGTCTACATAAGGCTAATGTACTGGAATTTCCTCTCTAGTGCCTGCCTGAAATCTAATCTGGTGGCATATACTGACAATTTCTGATCTGATAAGAAAAGTATTGTCATAATAACTTCTGTTTTAATTAACTGCACTGTCATGTTTTTAACCAATTTCATTCTCTATTCTTTGTCCAATGGTAATACTGATATCTCTGCTTCATGTTTAATCTTTAGATCCTTGGAATCTAGCTAACTGATCAAAGTAAAAACTTCCAGATGCAGCTAAATTGATCTTCAGATGTTTATCTGAAAAGGAAAATGCAGATATAGCCAATAATTTTCTACAGAAATGTACATCACTCATCCTAACAAAGTTACATCAGAGAAGCGGCTTACAGAAAATTTCCTGGCAGGTACATTTTTGTTTTCGTTAACTTATGTCTGTCAAATATAAGGAATAGGCTTTTCTTGCTCACAGATAATGTGTTTGAAATGTGCTAGCTGTGTTTCAATACTGCAAGCCTAGATCCCAATTCCGACAGGGCAGAGCCCATTGCCAGATAGGGGCCTTGGAACCTTATCCTACAAACTAACAAGTACCTTTAGCTCCCAAATGAATTCAATGGGGGTGCTCATCAGCTTGCAAGAATTATATATCTCTCTTCACAGATCATTTCCTAAGAGGACCTGATGGCTCGCTTCATTTTTGTCACCGGTGTTTAAGGGAACACCTTGGTGCCTTATATAGTCCACATACTACTTACTGCAGTATCCATCTCTTTAAAGCTTCTCATATTCATTGTTTGTCATATCTGTGGGAGGAGATCTTTTATTGACTTGTGTGGGGCTTTGATAGGAAAGAGTTCTATTGATTTGTAAGTATTTAAAAAAGGAAGAAGGGAGCACAGATGACACAGATCAGTCTTCAGATGCTGAGAATTTCATATCATGTAGGTTTCCAAAAAGTAAATTTTTGTATTTAATTACAGAAGTTATGTGAATTGAAGCCGAGAGAAATCTTACTGATGGTAGAATTCTCCCCTCTGGTTTAGTCCTACCGACGCCCGAAATGGTGGAACTATGCATCACCTCCAGTATAAGTACCTGATGTGATTAGACTGTTCACTGTTGGTTAGAATTAGAAATAGGTCAAATTCATCCTTGAGCTAAATTTATTGAAATCTGTGAAGTCATCCCAGGGATGAATTTGCCCCCAAAATAATAATTTTATAAATTTTAACAGCCAAGAGTCCAGTGGGAACTTCCGTGCAGAATCATAGTATAGTCAAAATATAAAAATGAATCAAGTGTCGCATTTACCAAGTAGAATTTTTGTTATGATATATACTAAAATCTGTGATTCCTGCAGAAATTAAGTATGTAATTAAAAAAAAAATCCAAGCCACTTTTGGGTTTCCCAATCTGTCATGTTTCTAAGGGTCCCATGTGAATGGGAGGAAGGTTGGGGCAACACATGGGAAAGAGCCCTGCCAAACTGTGCAAAGAAGACATACGCTAAGAAGCAGCAATTTCCCATGACCGCACATGCCCTACCTGGCATCTGTGGTTTTTAAATAATGCTGTTTAATCGTTTTCATAGGAAGCCTTAGACAGTGGCTGTACATGGTTGTGATGGTGGCACTGACCATTGATGTGCAAACCCAGCAGGGTTGGGCTGTTGAGAGAGCCACGGTTGAGAATAGAACAAACCTGGAAGATGTTTTCTTGAAGTAAAGACTCCACTCCATTTGTATTTTTTTAATATATCTCCCCCCTTTATATTAAAGCAGTATGAAGTATCCATTGACTTTAGGAAATTCTGTGCTCCGACTAATTAATAGTCTGTTACTGGAGACAATAATTTTGCAAAGCAGTTCAGCAAAGGCTAGGTTCGATCTGTACTGTCGGCCACTGAAACAGCAATCACCCTGTTAGAATACATGGGTTTCAAATGCTACTTAAAATGTTCTATCACTTTCTTGCCTTGTGCTATGGGAAGCTTTTACCATTACCTATTTATGTAACTGAGTGCTTGCTTAAAGAGCAGTGCTAAACCATAGTCTTGTGACATCACATCCATAGTGAAGCTTAATTGTATATTGACTGAGAGTTAGCACTGACTCTCTACACTTGCACTATTGTATTAATTTGCTTCTGAAAGCTAGAGCCATGTAGTTGATTAACAAGTTAGAGCACAAATCAGTGGTTCTCTAACTTCTGTTCTACCAACCACATGGGAAGAAGAAGATACACTCATGGACTGTCTCCTCGCCCAACTTTCTAACAGTCCCTCCTCACTCTGATTGGTTTCTCAAAATGTGTCTTTTCTGCAGACCTCCATGAAGGTTTCCATAGTGATAGCTTAAGAGCCACTGCACTAAACCTTGCAGGTGATTCCATTCACTTCCATGCAGGTGAGCACTTTGTTCACAGACTCCTCTGGTTGCCAAGAAAGACTTGGGACAGCAAATTAAGCACCCAGTCCATCACCTTTGTAAAGTGCTATGAGAACCTATGGATGAAAACTGCTATATAAATGCCAGGTAGTTATTACTATTATTTTGCTCCCATTGAAATCAAACTGAGTGTTGCCACTGACTTCAATACGAGAAGGGCCAGGCTTCAGAAGAGGAGAAATTATCCAAAGTTTTCTTTTGGAAATTGTGATAATATTGTATTTGTTATGTAGGTTATACTCATTTATTCTGATATTGCCAAACAGTATATTTCTTAATGAATTTCCCCTAAGGGAAGCAAATGTGGCAATCTAACCAAGTTGTTATGGTCTATTGCATAAGAACTACAGTATGCATGTTTATGATCCTCTACAGAGAACTACACTGCTAACTGTTTAATGGTGTAAAGCTTTTCATCTCTGACAGAACATCACTTTTATACAGTATCTTGGGTTTTTTTCAGTACCATAACCTTAATGTGCTTTTAAGGATAATTCGTTTTTGTTTTATTTCTGTTTGTCTGTTACTAAACTATCTAAAAGAATTTGCAAACATCTGTTTACTAACATATTTTGTCCTCTGAAGAAAAGCCATAGGAATGAGAAGTTCTAATGTATAACTTGTAAATATTCTCATTGGAAAAGTGCAGAAACAAACACTGAGAAGAGACTACAAAAGAAGTATTCATGAAGACTTTTTAAATGAGAGTAAGGGCAAAGGAGGACTAGATCCCTCAAGAAATTTTCATTAAGATATGGAATCTTTTACCTCGTGGCTGTTTCTCTAAATCTGGCCCAGTCAGTGGTAACAAGAAGTCACCATTATTCTTCTATGATGGTTTGGTGATCTATGTAAAATGAGTTAGTGGCCCCAGTCCAATTCAAAGGAGATATGTCTACATCACACAAACATATTGATAGTCTCAGTAGAAAGGTCAATGACAGAATGGAGTTGAAGAATTCATTCCCCAAGGAAGGTAATTTCCACAACCACTAAATTCACTAAAATGTAATTCAGATGGGACACTTAAAAACCAGACTTGACCGCATAATAAACCAAGTCTAATATAGGAAATGAGGTGATTGATCTAGTATATTTGTCACTTGGGTGGATAATCTTTTATGTTTACTAGTCAGAAAAAGATGTCTGCACATAAAAAGTCATGTTTTATAAAGATTGGGCTGAACACACATTCACTCTGTGGTCCTGAGCAAATTTCTTAACTTTTCTGCTTCAGTTTCTCCATATGGAAAATGAGAATACAAATATTCACTAACCAACACATACGGGTATTGTGAAAATTTATTAGCTAATGCTGGTGAAGCACTTTGAAGGAGGAAAGCAATATGAATCCTAAGTAGTAGTATAGCATTTGTGGATACCAAAAAGCAAGATACATATATAATCTCATACTAACACACATCTCTGAAAAGTTAGATGAATTATTGTAAGCATAAATGTTGTTCTCCCATTAGTATAAGCCTCAGAGTTACTGGTGTAACTAATGTGAAAGGGGAAAGCTAAAGAATATTTGCATAATTGCCAACCATCCGTCCCCTTAAAAGGAAATATACTGTGAAGTACTATTAATAAGTGTCAATGAAAATATAATTTTGGTTACATGATTTGAATGACTCATCAGATAAAAATGAAACATGTCCTTGTTTAAAGGCAACTAGAGAAGAAAAGTAAGAATAAAAAGAAATTCTCTCAAAAACAGGCCACTGTATATGAAAAAACTTCTTTCTAGGGACTATGACTGCCCCTAATCTTCCTCAATATTATCTGAATTTTGTTCCTCCAGTACATTTGTAAGGGTGCAGGGTAGAACAGACTGGAAGGGGGTTGTTTCTCAATCCTAGTTGTACAGTTCACATTTATGCTAGCATATGGAGAATATTGCATGACCTAATGGAAAACATCACATTTGTTTTTACAAGTGTAATCATTCCTCTTATTACATCATCTGCATGGCTTGAACTCAGGACCTCTGAATCTAAAGGCATAAGCTTTTACTGTTTAAGCTAAAGGTTGTATCTGTTAGTTTTAATTTGGTAGCAGACTCATAAACCTATATTCACAATTTAGTCAGTAGAGGGGGACAAAAAGCCACATTGTATTAGCAAGAGTTACCTGACTGGGAAAGATTATCCCAAGCTTCAGAAGTGCATAGTAATTCAAATCCCTTATGGGCCACTACTTGTATTGGTGCCTCTGGATGTTTGGAGCCAGGACCTTGGGATCTCAAAGCATGCACTGTTTATTAAAGGGGCATGTCCATTAGCTTTAAGGTACCACCAAACTCATAAACTGCTCTGTGGTCTAGCCTTTAGAGAACAACAAAAGCCATAGTGCTCTTTCATCCCTTTAAAGACATGTCTTTAAGGAATCACTATATGTTCAAAGAATAAACATTTAGGGCCAATTTTTGCACTCAGTGGTTCACTTTCACCTCCCCCTGAATGGTGTTGCACATGTCTATCAGGCATCAGACACTGGCTGTTAAATTCAATCTCCAATTTTACATTATTATTCATCTTGTCTAGAGTTGGTTGGGAGTTTTTTTCCCTAGAAAATGCAAATTAATCAAAACTGAAATTTTTAGTGGGAATGTACCGCTTCAACAAAACTTTTGTTGGAAAAGTTTCTCAGATCCAGGATGGAATTTAAGAGAGAGAGACCTCACTCTAGAATAGCCATTAGCTGAAAGCCCAGTGGGCACTCACCTGTTGCCAGCACAGAGTGCCCGAGGCAAAGCAACAGTGGGGTTTGTTGCCCGGTGTGCTTCGCGCCAATAAACACACCAGGGGGAGAAGCAAACAAAGTTTATTTGGGATCCCAAAGCGGTGCAAGGAGACAGGCACGTCTCAGATCAAGCACATTAACAGGAACAGTTTTTCTTCTTTTATACATTTTGCAGTTAAGCCTCACCCCCCCCCCCTTTCCCCTCTAGCCTTCCCTTTCTCCCTCCCGTCCCTGGTAATAGTTAAGTCATTCTTGGCAGCTATAAGCCTAGCTTGTTAGTAACTTCTTTAAACCGTTATCTTGTCCTTTTTCCCTTCAGCCAGAAACATGCAGGCCTCATTATTACTGCTTGAGCAGGGGGTTGCACACAGATAACTGGTTGCTTACATATTCCAATTGCACCTGGCTTTTGAGGTTGATTAGAGTTTAAACATGGAAGGATAGAGTTTGGTTCACTTAGGCCTAGTGCAGGAAGGCTTCATTGACACTTAGTGGCCTTCCACCCTCCCGAGTTACCTAGGGTGAGGCTTAATGACGTCAACACACCTATGATGGGGAAGACCCAGGTTTAAGTCCCTGCTCTGCCTGACTTGAGGCAGGTTTCGTTTTTTTCCCTGATGTGGAACTGGAAGATTTTGAAATCTTGAAAAGTTTTGTGGGACCAAAAAGGTTCCCGCTTGGCTCTAATCCTAACTTTAGATGCACACATAGATTAAGAACTAACCTCGTTATCTCCACACTGATATATACCTGCCTCTGGAGATTTCCATTACTTGCATCTGAAGAAGTGAGGTTCTTACCCACGAAAGCTTATGCTCCCAGTACTTCTGTTAGTCTCAAAGGTGCCACAGGACCCTCTGTTGCTTTTTACAGATTCAGACTAACACGGCTACCCCTCTGATACTTGACACCATGCAAGGCACTGCATTTAGCCGTATGGAATGGAAATCTATCAACCTCATGAAGAAACTTGCACAAATACAGACAGATATCATCTTCCTTTCCAAATGCAAACGGATGGACATCATACCAAATGGACTGAAGGTGAAAAATCCATTGCTATCTACATACTGCACAGACCACAGTGAGAGATTATGCCATACATTATCAAAGAAACTGAGGAACCACCTGATCAGCATCCTATACAGCAAACAGAAAAACATCAAGAAAGAGCTCTCCAACCTGGAGACTTTCATAAATAACCAACCCTCCACACAAATGGACTTTACTAAAATAAGACAGGAGATCTACATTACACACTTCACCTCTCTACAAAGGAAAAAGGACCGTAAACTGTCTAAAATCCTACCTGCCACATGGGGCCACAACAGGGGTACCCCTAAGTCACCCAGCAATATCGTCAATTTATCCAGCTACACACTCAACCCAGCAGAAGAGTCTGTCCTATCTCGGGGACTCTCCTTTTGCCCCAGCACCCCCACGAACATGATACAGTTCTGTGGTGATCTGGAAGCCTACTTTCGCCGCCTCCGACTCAAAGAATATTTTCATGATAACACTGAACAGCGCACTGATACACAGATACCCTCCCACCAACAACACAGGAAGAAGAACTCCACATGGACTCCTCCTGAGGGTCGAAATGACAGTCTGGACCTATACATAGAATGCTTCCGCCGACGTGCACAGGCAGAAATTGTGGAAAAACAACATCGCTTGCCTCATAACCTAAGTCGTGCAGAACGCAATGCCATCCACAGCCTCAGAAACCACCCTGACATTATCATCAAAGAGGCTGATAAAGGAGGTGCTGTTGTCATCATGAACAGGTCTGACTACCAGAAGGAGGCTGCCAGACAACTCTCCAATACCAAATTCTACAGGCCGCTTTCCTCAGATCCCACTGAGGAGTACACTAAGAAACTGCACCATCTACTCAGGACACTCCCTACACTAACACAGGAACAAATCAACATACCCTTAGAGCCCCGACCGGGGTTGTTCTATCTACTACCTAAGATCCACAAACCTGGAAATCCTGGACGCCCCATCATCTCGGGCATTGGCACTCTCACTGAAGGACTGTCTGGATATGTGGACTCCCTACTCAGACCCTACGCCACCAGCACTCCCAGCTATCCCGTGACACCACAGATTTCCTGAGAAAACTACAATGCATTGGTGACCTCCCAGAAAACACCATCCTAGCCATCATGGATGTAGAGGCTCTCTACACAAACATCCCACATACAGATGGAATACAAGCTGTCAGGAACAGTATCCCTGATGATGACACAGCACAACTTATTGCTGAGGTCTGTGACTTTATCCTCACGCACAATTATTTCAAATTTGGTGACAATATGTACCTCCAGACCAGTGGCACCGCTATGGGCACCCTCATGGCCCCACAATATGCCAACATTTTTATGGCTGGCCTGGAACAACGCTTCCTCTCGTCCACTCATGCCCCTTCTCTACCTACGCTATATTGATGACATCTTCATCATCTGGACCCATGGGAAGGAGGCCCTGGAAGAATTCCACCATGCTTTCAACAGCTTCCACCCCACCATCAACCTCAGCCTGGACCAATCTACACGGGAGGTCCACTTCCTGGACACCACCGTACAAATAAGCGATGGCCACATTAACACCACCCTATACCAAAAACCCACCGACCGCTACGCCTACCTTCATGCCTCCAGCTTCCACCCCGGTCACACCACACGATCCATCGTCTACAGCCAAGCACTGAGGTACAATCGCATCTGCTCCAACCCCTCAGACAGAGACCAACACCTACAAGATCTTCACCAAGCATTCTCAAAACTACGATACCCACACAAGGAAATAAAGAAACAAATCAACAGAGCCAGACATGTACCCAGAAGCCTCCTGCTACAAGACAGGCCCAGAAGAGAAACCAACAGAACTCCACTGGCCATCACCTACAGTCCTCAGCTTAAACCTCTCCAACGCATCATCAGTGATCTACAACCCATCCTGGACAATGATCCCTCACTTTCACAGACCTTGGGAGGCAGGCCAGTCCTCGCCCACAGACAACCTGCCAACCTTAAGCATATTCTCACCAGCAACCACGCACCGCACCATAACAACTCTAACTCAGGAACCAACCCATGCAACAAACCTCGATGCCAACTCTGCCCACATATCTACACCAGCAACACCATCACTGGACCTAACCAGATCAGCTACAACATCACCGGCTCATTCACCTGCACGTCCACCAATGTTATATATGCCATCATATGCCAGCAATGCCCCTCTGCTATGTACATTGGCCAAACTGGACAGTCACTACGCAAGAGGATAAATGGACACAAGTCAGATATCAGGAATGGCAATATACAAAAACCTGTAGGAGAACACTTCAACCTCCCTGGCCACACAATAGCAGATGTAAAGGTAGCCATCTTACAGCAAAAAAACTTCAGGACCAGACTCCAAAGAGAAACTGCTGAGCTCCAGTTCATTTGCAAATTTGACACCATCAGATCAGGATTAAACAAAGACTGTGAATGGCTATCCAACTACAGAAACAGTTTCTCCTCCCTTGGTGTTCACACCTCAACTGCTAGCAGAGCACCTCACCCTCCCTGATTGAACTAACCTCGTTATATCCACACTGATATATACCTGCCTCTGGAGATTTCCATTACTTGCATCTGAGGAAGTGAGGTTCTTACCCACGAAAGCTTATGCTCCCAGTACTTCTGTTAGTCTCAAAGGTGCCACAGGACCCTCTGTTGCTTTTTACATAGATTAAGATGGTACTTAGTTTCATGCTGGTGTGTAGTGCTGAGGAGGTGAAGGTGAAAAGAACCTTTCATCTTAACTAATGGGCCAGGCTCAATCCCAGTGCTTTTGCAGTTGACAGGCAGGGGATTTCAGCACTGATAGTAGTGTTAGATATCCCGAAAGAGATGGAGCAAAGCAGATGTTTAAGAGCCCTTGGCCAGCATGAGAGAAATACACTCTGTGTTCCAAAAAAAAAAAAAAAAAAAAAAAAGCAGAGATTTGTGTTTCAACAGCACCATCTTGGTTTGAATCTCATCCTGTAATGGCAGTAGAGGGAACAGTTGGGAGCAGTAGCTAGTGCTCACCTACCTATCTCGTAGCACAGGCAGTGCATTATAACCATGATCCTGCCCTTATTCTTTAAATATTGGAATACTCCATGTGCAAAATTCCTGAAAACTATGACATGGCTAGGAGACTTTCCTCTGATGACAGCCATCTAAAGCTAGCATTTTGTCCAGGTGTCAAGAAGACCCAATCTCATCCTTTCTCCAGGAACACTGAAAAATGAACTGAGTTCTGAGGTGTTGAACATGTTGGCCTATATGTTTCTAGGCACCTACATTTGAAACTTTTAGGTTTTAAAATGAGACTCCTAAATCTATATTTAGGCACCAAATTAAGTATCCTTTCTTCCAAGAAAAACACTGATCTGCATGTGCTCAGCACCTTTGAAAATAAGACCAATCTTATTTTGGTGCCTTAACATGGATTCTTGAACAATTTGGCCATAGCAGATACATGTTAGCCAGGTGCTCTCCCACATTTGCAAAGTAACTTTTAGCATAAACATACTACGCTTTTTTTTAATCTGTATTTTTCATCCTTTTTTAATCCATTGCAGTTGCTGTGACAAAGTCCTGTTTGTGGGATTGATCTCAGTTTGAACATCCTCTGTTATCTTTTGCTTCCATCTGGTTTATGTGAACAAACACAACAATGTGTATGTTCTCCCTACTGGCTCACTAGCTAACAGAGAAATCAAAAATATCTTCAGTGCATTTTTCACACCTGTCTGTGAACTTCTAACCCCTCTGATACTTCCATTATTCGGTTCTGTGATGCCTGTTAGGAAACAATATTACTGTCTTATGGCAGTAAAACCATGCAGAATGCTAATAGTATGGCATCTTTTTCAGGATATGTAAGAAATGATCAAGTAATTTGGGAGAGATGGTTATATGAAAAGCCTCAAACAAATGTCATTTGTTGTCATTAGTTGGCAGCTACTAGATCAAAGGTAATGAAACTGCAGTGTGTCACTACCATTAATAGATGTCTCTTATAGCAGCTGTCAAAAAGAGAAAATTGTCTCTTTTCTGATTCCCAGTTAAAACTAAAGAGCTTCAGTCACATTTTTTTTAATAGCTAACCTTCTAGTTTTGGGTTAAAGGGGCATTTCTATTTTGAGTTTGTTTATGGTTTGTTCTGGTTGGTTTCTCCCAAGGGCGTTTCTGTCTTTTTAAAGTATGATTAATATTTTTGTATAAATTTTAGTGTTTATGAGCAGTCCATATTGACAGCCCGAATGACGTATCTAAAGCCACAGAAGAGATAATAAAGCACAGGCAGCAGTGTGAACTTACTCCAGACTAATTCACCAAAAGCATCAATCCTCCATTTGTTATTATTCTCATATGGAAGCACTTTCTCTAATGGCTGACTTTCTCCCAAATCTCATAACATCCCTGAAGTACAGAAGTATTATTCCCATTTTTAAACTAAGGAGATTGAGGCAAAGAGACTAAGGACAAAATTTTCTAAAGCATCTACCATATGTGATTTAGGCTCCTAAATCCCATTATCATGTAATAGGACTTAGGCTCCTAAGTCACTTATGCATTTTTGAAAATTTTCAGGTCTGCCACAGATTCAGGAAGTCTGTGGCAGAGCTGGAAATTTAATCCACATCTCCTTAATCTCTGCCCATTGCCTTAACTGCAAGACCATCCTTTACTGCAACATGGGGAGCCTATGTGGAGAGTAGGTCAGAGAAGAGTTGAATCCTTGTGCTCATTCAGTTCTTGGCCTCTCTTGGATGGCACTAACGCTACTTTTGTCAGCACACTTTTTTTTGGGTAAAATGGACACTTGCATCCTGGGAAATGGACTAAAACCACCAAACTCATTTTACATGGGATAGTTTGCAAGTTAGTAATCTGTGAATATTTTCCCGTGAGCTATTCCCTAAAATCAAAGATTTATCATTAAAACACTAAAGGTTTTTTATGTATTAGTCCAAACAGAAGGTACACTAATCTAAAACTTATTTCCTGGGTCCTCTTATGGGTTAAAGAAATAGTCTAAAGATCAAGTTGGGGGGACGGGGGGAGAAATGGGTAAAGTGAAAAATGGACATAAGAAACAATGTTGTCCGACACCCCCTAGCAAGTAGTTACCTCATTGCAAATTACCCACAAAAATCAGTACACAGTAGCAAACACTTGAAAGATCATGTAACCGTTTCCTTTCATGTTATTTTTGTTGATGATTACATCAGAGCACACTGAAAAGTGCATGATTAGTCTGGGTGAAAATTGATGTCAGTGGCAGTGATTCAATAATACTCACTCAAAGGCAAGCAAGACAAAGTTTTCTTCACTCTCACTGATATGGGATGGCAAGTAATGAGTTAACCCTTTCTATCGACACAGTATGAGACTAAAAATGTTGCCCTTTCTTCCTTGAGTGTTCCACTTTAAGATAGGAAGTGAAAACTTGCCCCTGCCCATCGTAGGTTGTTTCTGACATAGGTACTAATTTCAGCAAATTCACAAAACCTCAGGTGTATGGAAGGTTGTACTGGACACAGCAAAAAAGAAAATGAAACACCAGCCATGGCAATATGAAAGAAAAATTAGACAAAATTTATTCACCCACAAAATATACAAGGAGTTGAAAATCTTTTCCACTGTAAATAAAAGTTTCTCACTTCCCATGCAGATTTCAATTTCTGCCTAGCTCGTTCTTGTTGGCAAGATATTTCTGCAGACTAAATATATTTTCAAATCTTAAAGATTAATCTCTGAAGTGGGCAAATACTAATAGAGTAGACTAAAAATATCAAACTGTCATCAAAGTAATCTTAATTTAAAATAAAGTACAGCCACTTCAGCAACTGGGGAAGGACACCAAGAAAGCCTGCCAGGGTGAATTCTGCCTTTGGTTATACCTGTGCAACCCCACAGTCTTAAACCTCGTCTCTGAGGCCACTGTGTAGTAGAACATAAGAATGATTATACTGGGTCAGAACAATGGTCCATCTAACCCAGTAGCCTGTCTTCCGACAGTGGCTAGTACCAATGATTCAGAGGGAATAGATAGAACAAGGGAATTAGTGAATGATCCATCCTGTGTTGTCCAGTTCCAGCAATCATAGGTACAGGGACATCTAGAGCACCTTGTAGCCCTGGCCATCTTGGCTATTAGCCATTGGTGGATCTATCTCCACGAATATATCTAATTCTTTTTTGAACCTAGTTATACTTTTGGCCTTCACAACATCCCCTAGCAACAAATTCCATAGGTTTACTTGTGTGAAGAAGTACTTCTATTTGTTTGTTTTAAACCTGCTGCCTATTAATTTCATCGGGTGCCCCCTGGTTCTTGTTATGTGAAGGGGTAAATAATTCCTTATTCACTTTCACCACATCATTCATGATTTAATAGACTTCTATCAAATCTGTCTGGTCATCTCTTTTCAAAGCTGCACAGTCCCAGACTTTTTAATCTCTTCTAGTATAGAAGCTGATCCATACCCCTAATCTTTGTTGTTACCCTTCTCTGTACCTTTTCAATTCTAATATATCTTTTTTTGAGATGGGGAGACCAGAAATGCACTCAGTATTCAAGGTGTGGACGTACCATGGATTTACATAGTGGCTTTATGATACTGTAGTTACTGTCCTATCTATCCCTTTCCTAGTGGTTTCTCCACAGTCAACTGATGCAAAAAATTCATTTAGCTTTTCCGCAACTGTTTTGTATTCCTTGAGTGCTTCTTTAGCACCTTGATTGTCCAGTGAGCCCACTGATTGTTTGGCAGGCTTCCTGTTTCTTATGTACTTTTAAAAAATTGCTCTTAGTTTTTGTCTTTTGCTAGCTGCTCTTCAAATTCTTTTTTAGGCCTGAATAATACTTTTTCATGTGAGTTCCAGAGTTTATGCTCCTTTCTATTTTCCTCATTAGGATTTGACTTCCAATTTTTAAAAGATGTATTTTTGCCTTTAACTGCTTCTCCTATTTTGTCGTTTAGCCATGATGGCATTTTTTGGTCCTCTTGCTGTTTTTCTTGGGGTGGAAGGGAAGTGATGGGGGTGTATACATTTAGTTTGAGTCTCTGTTATGGTGTTTATCTCCATGCAGTTTTCAGGCATTTCACCTTTCTGACTGTTCTTTTAATCTCTCTTTAACTAGCTTCCTCATTTTGGTATTGTTCCCCTTTTTGAAGTTAAATGCTACAATGTTGGGTTTCTTTGATATTTCCCCCCCTACTAGGATGTTAATTTTAATTACATTATGGTCACTAGCACTGAGCAGTTCATCTGTATTCATCTCTGGGACCAGATCCTGTGCTCCATTTAGAACTAAATCAAGAATTACCTGCCCCCTTGTGGGGGTTCCAGGACTAGCTGCTCCAAGAAACAGTCATTAATGGTGTCCAGAAATTTTATCTCTGCATCCCATCCTGAGATGACATGTACCCAGTCAATATGGGGATAGTTGAAATCTCTTGTCATTATTGGGTTTTTTGTTTGTGTAGCCTTTCTAATATCCTGGAGGCATTTCACAGTTACCATGACCATCACCATACTGGTCAAGTAGTTGGTAGTATATTCCTACTGCTAAACTCTTAGGCCTGGTCTACACTGGGCGGGGGGGGGGGGGGGGGCGAGAGGAATCGATCTAAGCTATACAACTTCAGCTACGTACTTAGATCTACTTACTGCGGTGTCTTCACTACGGTGAGTCGACTGCTGCCACTGCCCCGTCGACTCTGCCTGTGCCTCTCGCCGAGCTGGAGTACAGGAGTCGACGGGAGAGTGCTCGGGGATCAATTTATTGTGTCTAGATGCAATAAATCGATCCCCACTGGATCGATCGCTGCCCACCGATCCGGACGGTAATAAAGACATACCCTTATTGTTCAAGCATGGGATTTCCGTCCATAGAGATTCTGTGGTACAGTATGATTTATTTAAGATTTGTATTATATTTGACTCTATGCTTTCTTTCACATATACTACCAATCCCCCACCAGCACAACCTACTCTGTCATTCCTATAGATTTTGTACCCTGGTATTACCATGTCCCACTGATTATCATCATTCCACCAAGTTACTGTGATTCTTATTTTGTCAATATCCTCATTAATATCAGGCACTCAAGTTCATCCATGTTAGTATTGAGACTTCTAGCATTTGAATACAAGCACTTTTAAAATTTGTCAATAATTAATTGTCTGCCTTCATGTGATGTAATTGAATGGGACTCTTTTTCATTTGACTGTTTTACTTCATTCCTATCTGTACATTATCAACTTCTAGTTTCTCAGTAGTTGGCAGTGATGGCAGTAATATATGCTGCTTTATTGCATCATAACACAGAGCCAGGATTTGGTCCCATGTAAATATGGATTACTGAAAACCACATCCACCCAGCACCACAGTTCAGTTTATTTTATTTATTCCTGTTATCAAGAAAACTATTAACTCCAGTTAGTTTCCTTTTTCAAAAGAGGTCATCTGTGCCAAATGTCTCTGCTGATATTGGCACTGATCCTGCAGCCCATGTGAGAAGCTCACTGACTTCAATAAGACTCTGAGGATGAAGGGCTGCTGGACTGGAAATGTTGTCCTTTTGAGAAGCAGTTCCTTGCCTTCAGATGTAACATCTAGAAATCTCTTACCCTTTAAACAAATCATCCCATCCCCACACATACTGCATATCTAAGAACACATGCCACCTTTTACTTATATTTAGAAAACAAACATAATGCATCTAATGAAGTGTACTTTTAGAAGTGAATTTTTATTTCATTTAAAAAAACCACTACTATGGATCAAAGTCTGCTCTCAATACAGCAAATGTAAATTAAGAGTAATTACTGGAATTACATCAAGTTTGCACAGGTGTATATTAGAGCAGAATCTATCCCTCACTAATTATTACCAGTTTGTCTATCTTACTGCTTGTGGGCATCAAACTAAATACTTTCTCACTCTCTATTTTTGTACATTTATCCAATCTAATCTACATTATTGTACTGTGCCTTCACCATGGTATCTAAGTGAATTGAAGCTGAGCTTCTGTCTGATCTTTCTAATACTCTTTTAAATCAACATTTTCTACATGATTACATTCTAATATCCTGATTAACTGAATTGACATCTTAATAGGCACATAAAGAGCCCTGAATCAATAGTGCTATTACCATTGTAACATGCATAAATACTGCATGGATTATTACTTTATTTCATTCACTTATCAATTACCCTGTGTTCTCATAAGTAATTGATACATATTTGCGACCTTAATTCTGTATGAGAAGCTTCTTGTCTGGGAAATTCTATATAGTTCATTTGCGAAATACTGGGCTCTTTAGTGATGTAAATTGTTGACACAAACTAGTCTGAAGTATTCTCAGAATCCCAAATAACCCAGAATACACAAATGTGAGATGTTTGGGGAATGTCAGTTGCATTCAGGGCAGATAAAGTGAACTGAAATAGAGTTTTTTTAATTAATGTAAAAATGCGCCTGTTAGATCTTAAATCATTATGGTTGAAATTTACCACAGTGCAAAGAATACATGCAAGGCTCTTATACCACTTAAATCTTTAAGTACAAACCTGGGTTGGTGCAGTAGACTTGGCACAGGCATTTGGGTGAATTTCATCCTCTCTGAATTTAAAAATAAACTGAAAGTTTTTAACCACTAACACCTACAGTCATGGTTTGGGTTTCTCCTGTAGGCCACTAAGTATGTCTACACTGCAATTAAAAAGCCTGTGTGGCTGGCCTGTACCAGCTGACTCGAGCTTGGGCTAATGGACTGTTTAATGGCATTCTAGACGTTCGCGCTCAGGTTGCAGCCTGAGCTTTGGTACCCTTCCACCTCAAACCTGGACATCTACACCACAATTAAACAGCCCCTTAGCCTGAGCTGCACAAACTCGAGTCAGTTGACATGGGCCAGCCACGGGGGTGTAATTGCAGTATAGACATACCCTAACTGATTTTGATTACTTCAGCTTTATGGGGGTGAAGTGATGTTCACCCTTAGGCTCTACTTTTGCAATTTCACTGCACCAGCCCAGAGCGCCCTTGACTTCAGGGAGCTCCGGCAGGTACTGCAGTGTATTTGCATGCAGTGAAGTGTACAGTCTGGTCTTCAGAATGTAAAAAGAGAGATGCTTCCTGCTCTGCTCCACACAGCCAGACCTTCTACATCCATGCTGACCTTTTCATTTTGCCCTTGGACTAATTTTGAGCCAAAACCTGAAGTCTTTACTCAGGCCAAACTACCCTGACTTACCAGGTATGTTGATCTCAGTGGGAGTCTTGCTTGACTGTGAACACAGCATTGGGCTTGATGTTTATTGCAGGAATACATCCGTCTGCAGCAAAATCTTTATTAGTTGGATAAGGAAAAAACCTGCTATTCTGAGTCTACTTACCACTGACATTGCTATTTCAAGAACAGCTACTGCATATTTTGAGGAGATCTTTGATTGTTAGCTAAAATAAGCAAGCTCTTCCTTTAAATGGTTGGTGCTGGTCCTGCTTTGAGCAGGGGGTTGGACTAGATGACCTCCTGAGGTCTCTTCCAACCCTAATATTCTATGATTCTATGTTTCTATTGTCACTTGAGACTTGTGGTGCTTTTTCACCTTAAGGCTGCAGTTTCTATGCTTATATTTTTCAAAATAAATTCAATACTTTACTCAATCCAAAAGAGGTTAAAACTTTCATTCATTTCTGTTCTTTCAGGAACCTTCTTTTTCTCAGCCTATGTTTTTTCCCCCACGAGATGTATCTTATGATTATGCTGTATATTTAAAAGCTTTTAGCATGGCTTCTTTAGTCTGAGTTCAAAGAAGCATATGGTATCACCATTGGAAAACAGGTTTATCATGAATTTCATCTTGGAGATCTTTTTTCTTTGGTACAGATCTAAGAGAAGTTCTAATATTGTTTTCTTAACCTCAACACAATCCTTCAACTCAACCTAAAACTATTTGAGCTGATTGTTTAGGTCACTTTTTTTTTACAAGGCCGATTTTCAATCCATACTCCTGAGGGATTTTTTAGCCTCGTGTGTGCACACGCACACACGTGCAATTGTTATTTTTTCTTTCAGGAGCTAAAACTGAGAACGTTGCGACCAGAAACATTTGTAGTTACTCGTGCTAAGATATAATATGTTGTTGTAACAGAACTCTTTTCACAGCCAGGATATTATATTCTTAGTTATTATACATACACTATAAATGCATATGGGGGGAAGTTTCTTCCAGACTGCAATAATAAGTTTATGCCCTGAAGTAGGATCTATGACTAACTTTATCTTTGTTTTGTTTTTATGAAATATTTTACCAAGGGAAAAGAGGTAGGGGTTTTGTGTGTATGTGCGCGCGCGCATGTGCATGTGTATATACATATGCTATTAAATTGTACATGTAAAAAATAAAACCAGCCTAAGTGTGAGATTTAGTTTTTGAGTTTGGGTCCATCTAACTCTAAGAGTTACAGCTCAACCATCTATTAGATGGATTTCAGAAATGAGTCATTTTTAACTGCTTCCAACTCCTAAACTACTGAACAGATTTACTTCTAACATGCCTGAAGATTCAGTCTTTCCCCAGCAAGTAAATGTTGTAAGTGCAGGTCCACACTCTCTTTAAAATCTCTATCAAAGTTCAAATTTTACACTAGAAAAGGATATGGGTACTAATATAGCTAACTATCTTCTGGTATAATATGCTGACTTACCATCTGAGAATCTGGTCCAAATCAGCCCATCTCCATCATCTTTAAGCCCCTGATCCTGTGAGCTACAACAGAGGTTGAGCAAAATCTAGCTCTCTGTGGATAAAATGATGTTTCCTAAGCTTGGCCTCAGAAACTGCTTTTTCACTTCAGTCAAGGTTTTACATAAAACTCAGACAGGAATTTCTTATTTTGATTACTGTAGAGAATGGAGAAGACATTTTATATATGATATTAATTCAACTGCAAAGAATTTCACAAATAGAACATCTGAAGGATCAGTGAATTGTACAGTGGGAGATACTTATCAATTGACTGTATAGGTGTTGTTTCGGGCTAAGAGGCATAACATAACAATGTGCAAATATAATTCCAAATACACCACTACCTTCAGAATTAATTTTAATATGCATCTCACTTCTGCTCCTGTTGCAATCCACGGCATAAGTCCCACTGATTGAAATAGAAGCCAGACTGTCTCCGATGTTAGTGCAAAATTAATTTCTAGAATTTGGAAAGCTACAAGTGAGTTTGGAATTCTCAGACTATTCTTCTGTACCTATTTGGGAGGAATTTGTGGCAGCAAAATCTGTAGTTTTGTGTAGTTTCATTTATTTTGGTTATTAAAGGTCTATGAAACATTTCTGCTTAAACACAACCTTTCATGTCGCAATTGCTCAAAGGCAGTGCATCTAATTAAGCCTCCTATATATATATATGTAATTACTCCTCGGTAAGATTTAGTACTAAATGCTTTGGCCTCCAAGTCTTCTGAACATCTTGGTAATTGCTAAGCTTAATTTTAGACAATTAGCATAACCACTTTGTTAGTTTTCCTTTCACACCAGAGAAATAAAACAGGACATGCTCTGTTCAATGCAAACTAGGGATCAGTGAACCTCCGGGACTTGGAGGTTTTGCAGACCACTTGAACCATATTTTGTGTTCACATGGTATGCAAAACTAGTTCCAGTTCACAAACCTTGTATTCCTGTAGTGTAGACATACATCTTTTAAGTAATTCAATTAAAAAACAAACAAGTTTTCATAGCCCAAGGGAAAACTGTACTATGAATTGGATGGGAAATCCCTCACCCCCCAAAGCCCCTTAAGTGGAATATATAGTGTATAAGGTATATACAAACACATACAAAAAGTGTATCTAGTATATAAAGCATATATAGTACATAAAGTCTATATCGTATACAGAAACAGAGTATGTAGTTTTATTATAAACTTTTCTTTGACACTCTTAATTCCATTTTTTTCATAATATATTTTTCTCTCTGCCCCTCCTCTTCTAGCTCAGTCCCTTTTCCATAGTCTCTTAAAGGGAATTGAACCCAATAATAAAAAACCTGCCAGAACTGTCGTTTATACTGTAAAGCATACTAGAAATTGTATAAGTTCCAGGCTGCTCAAAAGGAGCAAACACTAGGATAGGAAATCTTCTAAGGTTGAGTGTACAGATGATAGTCTATTGTAATGAAAATGTAAGTGCATTTTCAAGCACAATCTAATATGTCTTACATAACTTGTCCATAGACACTAGTGAGGTGAGACAGGTTCCGTGCCCTTAATGCAAATTAAACAAACAAGGTTAAAGGGTCGTAAGACTGGGTTTAGTTGTTACTGCTGAAACTAATGGCTGTGAGAGGAAAGGAAAATCTGTTACTGTTGAAAAGGACTTACCCTGTCAACAGAAATTGAACGTGCTTGGAACTAACGTTCTCAGCATAACCAGAGGACATAGAATCATAGAAATGTAGGGCTGGAAGGGAACTTCAAAAGGTCATTGTGACAGAGTAGTCTTCCCCTTATGGGCCGTGCTGCCTACTGATCAGCCCTACCTGTCACAAGGTATGGCAAAGGAGATGAATTGCCACCTAGCTCCAGGAGTCAAGCTGGGTACATCTGGTGAAGGGAAGGACAAAAGTTGCCTGAACTACCCAATCTCCAGAAGGAGGGCTGAGACTCCTCCCATAAGTGAGATTGAGCCCTGTGGGGACTGGGAACAGACCTTAGATGGCAGTCTTCAGGTAATCATGTAAGCCAGAAGCACGTTTTGTTTATTTGGGACTTATTGTTATGGCTCTTTTTGTATGAGGCTTTGTAATAAACAAGGTCTAACAAGGATGGTATTGAGTCAAGTGTCAAAAGTGCCTGAAATGAAGTGATTGACTTCCTGAGAAGGAAAACTGAGGCAGGGAATATGCAGAGCACCGCATTAACTCAGCAGGGGGCACTATAGGGTAGACATGCCCTACAACTGTCAACTAGTCCATCCCCTTGGCTGATGCAGGACCAAGTATACCTGGACAATCCCTGATAGGTGTTTGTCCAGCCTCTTCTTACAAACCTCCAATGATGGGGATTCCACAACCTCTCTTGAAAACCTATTCCACTGCTTAACTGTCCTTATAGTTAGAAAGTTTCTCCTAATATAACATAAATCTCTCTTGCTGAAGCTTAAGCCCATTATGACTCATCCTACCTTAAGTGGACATGGAGAACAATTGATCACAGTGCTCATTATAACAACCCTTAACATATTTGAAGACCGTTTTAAGTCCCCCCCTCAGTCCTCTTTCTCAAAACTAAACATGTCCACATTTTTTTAACCTTTTCTCATAGCTCAGGTTTTCTAAACCTTTTAGCATTTCTGTTGCTCTCCTTTGGACTCTCTCCAGTTTGTCCATATCTTTCCTAAAGTGTGGTGCCCAAAACTGGACACAGTACTCCAGCTGAGACTTCAACAGTGCTGAATAGAGTAGTAAAATTACCTCCTGAGTCATTATTAGACAGCATGCAAAGGCAATGATTGAAATCTAAGACACTGTAATGGTTTTTGGCAAAGAACAGATATAGTTCACCCTACGCTTAATGTGAGTGGTGCTTCTCCTGTCGGTGATTTCCAGTTTTATACCTCTTGAAGCAAAATGTGGAACTGCTGTAAGAAAATGTGCAGGATTAGGTGGTACCAAAGGAACGGTCACTGTTTGCCTTTAGGACAAATAGATTTAATTACATTTCAAATTACTCTAGTTCCCTCGAGCTGTTTCCTAATGAATGTTTATTCACATTAGAAAACTACACAATCTGACATCAGCCTCCATATCTACTTTAATAGACATGACTGGAACAAGATTTTATAGATTAAGATGTTATGTCAGAGACATAGAGAGAGGTTTATGTAATGCTTGCAAGCATCGTGCCTAATTCAAACCAGTGATTTTCAGTCTCTCACCTTCATAAGAACTAAAAATAATCACATTTATGAGTAGCTAAGTGAGATCACTAGTGTAGGAAACCCCTACATTATTATTGCAAGATTTTGGGTCAATATTATTTCAACATTCTTCTCTCTTTTGATCTTATCTGTTTAACACAATAACTTTCTGATCAATCTAATTTATAAACTATCTAGAATAGATACTTTCCATCCACTTGTTTAGACTTCTTTGTAGGGGTTGGGGGAACCCAGGATGTACAATACCTTGAAACACAGAAAAGAAAAGCTTGCTTTAATATGTTGCTTCTTTACATAGATGCTTTTTTATTGTCTAAAATAGTGTAAATAGACAAGAATTACACTGAAGAACAAGACTGAGCTTTACTTTGCCTACCCCATGTTTCAACTGTAGTCTATTGAAGAGACACGGTGGGTGAAGTAATATCATTCAACTGCAACACGACTTCAAGTTTTGCATTATTGCTAATGGTAAAGTTTCAAATAACAGTAATGATGCCTGGCTCTTTTCATCAGTAGATCTCAAAATACTTTGCAATTGAGGGAGATAAGTACCATTATCCCCATTTTATAGATGAGGAAACTGACGAACAGAGAGATGAAGTGACTTGGCCAAGGTGACTATCCAGCAGGCCACTGGCAGAACTGGGAATAGAACCCAGGTGTTGTGAGCCATAGTCCAGTGATCTATTTATTACACATACTGCCTTAGTAGTATGGTAAGAGGCGGGGGCAGATTGAAATCCAGTTCATTTTTCTATATCTAATGTGTTCTTAAGATACCTTAATAATACTGTTGCCCCTTCTTCTAATATCATGTCCTGCTCTGACACCATTGTCTTCCCTCTGTTGATTGGTAGCAGATGTCTGGTGCCTGACAGGTCACTCTTCCAGTGGAGGAGGAATCAGAGGTGGAGTCTAGGTATATTCTAAGTGTAACTTGTTTTATTTATATATATACAACAGTCTTGGAAAAAGGTGGCCATACACAATCCTTTCTTTCAAGAATCTCAGCCCAACAGCAATGTCCAGTTCCCAAAGAGCATATCTGCTTCAAGTATTGTCTTTAATCAGAGACCAAAATAGAGAGCAAACTCATCACCTAGTGATGCTTATCATAACAATCCTAATAATATAGGACCAATATCTAAAACTTGCTTTCATTTTCTACCACCATGTTGTCTACAGAAGATTGTGATGACACGATAGAAATGCCCAAGATTCCTCAAAACCTTAGGTGATGTCTCTTGTTCCAATTTCAGCTTATTGATCAAATGAGTTAGAATGCCAATAAATCAAGTATGGCAAACTGCAAACAATTCACTTAGCAGTACTGCAATAGCCTTAGTGCTTCCAACTTTTTATGCAATGCCATGAAAACTTTATTTCAAACAATATTTTAAGGACCTGTAATGGGTGGGGTTTTTACCCACAGATACAACTGCATAAAAGGTTGCAAAGTGTACATTCAACCCTTGTTCTGAGTTCACAAAAGCATAATTATGGTATCTTGGATATCTATGCTGGCTACATAGAGATGGATACAAATGATCAAAGTGTAAAAGATCCTTAGCTGACATGACTTGGTGTAGCTCCATTGGCTTTAATTGAGGTGCACCAATTTACTCCAGCTGAGATCTGGTCTTAAACTTTAAGCTTATTTACAGGAATTTTTTCCAGATATGAAACATTATCTGGAACAGTATGTGTGCAGTTACCTCCAAAACTGTATAGATAGTGGGGTATAACTATCTATAAAAGGTGTAACTGCATTACAGACTTTGAGAACGGTGCCACAGGTAGTGAAAGTAGATTAAATCTAATGGGCTAGTAAAATGTTTAGGGATCACGTGTGCCCCTTATTCCTTACCCGATAGTTGTGCCTATGGCCAAAAATAAAAACTGCTTTAGCAGTCTGTACTGGAGAATGTAGTTTTCTCCGTGTGATTTACTTCTGCTATGTGTCTGGTATTAAAGGACACAAATAAATGAATCGGTAGATTGGACCAGTAAAGAAATTGTAGCTAGGCACTTGCCTTTGTATATCTTTTGTAGAGGGGTAAAATGAGGTAGTGGGATGGAAAAAGTGAACCGCAGTTCCAAGGGAAACCTCTGACTGTTCTGCAAGGTGACCAGATATTAACACGTTTTGCATTTTGTTTTAAACATGCTCTCCTGTATTTTCTTCTAACTATCTTGTTACCCTGACCTCGGGAATTAAATAATGTCTTGTTTTCACAAAAGTATGTCTTTGAGAAAAATAAGCCAAAATCTTTGGGAAGTTAGCTGGACTATTGATGGTTCTATATCAAAACAACTATTTGGAGTCCCCTGAATTTAAGTACTGCGTCTGAACTACATGATTACACCTTGTCCCTCCAATAGGCAGATAAGTAACCACAGTAAATGGTCACTGTGCGTTGAGAAAGCAAAGCTGTGAGATAAAGAACCAAGTGCTATTTGAATCCCAATGTTCACTGCCCCAAGTACTTGCACTTACTATCTATCCATATTTTGAAAAGGAGATAATATGAAATCACAGTATTGCCAACTGTCATGATTTTTATCTTGAACCTCATGGTATTTAGTGGGCAGTCTTTCTTAAAGTCACAGCTGCTGGCATCGTATGATAACCTGAAAATCTGAGTTTTTTTTTTTTTTATTAAATGCCAGTTTCTAGCTCTTACAGTTGTAGAGAGAGGCTTGGAGAAGTGATTCCCTGAAGGCTTAAATAAAAAGAAAATAGAGCCCATTTTACATTAATTTATATATACATGTAATGTCATGGTTGTTAAGCTAATCTCATGATTTTTGAAAGCTTGGCATTGGCAATACAATCACTTTAGAGTGACAATGGTTGAGGGGTTTTTTTGTACTGGTTGTACTAAGATATGTGGACATTTTGAAACTTCAAGAAAAACAGGAGATGGGGAGCTTCAAAAGCTGTTCAAGAGTTAAAGGGAGATAATGTTGCTGAAAGAGCAGAAACCATGAAAAGAGTTGATGAGTGAGTGTCTGAATGGAAGAGAAGATAACGACCGTATACCATTGAAACAGTTACGGTCTGATGAAATACAAATTAATATGTCCCATTCTGATAGCAAGATTCTATTCAAAGATTTCTATTCTAGAAGTAGAATGACAGGTATCTATTTGTTAAGTAGGGTGGAAGCATTATGGTAGGCAGCTGTTTTCACTGATGGCATAATAGTCAGTACATTGTATTATAAGATGAATGTGGAATTTGGACCAATCTATTTAGTGCCTAGTCCGTTAATTTCCCTTATTTTCATCTAGCAGCAAATTGATGAAGCAGTAACTAAAAATTTACAGCAACAAAAAGCAAATTGAAGCAGCATTTTATGGATAACCTGGAAGTAGCTGACAATTTTTCAGAGATGCAAGGCCAAATTAAATTAAATAAATTTATGGAGATCCTATCTCCTAGAACTGGAAGGTCATTGAGTCCAGCCCCCTGCCTTCACTAGCAGGACCAAGTACTGATTTTGCCCCAGATCCCTAAGTGGCCCCCCTTAAGGATTGAACTAATAACTCTGGGTTTACCAGGCCAATGCTCAAACCACTGAGCTATCCCTTCCCTTCAGCAGGTGATTTGTCAAGTGCTAAGTGGATGTATGAAAGTCCTGAGTGTAAATTGATGTAATTTACTGACATGCCTAAGAGTCAGATGAGGGTAGTTAATGTTGAATGTGGCTTACGTTACCTTTCCTTTGAGCTGATTTTCCTGCTATACCCTTTTTTCCCCTTAGCATGTGAGTAAACCATTTTAGACTCCATCAGACTCAATGAGCCAAATTCAGAGGTGATATGTATAGGGTTATAAATTACATTCTGGTAAATTGATCTGAGGTTATCTTTATTATCCCTGCAGTATGTAAGTTACCAAAACTTAGACTCCCTTAGACCTATATACATCCACTTATTGATGCAAAACTTACACATCCTGAATGTGGCAATATAGATTTTAAAATCAGCTGTCTGAGATTATCTTCAGTAACGTATATCTAATTCAAATGAAAACTAATGCTTATTTTCTCTTAGTTCCTACAGGATTGTTGAGCAGGCAACAATCTTATGGTAATTTTTGCCCTGACATATTTCAGGCAGGCAAAGAAACTAGAAGAACATATAATGAGGCCAATTTGCTCTGCTGCTGTATTTAGCTACCAAATACAGGTCACTGTTTGTATTTAAAGGGAAATAGCCTGGTTTTTATTTTCTGAAAGATCACATTTTCTGCTGAAGATTTATCTTCTACCTATATCAACTCCAATGGTACAATAAAAATTCTTGCTGTCCAGTGCCCAGTGGAAGTAGTCATTTTAACTGAAACTTCATCTTTGGTTTCTCCTACTTTCTTTTGATTCAATGCTGATTTGGTTTATCAGGAAACCATCCCTTATTTTCCTTTCAGAGTCCTTCCACACCAGAATAAATTATCTTAATTTTACTTATTCACCATTTCTTTGCCTTTAAGTGAATCTTTGTATGAAAGGACAACATGAAACCAGGTATATCCTACATTCTGAGATTGACAGCAATTTGTCTCTGCAAAATTTATCATCTGACATTTGCCTGCTCGGATTTAGTCAGATTCACTGGCACACCAGTGTGCAGACTTGCGGTTTCAGACACTCTAGAAATCCTTCTTTTCAGTAGTTTGGAATGCTTCTTTTGCACATACCATCCTAAGTCGAGATTGATCAAGTAGCAGAGCCCTTCTGTGGCCACCCAGTTGTACCCCAAAAATGGTTTAGCATCTCTGCTGCCATCCTATATGATAGAAAAAGATCTGGAATGAGGAGCCCATCTGGCTAGAAGATTTCCCATGAAAAAGAGCAGAGCTCTTCAGATATCACCCAATATCTAATTTTCTGTGTGTGTGCATATGTGTGCATGCACTGGGGAGAAGGGAGGTTTTGTCAGAGCTTCTTCCTGGAGGATTGATTTTATCTTTCTCCTCCTTCCCACTTCAGTCACAATTACAGGTCATTTGTGGTCCCTATAGAGGAAGACCAATGAGTGCCCTGTGGATGGACAATGAAGAGGGTGGGAAATTCTCTGAGGGAATCTCCCTCACCCCTTTGGCTCCATTGTGGTGTGGATGGAAACTCTCCACCAGTGATATAGTGGGTTTTTTTTTTAAAAGAGGTAAATTAACCTAAACTCCATATTTTCCAAATGAGAAGTCTGCAAACTCCATTTACCAGTGTTTACCCTTGACTACACTACTGCTCTCAGCAACCCCTTGCTTTAATATTCAGTCAGATTGTCTGAGAGCTCCACTACTTGCAAATATGAGGGCTGCACACTTCAGTAGGGTTTGTTTGTAGACATCCACATAGCTGTTGATCTCCTTTAGATGTTCAGATATTTTGGTGTTGAGTATGATATAAAACACAGATACAATTATACTTCTGAGACACCCTTGCAGACTGAATCAGGTCATTACCAGATTAACCTAGATACTGTGGATAGTATTCTAAAAAGGGCCTAAAGTGATTTTAGGAAAACAAGTCCCATTCAACTTTCAATGGAATTTGTGCTCCTAATTCACTTTGACAGTTTAGAAAACTCACCCTGTTTGAAGAAAGTTGATTGGAGAGAATAATCCAAAAGTATGAAAATGTGATATTTGCAAAGGAAATCACGGTTGAAGTAAACCAGCTAATCTCTGTCAAATCTCCTGGTCCTCTCCACTCCATCAAAAGTGTGTGTTTGTGGTGTAATACACATACACACAAACTTCATATAAGAAGGAACTAGTTATAGTACTACATCTTTAGTTCTGTTTGGGGAGCCAATCATATCTGTGTTACAGCCATATGTGTCTTAGAAAGGATTATCATTGAATTGGGAGCTGCAGGACAGCTCCCAACTTTATTAAACTCTAACTTTATTAAAACAAACTAAGGTTTATTTAACATTTCTTTAGCTTGAATACGTGCAATGCTACTCTTAAGCGCTGGTGTGACACTTAGCAATTTGAAAGGAATATGAAATCAGATAAAAATGCATTATACTCTACATCCATTTTATTTAACATGAGTTTAAGAAAACCCAAAACTAATCCTTTTCCTATTTTGCTACCATGGATAAAATCTTTGGATTTTAGATGAAGCTTAGCCTCAATCCTCTATTTTAAGAAAAGTTTCAGAAAAAAGCAGCCGGGACTTATTTTATTATTATACTCAGTAGCTACATTTTATGTCTGTTCTTACACAGAAACTTAATGTACAATTTCTTAAATGCCTGAAGACATCCACAATTTAATTTCTTTACCAGCAGAGACTCCTTTTCAACATCTTTCTGGTTTAGGCTCAAAGTCAAAAGACCCTCAGATACAGAAAGACTTCTACTACCAAACTAGCTGCCAGGCCTTTGAATGAATAAAAAGCAAGGTGTTTTTTGGATGGAGAAAACCGAATATAGTCTGTCCTGATGAGGTTTGGGTTGAAATTTGACCTCAGTGAATAATTCAATTCTGGTAATATGTTAAATGAGTAAGGGACTGGAACATACTTAAGTATGTATCGATCCCCCTCAATTCTTCTGTCTTCCAAAATGTGTAGATGTCCAAATCTGACCATGTCTATCTTTACAGAAAGCACTTTTTAGTCTTCTCAAAGGATGTCTCTATGTGGGATACACAAGTATAAAAATACCTAAGCTCTTTACAGCCTCAGGTATCTCTACTACTAGAGCTTGATGAACAATGAATGTGCAGTAAATAAAAATAAATGTATTTGATTGTATCTATCTACTATATGATATTTAGGTACCACCACCAGCTCCTAGTTGTGAGATATTCGGACAAACTAGTAGGAAGAAGACTCAAGATGAAAAAGCTTATTTCCATGTCTTACAAACTGACCTTGCAATGCTCAGGTTCATCTTAGTAGAGTCAAAATGTATTTAGTCAGTTCAGTTTTCTGTCTGAACCATTTGCTCAGTCCTAATGTTGGTTTATACAAAAGTCCCCTCAAGCACCAACTGAATTGGATTGAAAGTCATTTGACATTTAACAGGGAATACACTGAACAAACTAAACCAAATGAACCAGTCGTATATAGCTTTTGTGGTTTTTAATGCCACAGCTGTACAGGGAAGGGGAAAGATCTCTGCACTGGTGGCAGGCCACAGAGGGTGTTCTGCCTGTGTCGGTACTGAGTCAGTGGAATGACTGGGAATGAGGTCGGTGAATGCATTCATAGAGACAACTGCAGCACCCTTTGGAAGAATACAGTGTATGTTTCTGCTTCTTCTGTTTTCCAACTGCTGGTGCATAAAGGAGAGCAGGAGCAAGGCCCCAACCCTGCCTGGGAATCAGGGCCGGCTCTAGGCACCAACAAAGCAAGCAGTTGCTTGGAGCTGCAAATTTGCAGGGGCGCAAGAATCCAGCATGGGAGCTGTAGTTCGTTGGTTAGCTCCCTGCCTATAGAGCCAGCCCTGGAGCAGCGAAAGAACTACATTTCCCAGCATTCCCTCGGCCGCAATTAACAGGAAAGGGAGGGGGAAGGAATGTGGAACTGAAACCTCATGCTGTAGCTTGCTGTGAATGGTAGGGACAGAGCCAGCTCTAGGTTTTTTTGCTGCCCCTCACCCCAGCCCTGGGCTCCCCCTGAACCCCCGTGCTGCCCCAGCCCTGGACTCTCCCCCGCCTACACCCCCTGCTGCCCCAGCCCTGGGCTCTCCCCCCACCCGCATCTCCTGCCACCCCAGCCCTGGGCTCTTCCCCCCCACACACCCGCACCCCCTGCCACCCCAGCTCTGGCCCCCACCTGCACCTCCTGCTGCCCCAGGCCTGGGCTCTCCCCCCGCACCCGCACCTCCTGCTGCCCCAACCCTGGGCTCTCCCCCAAAGAAAGAATTGGGTGGACTAAATGGACAGTGCACCTGTCTATCTGAAGCCTAGCAAGGGAGATCCCACTAGAATTTAAAATGAAAAGTAAGGGAGGGGAGGCTCTACTAGGACCTGGGCAGCTTTAGATACAGTACCAGGCACGTAGGAGGATTTACACTTCTGAGCCATGGAAGCAGAAACTGACTTTTCTTTTCCAGATTTAGCTAATATTCAGAAAGGGAATCTAGCACCTGCCTTCCAGATTTGAACACCCTCAAAATTCAGAAGTGCTCAAGCTCAATTTGAGCAGCTGTTACTTCATTTCTCCCAAATCAAATATACTGATCCACTGTAACGTGCTGTAGAAAAAGTAGAATAAATTTAGCAAGAAATGCTTCCCAGTGGTTATTAAGACTGGAATTGCTATTTTCAATAGCCATTGCTTTTTTTTTTTTTTTTTTTTTTTTTTTTAGTTTTAGTTTTATTTGTTTAAAAGGAAGACAGTGATATTGCATTGGCAAATTCCCCATAGAAACAAAGAATGGAACAAAAGAATAATAAAGGCACCTCAACTTTTCCTCATTTATGTAGGACAGTCTTATAATATGCATCCAGATATCCTTCAATCACACAAGCTGAAAATTGTTCCACTTTACTACAGTCCTGTAACCATATGGGAACCAATCCTGTCTGTGTTCTGTGCACATCCAAAATTCCTGCTGAATGACCCGCCCTGGGAGCGAATTACCAGTGACCCAGGGCTGGGGCAGCAGGTGGGTGCAGTTGGCGGGGAGCGGGGGGGGAAGAGCCCAGGGCTGGGGTGGGGGGCAGCCAAAAAATTTTTTGCTTGGGACAGCAAAAAACCTAGAGCCGGCCCTGCTGGGAATACAGCACTGCTGGTAAACACTACACTGTCCCACCCTTGCACAAGTGCACTAGGCCTGCGAGTGTGCCGGCCATTTGTGCAGATGTGCAAGGGGGAAGATTCCTTGTGGCCTTTTCCCTACTTCATGCATATCTGTGCAGGGTCAGCTGCAATTTGGCCCCTAATGAGTACAAGAGATTAAATCCTATTTCCCATGCTTGCTGATGGGCCATAGTGAGTCTGAAGAAAACATTATGCTGGCTCTTCTGCATTTATTTCAACTGCTTCCACGGGTATGCAGTTTCCCTTCAACAGGTATAAACAAGGCAGAGGCGCTAGCCTAGCTGACACTACTAGGGACAGCTAATATATAAGCTGATAGAAAAGGAGCTGTCCTGAGCGACCAGAGCTACCAGTGAGATGAGGGATACCTGACACCAGTGGGACCACCAGGAGCCTCCAGTGAGAGAAGAATGTGCAGGAGAGGGGGGTGAGAGGAAGATCAGATGGAGGGAAAGCATGTTCCCGAAGCAGGCGAAGAAAACAGAAGAGATGGGAAGGAAGAGGTGACATATAAAGAAATACAAGAGTGATCACTCCCTCTTCCTGCCCCAAGAATGATTGAACTCATATCATTATAGATTGACCAAGAATTGTGAATACTTCCATGTACTTCTTTTCCACATAAGCAATTGCTGTAGTTGCCATAGGGATATTTTATTATCACAAATAGTATCATGGTTCAGACAGGAGAAGCTAGGGTGACCAGATGTCCCAATTTTATCGGGATAGTCCCAGTTTTTGGGTCTTTTTCTTATATAGGCTCCTATTACCTCCCCATCCCCTGTCCCAGTTTTTCACACTTGCTCTCTGGTCACCCTAGGAGAAGCATAAGAGATCCATGAGATAGAGCTGATAAAAAAAATTGTGATTACATTTTTATTTTTAAAAAAATGAGTTTTCATAGAAAACAAGTTTTTGCACAAAAATCTTTTTTGGTGGAATTTCTTGGTTTGATAACACTGGTCTACAATTTTTGAGAAGTCGTCTGCTTCAGATATAAAATGTGCTATTTATTATGTATTTTGATGTGCTGAATTCAAATATGACAATTAAAACAACTGATTGGCTACTGTTTCTAAGATATTTAAGTTTTTACATTTTATGTCTATGTATATTGTGTAGATAGTAGAGTTTTAATCATAAATTGTAAACCTAGGTCTTTTCATGTGTTTATGGTTGCTTTACTTGATAATATTTCACCTGTCCTGTTTATGTAACGCTTTAAAAATCAGCAAAAGAGCTATATAAATAAAATTTATTATGAAACAAAAGGCAAAAAACTATTATGTACATAGTTTAGTCCTATTCAGTGTCTACTCGGCGCTTCTTGGCTTGTCTCTTGTATTCATTAAATGGAGCATCTCTTGTCACTGTCCAGCAATAGTCTGCGAGCATTGATGGGCTCCATTTGCCCTGATAGCGTTTCTCCATTGTTGCAATGTCCTGGTGAAATCGCTTGCCATACTCGTCGCTCACTGCTCCACAGTTTGGTGGAAAAAAACCTAGATGAGAGTGCAAAAAATGGATCTTTAGTGACATGTTGCAACCAAGGCTTTTGTATGCCTTGAGGAGGTTTTCCACCAACAACCTATAGTTGTCTGCCTTGTTGTTTCCGAAAAAATTTATTGCCACTAACTGGAAGGCTTTCCATGCCGTCTTTTCCTTGCCACGCAGTGCATGGTCAAATGCATCATCTCAAAGAAGTTCACGAATCTGAGGACCAACAAAGACACCTTCCTTTATCTTAGCTTCACTTAACCTTGGAAATTTTCCACGGAGGTACTTGAAAGCTGCTTGTGTTTTGTCAATGGCCTTGACAAAGTTCTTCATCAGACCCAGCTTGATGTGTAAGGGTGGTAACAAAATCTTCCTTGATTCAACAAGTGGTGGATGCTGAACACTTTTCCTCACAGGCTCCAATGACCGTCAGAGTGGCCAATCTTTCTTGATATAGTGGGAATCTCTTGCACGACTATCCCATTCGCAGAGAAAACAGCAGTACGTTGTGTATCCAGTCTGCAGACCAATCAAGAGAGCAACAATCTTCAAATCGCCACAAAGCTGCCACTGATGTTGGTCATAGTTTATGCACCTCAAAAGTTGTTTCATGTTGTCATAGGTTTCCTTCATATGGACTGCATGACCAACTGGAATTGATGGCAAAACATTGCCATTATGCAGTAAAACAGCTTTAAGACTCTTTGATGAATCAATGAACAATCTCCACTCATCTGGATCATGAACGATATTGAGGGCTGCCATCACACCATTGATGTTGTTGCAGGCTACAAGATCACCTTCCATGAAGAAGAATGGGACAAGATCCTTTTGACGGTCACGGAACATGAAACCCTAACATCACCTGCCAGGAGATTCCACTGCTGTAGTCTGGAGCCCAACAGCTCTGCCTTGCTCTTGGATAGTTCCAAATCCCTGACAAGGTCATTCAGTTCACCTTGTGTTATGAGGTGTGGTTCAGAGGAAGAGGATGGGAGAAAATGTGGGTCCTGTGACATCGATGGTTCAGGACCAGAAGTTTCATCCTCTTCCTCTTCTGACTCAAGTGAGAATGATTCTGGTGCATCAGGAACCGGCAGTCCTTCTCCGTGGGGTACTGGGCGTATAGCTGATGGAATGTTTGGATAATGCACAGTCGACTTTTTCTTCTTTGACACACCTTTCCCAACTGGAGGCACCATGCAGAAGTAACAATTGCTGGTATGATCTGTTGGCTCTCTCCAAATCATTGGCACTGCAAAAGGCATAGATTTCCTTTTCCTGTTCAACCACTGGCCAAGATTTGTTGCACAAGTGTTGCAGCATATGTGTGGGGCCCACCTCTTGTCCTGATATCCAATTTTGCAGCCAAAATAAAGGTGATAGGCTTTCTTAACCATAGTGGTTATACTGCACTTTTGTGATGCAAAAGTCACTTCACCACAAACATAGCAGAAGTTATCTGCACTGTTCACACAAGTATGAAGCATCTCTGCTCACTTTGGCTAAACAGAAATGTGTCCCTTTGCAAAATCAAACACTGACAAATAAGAGAGCATGACACTGTATGATTTCTAGAGCCAATATAGGGCAATTTGTTCAGCAGAGTGATGTAAGCTTCGTTATGATTGCATCATCCATGACTTCTAGGAATAACATAATGCAATTCATATCATGTATGACGCAATACCAGCTTCAGATTGCATCATTCATTGTTTTGCCTAAAAAGCAAGTACCTGTCCAAACCCAGTCATAGATTTATTCATAGATCCAGTCAAAGATGTATTTTAGTCATTTCTGGTTTAAATTGAGATCCGTTCCCTTTATAACTCACTTATCCTCCGCCATTCCCAAGTCAAGGGTCGTATATACTGACCCAATAGAATATCTTGAAAACTAGAGCCAATCAACAATTTTAAGCATCATTTTCATTCTCAGTGACCCAGAATTAGTAAAGTTTGACTACATTTATTTCAAAAGCATTTTGGCTGTAGAGCAGTGTAATCTGTAATTAAAAACTTTAGGGAAGAAAACGTCTGTTATTCAGAAATTGTGGGAAAATGCCCACCTTCTCCTATTTATGTTTTTTTCCTAGAAAAGTGGGTTGGGGGCAGAAGCCCATCATGGGAACAACTGGAAAACGGTGAGAAAAATGGGGGGGGAGAAGATTAAGGACGTGTTGGACATTGTTTCTAATTTTCCTATGTGAAAACATGTATTTCCTATCAGGAAATTTTCTCATCGGATTTTTTCCTGTGAAAACTCCCACTGGAAAAATTCCCATTTTCCAGATTGCTCTAGAGACAAATTCACCCCATTATGATTTGGCCAGGCATGAAAAACAGTGGGATCCCCTTTATCTTAAAGGGGGGGGAAACAGCAAGATAGTGCAGCTGCTGGAAGTGATGGCTCAGTAGGTGGCACTGTTCTCTCTGAGACACTGCTAAATTTAACTGCCAATTGTGGTGTTACAGGACATGGCACAACTGTCTCTCTAATGACAATTGTATCATGGATCCCCTACAATGCCTCCCCTATCCCTTCGCGCGCGTGCGCACACACACACACACACACACACACACACACACACACACACCCTGCTAAATAAAAAAGAAATGAAAAACAAAAGCCATGTTAATGTTTTGTTTAGCATCTGCTGATTTAAGTCAAGCAATTCAAAGTTATGATTGAAATTACACCCTTACACTGCCTTAATGTGCTTAGCGATAAAATGCTTATGGCATCTAAAATCACCCACTGATCAGACTCCTTTGAAATACCTAGGAATACAGAGTTTCAGCTTGATTATCACTTTTTTGTTGATTATAGCCAAACATTTTTAACATTCAATACTTTACACAAAGGTTCACCAAATTCATAAACAATTATCTTCATTATGTCTTATCTTACCTTTGTAAACTAATTTATTGTTGTCTTTTCCAATAAATGACTGAATGTGTCCACTTTTCTTAATGGTCTCAGAAAGGAAAATAATCCACTTTCTAGCTGGCATGCATTTACTGAAAAGCTGTAGAATGACAGATGTCAATGTGGAAATTGCAATTATTTTTCCAATATGGTTTTTAAAGTAGCATGAATCTGTTCATAGTTTTCATATCCCAGAAAGTTGGTTATAGTTTCACTATTTCTATATCTATTTTTAATGCTAAAATTGCAGCTGCACATGGAGGATTTAGCTGATATCTTGGCAGCTACCCAAAACAGCCTTTCTGCTATGAGCTAGATACTTAGCAGGATAATAATCTTCTCTCTTTTATTTTATTGTGAATTCAGAAATCAGCTCATTTTTTACAGCAAAACATTTAATGCATCACAATAGAGTTCAGTGGTCAGCTGAAGCTTTGTACTTACCACTAATGGCATTTAGACAAAGGGAGATATGCATATATCTCCAGCTAGAAAGATATTCCAGACTGCTAAAGCCATCTTATACTGTCGCTGAACACAGACACATTTTCTCTCTCCTTCAGAAAAAGAAATACCTGCTGATGCAGAACATATAGGCATGTTAAGAACTAGGTGGGGAAATGGCAACAGTAACCTCCAGAGGTTTATAGTCAGGAAAAGTAACAGTATAAAAGTGACATTTTTTACTCAATATGTCTATTCCATGTACATCTTGGAGTCAAGCCTGCTTACTTTAATGTCAAGAGCAGTGGGTTTTGGTGTTTTTACTTTTCTGCCTTGAAGAGACAGTACAGTTATGGAAGAGTGAGCTGGATTCTAACTTTATTTCTTGCATCATCCAAATTCTCACTGCACAATCATTATTAACAATAATATAAGAGAGAAAGCATAGCTTTATTTTTCAGATCCCAAATGGAGGTTGCAGCATTGTCAGGTGGGTGGGGGCAGGAACCTTCTGATTTGTAAAATGAGCAAATATAATCTAGACTTGGTCTACATTGGAAAATTAGGTTGGTTTAACTACATCAATCAGGGTTGTGAAAAATTCACATCCCTGAATGGCGTTGTTAAAACAATCTCAATCCCCATGTAGACAGCTCTAGACTGATGGAAGAATTCTGCCTCTTGATGAGGTGTATTACCTATGCCGATGGGAGAACCACTCCCATAGGTATAGATTGTGTCTACACTGAAGTGCTGCATCTGCGTAGCTGTAGCATTTTAAGTATAGACAGGTCTTGACCTAGAAGGTTTGAGAGAACTGATATGGAACTAATCTAGCCCCTCTGCTATGTCTGCTTTTAATGAAATTGTGTGAGGAAGGTAAGCAGGTTTTGAGTAACTGCTATTTTTTATATAATCACCTTTCAGACTACAACTGAACTTTAGGGGGCAATTTTTTCAAAACTACACTTCCAAATTGCACCTAACAATCTGCTGTTGGACATATAAAGGAGTTATACCAATTATGCCAGATGAGGAGCTGACCCATAAACTGGGTCATTTGCATACAAACTCACAAAACTAGTCATTTTGTCTGAACAAAACTATATTAGATTTTGCATGCACAATTATCTCTCTGCTACTGGAGTACCTATTTCCACATGCAGCTTAGGCACCCACATCTTAAAATTTGGCTTAGCGTGACTTCTGAGTACAAACATATGTTTGAAGCAGTTTGAAATATGCTTTTTACTTCACTTAATTATATGTGATTTTAAGATTTCACCCAACTTATAACTCTGGCTCCCTTTTTGAACTCGCATATAACCACAGGTGTGATTTTCGGGTGTAATTATTTGTGGATAAAAATTAAGCTATCTAGACATCTACAGACATTTACAACTAGTGTAAGTCCTAGGTTTCCCTGCCATTTGTATAATACCTGGTATTTACACTCTCATGCCGCCCTAACAATTTTGTTTGTGCTATATTGCTGTTTGTGTAGAAGGCCAAAGGTAACACTAGCCACCGTGTCAGAGGGAGGGTAAAAACCTAAGTGGTGACCCCTCACAACAAAATGTTGATTTGGGGTCAAGGGGGGGAATGTCACAACCCAATGGTCCCCTCCCTCAGGGGGTCCTAATGCTGTTGCAGGCATTGCAAGGTATTTCGGGAAGGGTTAAAGGTGTGAATGTGGAGTAAAAGGTTCCTTTGCGGGTTGCAAGAGGCCGAAGAGGGAGGGAGAGAGAAGGGAATGGGTTAACTCGACGCTCCAGCTAGGTCCGAAGAGAAGAAGCTAACTTCAGCCCAAGGCCACTGCACACAACCGACTCTCGGCTACCTGCCAAGAAAGACGGGAGCCTAGATTCCAACCCCGATCAGCCGTAAAAAAATAAAATAAACTAAGCTAAGCAGGACTGCAGAGGCTGCAAAAACTAGTGAGACAGCGAAGGCCAGCAAGGGGGAAAATAAAGTCTAGCACCCCTGAAGCCTGTGTGTTTTGAAAAAGCTAAGAAAGCTGCAGAAAGCCGGTTTGGACTGGGACAAAGAGCACAGGGGACAGAGGTCCCTGAACAAAACGCTCCCCAAAAAAACCAGAACTTAAAAACCTTCCTAGAGGCCAAAGCAAGTCAAAAATAAACAGTAAGCCCTAAACGGCCTGTGTACAAAACAAAACTCTTGTCTACCCTTCCCCCTCTTCTTCTTACGTTACACCCAGCCTTGGCCAGCCTTGGGTTCTGCATGTGTAAGCATAAAAGTGGGTTAGGGCACGGGCACTAACGCTTTCTTCCTTCCTTTAAGTAATGTAAAAAGCACCCCACACTCACTGCTGATATTTTACTAATAAAGCTTTAAAACTTAAACACTTGGTGTGCTCCTTCATCCCCTCCCCTAACAATCCTGTGGCCTCAGCCTAATCACCTAACACCTCAGGCAAACTGGTAACATAAATCTGTCACACTATGGGTACTATTCTTCATACATTAAACTCAGTGGGAGTGTTGCCATTGACTTCAGCAAATGCAGGATCAGACCCTATATATTATTAGTAACTTTGTGCCCACAATTATTTATAGATTCTAATATTGGGAGCACATAAAAGGAAGCCTGGTAAAAGGCATTTTAAAAACTAGACCTTTTATTACAAATACTGAGAAGATTCTTGCCTGCCAAATTCCCCACGTGTATTCTAAAGCAAAAAGTATAACAAAAAAGCAAAAGAGAGATCTTAAAAAGTATCCGGAGCTAAAAGAATAAGACAAAGATGAAAATCTAGGTTGCTAAAAAGTGTTAAAACAAATATATTGCATAGGTAAATAAATTACACTTTCACTTCACTTAGCCATCTACCAAACCAAACTAGACAGCAGTGGAACAGTGCAGTACTTGGAACACTGCAAACAACAGGTAAAAAGAAATCTGATGGATCCAAAAATAAAAGAAAGAAAAAAAAGTTACTAAGCCAACAAATAGGATCCATTTTCCCAATGGCAATTATGTTGAGGAGTAAACAGAAAACAGCACTGATTGTGCAAAGACTTTCATGCTTAACTTTAATTACATGAGTAGTTCCATTGACACCAATGGGACTACTCATGTTTAAAGTTAAGTACATGCATAAGTCTTTCAAGTATTCAGACCCAAAAATGCCATATAACATTTTGTGAAAGGGAACAGGTTCGGAGCCAAAGTATATTTCAAACTCTATGGATGAAAACCTGGCCCTATTGAAGTCAATGGGCAAAACTCCCATTGACTTCAGTGGGGATAAGATTTCACTCTGCTTCTTCTAGGAAGCCTGATATATTTTATCTGAGTTTGCCTCTGTTCTGGTAAAAATATATATGTCGATCAATAAACTGCTGAAGGATTATAGCCAATTATAAGTCTAGACTTGTGCTAGTTGTTAAACTTTTCCAGAGTAATGAGAAATACATATAACGAATGTAAGTCATTACACTGTCCTCAGCTCTTCAGTGTTTTATAGCATCCCAGGGCCCAATCATACAAGTTGCTGAGTACCTCCTCTTATTTGCTGAATACTCACAACTCTCAGTTAACGGGATTGGTGAAGTTAATGGGATTTAAAGGTGCATAGAAAGCTCTCAGCACCATTCAAGATCAGTCCCGTAACCTTGTAAGGAATGAACAAAAAGATGAAATCTACAATTTCATTGTAAAGGAATGGGCTATGGTTATTTTGGAACTAAATTAATTCCACCCAATCCAATAAAATATCGCTTTAAAAACCTCTTTAAGATAAAGAAGGATGAAAATAATATGTCTTTTATCAGCCAAAGTTTTCTGTATTACTGATTCCTAACATCATTTAAAGGGTGGGGGTAGGGATCAAACATTTTACTATTTTTCTTTTTAGGAATTTCATTCAGCTTGGCCTCTGAAAGCAGATATATTAGTTTCATTTGTTTTTAATAACTGTTTTCACTTTTCAGTTTTCTCGCTTGAACCAAATTATGTTGTGTTTGGGGTAACAACACTGCAAGGGAATCCTGAAATAAAAATAACTGATTTAACTACCATGAAAATATTTCATGTTCTTTTATTAAGTGTCAGATCACTCCCCCCTCTTTTGTAACCCCAAGTCTAAATATCAGGGGCTAAATTAAGCTGATAGTGTTCTCTTAATTGAAAGGCCCCCAAGCTGTTGATCCATCAAACTGAGGTTACAGGTCTAAAAAGGGCACCTTGATCAACCTATATATAAAAAGCTATTTCAGTGGCTTGAAATGAGCTCTCATCAGGTCTTTAAAAATTAGATATACATTTCATCTGGCCACAAAAGGGTTGATTCTGGGTTGCAGAAGGGCAAGTGCTTTCAGGCAGCAAGGGATGCGTGAGTCTGCTGCTAAAAGAATGTGTATTTCAAAGGAACTCTGACCCTTTTGTACTGACAGAGGAAAATAAAACTTGGAGAGATCTTCAGGGGGAAATGTATACCATCTGAAAATAAAGCTCCTGTCTCTGCCATTGGTAACTATTGCAATAAATGCTTTTAGAGATTGTAGAGGAATATTTGTGATTTGCTCTGCACCATAAACCCTTCAGATTCTGACTCCAACTTACTGAAATTCAGAAGGCAAAAATGCCTTTTACGTTAATACTTCACATTTTATTGAGTTCCCGTCAAAGAGTGTATGAAGGGGAGGGAGGGTAGCCTGGTGGTTAACCACAGGGGCTGGTCAGGCTTCCTGGTTTCCATTTAACATCTTTATGCCTCAATTTACCAACTTAGGGAACAGCTATCCTCTTTATCTTCACTACGTATCTCAAAAGGGTGCTGTGGAGATTTATATTTTTGACATACTTTTTGCAGTCCTTAGTGAACATGCTATAGAAATGCAAAGCACCTTTATCAATTGTGAAAACTGCAGCCTGTGGAGCCCTTTTCCCAAATTCAAGGCCAGAGTGTGTGCCAAAGGTACCTAATAAGAACGGCTTCAATTCTCCCTCCCTCCAGGATACTTCATTAATTTATCTCCTGCAGGATGTCTCCCCCATGGGCAGCAAAGACCTATGCTGGGAAGGCTTTAAAACCAATCAATACACAGGACTTGGCTTTAGGTTAATGGTCTCATGATCAGGAATAGCAGGAATATCTGTGGTGAGTGAACTGTTGGGAATTCTAGCATTCTTTGCTGCAGCAGACATGAAAGTTTTAAAAGGGCCCTCTAAATTTGGCCTGCTGAAATTGGTGTTTGAGAAGCTGGGAGTCTACTAAGCTCCACTGCTTCATTTAGGTCTTACAAAGAGAGTGTGTGAAGTAGAAACAATGAGGAGTCCTTGTGGCACTTTAGAGACTAACAAATTTATTTGGGCTTAAGCTTTCATGGGCTAAAACCCACTTCATCAGATGTGTGGAGTGCAAAATACAGTAAGCAGAATATATATTATAGCACATGAAAAGATGGGAGTTGCCTTAACAAGTGGGGGGTCAGTTCTAACGAGCCAATTCAATTAAGGTGGAAGTGGCCTATTCTCAACAGTTGACAAGAAGGGGTGAATACCAAGGGAGGGAAAATTACTTTTGTTGTGCTAATGAGGCCAGTGCAATCAAGGTGGCCCATTTCCAACAATTGACAAGAAGGTGTGAGTATCAGCAGAGGGAAAATTACTTTTTGTAGTGACCCATCCACTCCCAGGCTTTATTCAGGCCTAATTTGATGGTGCCCAGTTTGCAAATTAATTCCAATTCTGCAGTTTCTCATTGGAGTCTTTTTTTGAAGTTTTTTTGTTGAAGAATTGCCACTTTGAAGTCTGTTATTGAGTAGCCAGGGAGATTGAAATGTTCTCCTACTGGTTTTTGAATGTTACAATTCTTGATGTCTGATTTGTGTCCATTTATTCTTTTGCGTAGAGACTGTCTGGTTTGGCCAATGTACATGGCAGAGGGGCATTGCTGGCATATGATGGCATATATCACACTGGTAGGTTGACCATATTTCCCAAAGAGAAAACGGGACACTACTTGCCTGAGCCTCCATCCCCACGTGGGGCTGGCCCAAGCCACTAGTCTGACCCTTGCACTCCCCTTCCTGCGCGGGGCTGGCGTTGCTGCTCACTGGAGCCCTGCCTGACCCCAGGCAAGGCTGGGGCTGGTGTTGCTGCTTGCTGGCAAGCTGCCTGCCCCCTGCCCAAGTCCTGCCTCCCCCATGCACCGGCTTACCCCCCCCCACACACATTCCTCTGCGCCCCAATTTTTTGACAGAAGTGAGCATTTTTCCCATTTACTCTTGGCAACTGAGTAAAAGTTTTTTGCCAAAAAAGTTGGAACTGCTGAGACAGGGCTTAAAAAGGGGACTGTCAGAGCCAAAATGGGACATATGGTCACCCTAGTGTGAAGCGTATGTTCAGGTTTAATCAGGTGGCTTTTTGAGCTTCCAAAGTATAGGACGAAGAGCTCTGGATAAAAATCTTTCTATGTGCTACCATGCCTTATACTTGTACCATAGCCTATATTGTCATGGCTAAAATTCAGCTTTCTTCCTTATTTTAATTAGTTCACCAAGGAATAAATATTATGATGAAGCATTAAAGTGAAATCCTGGTAGTTCTGCCATGGACTCCAATGGGGCCAGCATTTCACCCTTAGGCTCTCCTTCCTACGGAGCCTTTGGGAAGGAAAACAATATAATGCATTATACACTTGGCTAACACACTTTTCAGTAGTTGTAACTATTTTTTGCTTTTACCACTGAAGAGCAAAACTTTTACATTTCTCTTGCTTCATTTTGCTTTAAAGCTAAATCTGTCAATGGTTTATGATCTAAGGAAAAATATATCCTGTAAGTATGGACACATGCTATAATAGTTCTTATGACTGACACAGTAGCTTATGAAGCGGTTTATGAAGTATTTTCAATTCAAAGTACTTTCCATTTTTTTTCACTCAGGATGCAAGAGTCCAAGATTAAAAATCATGTAAAATATCTTGTTGTTAACTTCTATACCACTGGAAGTCAGGAACTTGAATTAGTACCCCATCCTTAATTCACCCAGATATGGTTAGCTATGGTCTGCATTGCAGTACACAAGGTGTTCATTATGTTTTGATGTTCGTGCACAGCTAGGTAACGCAAGGATGATAAATCAGCCTTATTTCTGACCTTGTTTAGATTTGGTTTACAACAGGTCTTTAATTTTTACCAGGGATTTTTGAATGCCATGTAAACTTAGCCACTGAAGTCAGTCAGTACTGACCCCTGCCATGTAACAGAAGTATGACTGTTTGTCACTCTGACCCATGTGTCTGGGGCCAGTAAGCAAAGACCAGCCTTATAGCAGCACTCTGTGTATCACGTTTTCATTACCTGTAATACTGTTTTTGCTATGTAACAGCATGCAGTCATTGCTACACATTGAATTTAGAGATCTCACTTACTGGTTAAGCAATCTATTTTTAGGGTTTTATACAGCTGGCCAGCACCATAAAAGGCATCCAACTATTATGTAAAATCAATCGTAATAGCAAAATTTCTAGTGCACTTCAAAGAGTCTTTAGCTCAGTGGTGGGCAACCTGGGGCCCATGGGCCTCATTTGGCCCATCAGGATAATCCGCTGGTGGGCCGCAAGACAGTTTGTTTACATTGATCAACGCAGGCACGGCCGCCCGCAGCTCCCGGTGGCCGCAGTTCGCCGTTCCCAGCCAATGGGAGCTGCGGGAAGCGGTGGCCAGGGACGTGTTAGATATGTCCTAAGCACTGCAAAATAGTTTTATTTGGAACCCTAATGAGTGGCACAACTAAGTAACCGAGACAATTGTCAAGGCTTAGGTCCCAATTTAGCAAAGTATTTAAGTACACCTATATGCATATATAGGATAGTAGGGTTATAAGTAATAGCCAACAAGGATTTGTCAAGAGCAAATCATACCAATCCTACCTAATTTCTTTCTATGTCAGGATTACGTTAGGATATTCTAGAGGATAGGGGGGAGGCTGCAGATATGATAAAGCTTGATTTTAGTGAGGCTTTTGACATTCTCATGAGCAAACTAGGGAAAGATTTAGAAGCTGGGTGTGCTTAGTCTTGAGAAAAGAAGATGAAGGGGGCACCAGATGACAGTTTTCAAATATGTTAAGTGCTGTTATAAAGAGAGCAGCGATCAATTGTTCTTCATATCCACTGAAGGTAGGACAAGAAGAAAAAATGGGCCTAATATGCAGCAACGTTGATTTAGCTTAGATATTAGGAAAAACTTTCTGAATAGAATAGTTAAGTACTGGGTGGTTGTGAAATCCCCATCTTTGGAGGTTTTTAAAGAATAGATTAGACAAATACCTGTTCGGGATGATCTAGGTATACCTGGTCTGGCCTCAGGACAGGGACTGGACTAGATGACCTCTCAAATTCTTTTCCAGACCTACATTTTTATGGATTCCATAATGCTTCATTCTTAACTTTCACCATGTGAATGACTTCATGTATGCACTTTGCTCAATCAGGGCTATATAGTAGAACCTCAGAGTTATGAACAACAGAGTTACTAGCTGACCAGTCATGCACACACCTCATTTGGAACCGGAAGTACACAATCAGGCAGCAGCAGAAACAAAACAACAACAACAAAACAAGCAAAAAAAAAAAAAAAAGGAAATACAGTACAGTACTATGTTAAATGTGAACTACTAAAAAAAAATAAAGGGAAAGCAGCATTTTTCTTCTGTATAGTAAAGTTTCAAAGCTGTATTAAGTCAATGTTCAATTGTAAACTTTTGAAAGAATGACCAGAATGCTTTGTTCAGAGTTACGAACATTTCAGAGTTGCGAACAACCTCCATTCCTGAGGTGTTAGTAACTCTGAGGTTCAACTGTAGTTCAGAGCTTACTAAATATTGGAGGTACTATGTTTTCTAAAATGTCTTTTAAAACTAACCATCCAAGTCATCTTCAGAAATCATGATGGTGATGCTATTTGAACGCTCATTGGAAGAGATGTAGGAAAAATGTTACTGTTTTGCGTGTATGATTTTACAGACTAACGATATTGAACATAGAAGAATTGTGGAATTTTTCTTCAAAATACATCACTTTTTATTATGTATTATACATATTTCATACTTTACTGATTTTTAATATGAAGAATTAAAGATATCTTTAAAATAAATACCCAATTCCACACCAAAACAGATTTCGATAACACTATTTCAATTCTTCAGTCATACTCATAATGCCCATCTTGAGTTCATGTAAAAAAAAAAAAGTGATCATGGAATAATCAATCTCTGTTGTCGGTTTTAGCAAAAATACTTAAACATAAAGCAACCATGTTTTATATCAGTCAGGCATTGATTTTGAGGGTCATGAGAAGTTAATCCATAAAAGAAATTTTGTAGAGATAATGGATATTATTGTAAAATATCATTTGTATTTTAACAAACATATCTAAATCATGCTTTAAATCTTCACCTGGAGACACAAACCACTGCCACCGCACTAAGATGTCACACTGCCTACAACAGATCAGTTCTTGGATTAAGAGCAGCTACCTCAAGATGAACTCAGGCAATGCTTAAGTGATGCTGTGAAGCTTCGGGGTCCTGTTTTATTCCTCACTAAATCTGGATGAACAAATTGTATTATTGTCTAAATATGCATTCTTTCATCTCCAACTCCCCAGGGAACTTTGCCTCTTCCTCCTGGATAAGGACTTTGTCATACTGATGCAGGCATTTGTCACCTCCAGGCTGGATTACTGCAATCCACTGTATCTGAAGCTAAATGTGAAGACAATGCACAGGCTCCAGTTGGTACAGAACTCATCTTCTCCATAGTTTAGGCAGCCCATCAAGCTATGGACAGTACTTTCAGACAAGATTGATTCTAGGGCACCTGGGGGGGGGGTGTCAAGTGAGTATTTTGGAGCACCTGGCTGGACCTATTAAAGACACAAATCTTCCATGAGTCCAGGGACAAGTTAGATCCCTGGAAAACCTTGGCTTTTAAGAGTTTATAAAAAGGAAAATTTGTCTACTGTGTCAGTATTTTGCTGTAATGTATAATTTACATAAAGGATGAAGACTCTCCAACCTGCTGCTGTTTTAAGCATAATTTTCCCTGGCAGACTTGCAAGGAAAAAACCCCCAAAATGAAAAGAGAATTAAATGAAGTATTGACATTGTTGAAGTGCAGCTTTCTATCACAGCAGAAAGGCAAGGGAGATACAGTTCACACTTTTCACCTAATTTATGAATTATTTATGAATTATTTCTGCTGATAACCCCAAATGCAAATGCTTGGTTTAAAGCACATTATCAAGATATGCTAAATTATACTCTTCTTATTGTGAAGAGCCTCCAGATGGAATCTGCTTATATAGCAAACAAAACACCAGTATTTTAATTTTCAGCCAGTGCTCCAGAAAAACTTGAAACAGTAAAATCTCTGCTAAAACCTACTCAGCAGTTAGGAAGACACACATTCACAAAAAAAGTCAATCAGTAAAATGAAGTGCTTCAGAAACAAGCAACCAGAACATCTTCCCTGAGCCCTGAAAGGAACATCCCCCCTCTATCCTGACTCTCCTCTTCCATTCTCAAATGACTCCTCCCTGCCTCAAACACATACCAGCCTGAATCAGAACTAGTTCACCTATCCTTAAGAACAGGATAATCTGAGGGGTGTTTCAGGTGATAAGGGATGTGAGAGTCATATTTACTCAGACATCTTTTCAATGCGGACAGTCAGTATAAACAAACTGTCTCGTGGCCTGCCAGCGGATTACCCTGATGGGCTGCAGGTTGCCCACCACTAGTTTAGGAGTTCTTTTCTCAATTTTTATTACATCCTTGCTCAAGCAAACTCTCTTTACTTTCTTCCTAACTAAAGTATGAGTAAATATCAAGTAAAAACTTTTTTTTTTCAATTCTAAACAGGGTAAAACACTTTAGCCATAGAAATCATACAGACTGTCAAGGATGATTCCTAAGCTATTGGTTACAGTTCACTGAGTATTCAGAAGATTATCTTAGTCTGTGCAAGCTGCAGAAATTGGACAATTTTTTGCTTTATTAGTTTGAACTGTGTTAACCTCTTGACACACAGAAAGTGGTTATCTGGAATTTGTAATATGTGGCATTCCCGTATGCCCTTTATTATCTTTTTGGATTTTTTTCTTCTGCCCTTATTCATTGCATTTTTTTATTGTTTCACAATGGGACAATTTAAAACTATTCCGATAAGATGACAGAGAAAAAAAGCAGAACAAGGTCCTTGGGATCTGGCCCATAGCTGTGCAGTATTTTGTTGGGCTGTGTTTATATGAAAACTGTTACATGAACAAACACTTCATATTCCTGTCCTTAGGAAGTAATTTCTTCACTCCTATCCACCAATGAAAAACCATTTAAACAAAGAGGAAATAACTATAAAGATTCTGTTGGGGTGGGGGCGCGGGGGAGAAGGAGAGTCATAAGATGCCACCCTACTTAAGTTTAGCTACAGAGATGGTATTCTTCTTTATGTTTCACTTCATATACAATAGTTTTTATTATACTTCGCTGACTGCCTGAATATAATCCCACTGAAGTGAATGGGAGAAGGATTAAGACTTAAAATAAAAAGCTGTGTGAACATTTTTTTCTTTTTCAAATACAAAACCAAAGCAGACCTCTATCTTTAGTCACAATATATAGAAAGTTTCAGAGTAGCAAATATCTCCAACACTGATTGTGTTTGACATAGAGAGCCCATGAAAGTTGATCTCAAAATATTGCTTGTCTCGACTTTGACAGTAAAGTGCTTTTTGCAATGGAAATATATTTTATTCCATCACTTTACCCTAACTATCCAAGTTAAAAATTGCTGATAGTGAAGCAAAAATTATGTAACTAGACTAAAACAAAGTGACTAGGAGACAATTGTCCTACAAATGGAGCAGGAATGAATAATGAATTAAAATATATAAAATAACTTCTTTTCAGGTGTTCTCATTTTCTACACATACCCTCACATCTTAGTTATGTCTGTGCTACAACATCAATTTGCAAATAGAGAGAATAATTCATAGCATGAAAAGTATTCAATTTTTTTCCATAATCCAGAGAATTAGACCGGGAAAGAAGCAAAATGGAGGTGTCTCAGATGTCTTTTATATCCTTTGCCATGTGCATGGAAAGTTAATGGCCCAAGATGGAGTCCAGGGTCACATGATCATATCACATGTCTCTACATGTTTTGCTGAATCACAGGGAGTTGGCATTGGCTTCTTGCTGTCTAAGCCATCCACAGGAAAGGCATCTGGGCGTCTGAGATTCTTCACTGTCTCATTGTGAGAGCTGAGTATCCTTAATGGGCCATCATCACATAGCTGTCTAGCCCTAATGTAAATCTATCTGCGGGTGTCCCCCAGGAATACAACATGTTTAAGATACAAGTATGTAGCCAATATTCCTAACTTCAGATACAAAGATGATACATGCATATAAACAGGATGATCATGCTTAGCAAATCGTAACTTTTCCATTGATGCCTTACATAACATACTTTCTACAAGATTTATGGAAATTGTGTAACAGTGGTAACAACCGTGATGTAAACGGTTACCTTTCTTATAAACAGCATCACAGTTCCAACCAGTGCCACCTAATTAAACCCAATGAAGACAATGACCATGTGTCAGTGAGGGCAGTGATGGAAAGAATAATGATGTCATTATTTACAGAGCACTTTTTAGAGTAGAACCCCACTTTAAATATTAGATTTCATTGATTATACATTGTAGCAATAGTCAAGTTCTAAAGTGTTTCCAAAAGCAAACATCATAGACCATGAACATGGTTATATTGAAATTGGCTTTCAAATTTGAACGGTCACAGACAATTTTGTATTGCCATAGAATTATAGAAATGTAGGGCTGGAGGAGACCTCAAGAGGTCATCAGCCCAGATGCCTGTGCTGAGGCAGGACCAAATAAACCCCTCACAGGTGTTCTTAAAAACCTCCAATGATGGGTACAACCTCCCTTGGATTCCACAGCCTTCCTTTAGGTGGTAGCTCTAGTAATTTATAAAGCAAAGTTTATAGAAGTATATTTTGGTGCTCATGTTAAACTCCTTCAAATGCAGTCATGTATATATACCAACTATAATGGTCTTCTCCTAAATTGTCTAGAGTCACATCCATGATTCTCAATATTAGCTATGGCCACTGAATGCACTGACTTTTGTTGTACCTAAAAATCCTATGGAACAAAATTGTACGTGGGTGCTATAAGCTGAAATCATTCAGCCAAGGAATGAAAGACTAAACCAACCATTCTGATAAAATGTGGTGGTTGTTTTTTTAAATGTGGAAAAGATGATGCATCTTTTGGTTCTCTCTCTCTCTCTCTGCATATCTGCCTATTTTCACAAGTCTGGTTTGGTTAGGTTCTTCAGGAAACGTGGACTAACCAAGAATGCAAAACCTACCCTAATAATTTATCTGCCAGAAGTTGAAGTAAATGCCAAAAACCATGAAGAGGAATGCTTCAGCTAATTGATTTTAAAATGCTTTGGACATGTTGTGCATTGGACCGTGTATGTGTTGACATTCTCTTGTAATTTAAGATATGATTTTGTTGCATATTGTAACTAAGGAACTGGTATGGATATATGTGTATTGCTGTTCTCTGCTGAAACTAACAAGCCTTTGAAGGGGTTTATATGTTTCTATTGCTTGATCTAACTGAGCTGCCTCTGTGTCCTTTCTCTTTGAAGCCAGAAGTTGTGATTTATATTATTCCTGACATATGTATGTAGTTAGCTGATGATTTGGGGTATCTTGTTAGAAAGAAACATGGATTGTCTAGGCCTCACCGCACAAGGTAGTTTCACCTTTAATGGACAAATTTTCAGAGGACTGCCATATTGCATACATCCAAACCCCACATTGTGAGTATTCAAATTGGGTAGTAAGGTGCAGTTACTCAATTTGCACATGTGCACACTCTTTTGCATGCACACAGTTCTAACCTAGTGTGTGCAAATAAAATTGTAAAACATGTACACTAATAACCTAAGGTTTCAGAGTAGCAGCCGTGTTAGTCTGTATCCGCAAAAAGAAGAACAGGAGGACTTGTGGCACCTTAGAGACTAACAAATTTATTAGAGCATAAGCTTTCGTGGACTACAGCCCACTTCTTCGGATGCATATAGAATGGAACATATATTGAGGAGATATATATACACACATACAGAGAGCATAAACAGGTGGGAGTTGTCTTACCACCTCTGAGAGGCCAATTAATTAAGAGAAAAAAAACTTTTGAAGTGATAATCAAGCTAGCCCAGCACAGACAGACAGTTAGATAACAAGTGTGAGAATACCCACAAGGGGAGACAGATTCAATGTCTGTAATGGCCCAACCATTCCCAGTCCTTATTCAAACCGGAGTTGATTGTGTCTAGTTTGCATATCAATTCTAGCTCAGCAGTTTCTCGTTGGAGTCTGTTTTTGAAGTTTTTCTGTTGTAATATAGCCACCCGCAGGTCTGTCACTGAATGACCAGACAGGTTAAAGTGTTCTCCCACTGGTTTTTGAGTATTTTGATTCCTGATGTCAGATTTGTGTCCATTAATTCTTTTGCGTAGAGACTGTCCGGTTGGCCAATGTACATGGCAGAGGGGCATTGCTGGCACATGATGGCATATATCACATTGGTAGATGTGCAGGTGAACGAGCCCCTGATGGTATGGCTGATGTGATTAGGTCCTATGACTAATAACCTATGACTTCTTGAAAAAGAAGCAACTATTTGATCCTTTCTACCTATGAACTCAAAGTAAATTTGCCTTGAGGTGTGTTACTTGCGCTTCCCTCAGCTAACAGTCCCTCTGCATCTAGGGGAGTTTGTACCACGCAATTTCCCTCAAGTGTTTCCCCGAGTTGAGATTGCTTTAAGCTGGGACTGGGGTTCCACCAACCGAAGCTTTGGGGGTTTATGCTAAACAAATGCGTTGCCCACACATCCTGGCCAGTGTAATTTATATCTGGCTGAAAGCCCTCAGCAGAGGGAAGTCTGTAGACATTTTACACTGCTGGAACCCCACTCTGGGTTGACTCTCCATCAGCAGCAGCCCTGAATCTAGTTACAGGTATAACAAGCAGCTCAGTGAGATATATGATACTGAGATCTCTGAAATTTTTCAGCTGGACATGTTCTGACAAAGGGCATGGAATTGGAGGTTGATAGAAAAAGAAAGGGGGGGAAAGTGAATAGTTCATGTCTACACTATTTTAAAGTATTTTTAGACATAATGAAGGTAACAAAATAATTCAGGAAGTAGCTGTGCACAATTGTTCCTGGAACAGTTTTTCTTAACTGTCTTCTTGTATCTTTGTCAAAACTGGCTGAGGAAGCAAAGGTAAACATAATCATTAAAACAATAATGTTTAGTCCCAGAGAGTGGAGTTTGGCAGGGTCTTGAAGCTTCTCATGAATTCCTGCACGTTGTTAGCTTTTATTTTCTGATTTCTGGTTGATGCAGGCTGAGCTGCTGTGTGTAATTGGATGAAAGTTTTAATTCCAGAATCCTGTTAAGAGATGGAGACGAGCTGGAATGTTTTGTTCAGAGTGACATTTTAGAGTTCCAACATCAGCATCAAAAGCATGAGTGTCTCCTGGCAGAGGTGAATTATACTAACACACAAAGCAAAATCCTCAACAGTTGTTAAATTGCTGGTCTACAATAAAATGCCTCTTTGCACCTTTTCTGTTTCTTTAGTTGCAGTTTAAAAAATACAGTATGATAATGAATTAAAATGATCCTGGACCAGTATGATAATGAATTAAAATGATTTGGACCAATCTACACGGGAGGTCCACTTCCTAGACACCACCGTACAAATAAGCGATGGCCACATTAACACCACCCTATACCGAAAACCCACCGACCGCTATGCCTACCTTCATGCCTCCAGCTTCCACCCCGGTCACACCACACGATCCATCGTCTACAGCCAAGCACTGAGGTACAATCGCATCTGCTCCAACCCCTCAGACAGAGACCAACACCTACAAGATCTTCACCAAGCATTCTCAATACTACGATACCCACACAAGGAAATAAAGAAACAAATCAACAGAGCCAGACATGTACCCAGAAGCCTCCTGCTACAAGACAGGCCCAGAAGAGAAACCAACAGAACTCCACTGGCCATCACCTACAGTCCTCAGCTTAAACCTCTCCAACGCATCATCAGTGATCTACAACCCATCCTGGACAATGATCCCTCACCTTGGGAGGCAGGCCAGTCCTCGCCCACAGACAAGCTGCCAACCTTAAGCATATTCTCACCAGCAACCACGCACCGCACCATAACAACTCTAACTCAGGAACCAACCCATGCAACAAACCTCGATGCCAACTCTACCCACATATCTACACCAGCAACACCATCACAGGACCTAACCAGATCAGCTACAACATCACCGGCTCATTCACCTGCACGTCCACCAATGTTATATATACCATCATATGCCAGCAATGCCCCTCTGCTATGTACATTGGCCAAACTGGACAGTCACTACGCAAGAGGATAAATGGACACAAGTCAGATATCAGGAATGGCAATATACAAAAACCTGTAGGAGAACACTTCAACCTCCCTGGCCACACAATAGCAGATGTAAAGGTAGCCATCTTACAGCAAAAAAACTTCAGGACCAGACTCCAAAGAGAAACTGCTGAGCTCCAGTTCATTTGCAAATTTGACACCATCAGATCAGGATTAAACAAAGACTGTGAATGGCTATCCAACTACAGAAGCAGTTTCTCCTCCCTTGGTGTTCACACCTCAACTGCTAGCAGAGCACCTCACCCTCCCTGATTGAACTAACCTCGTTATCTCCACACTGATTTATACCTGCCTCTGGAGATTTCCATTACTTGCATCTGAAGAAGTGAGGTTCTTACCCACGAAAGCTTATGCTCCCAATACTTCTGTTAGTCTCAAAGGTGCCACAGGACCCTCTGTTGCTTTTTACAGATTCAGACTAACACGGCTACCCCTCTGAGAATTAAAATGAGTTATTGTATAATATTAGTTTCTTATAAAGTTCTCAATGGCAGTTTGAGGCTTATTCTCTCCTGTGCTGTGGATCTGCTTAGCGTGGGTGTGGGGATGGTGTGATGTCAGGGAGCCAGTTCCCTGATTGTAATGCTACTTACTGTAGGTCTACACTGCAGCTGAGAATATGCTTCCCAGTGCTAGCAGATTCATAGATTCTAGGACTGGAAGGGACCTCGAGAGGTCATCGAGTCCAGTCACCTGCTAGCCCCGCTTGAGCGAGTGGGCTAAAACTAGCAGTGTAGCGGGGAGTAGCATTGGCCCTGTCTTGGGCAGTAACTAAATGCTAAACTGTATTATACAGTTTAACCACTCGGTGGCGCCATGCGTAACATCCCTCACTTGGTATGTTCTGTGGGGACTGTTAACATCTCTATACCTCACTTTCCCATCTATAAAATTCAGAAGATAATACTGACTTCACAGCGTATTGTGAAGTTTGGACAGTGATTAGAAGTAAAGTGATAAGATTTTATTTGACTTTATTCTGAATTTAAACTGCCAGACAATCAAGCTTTCCATTAAAGGAATTTCATATAGTATTCATGCCTGTCAGCTTCAAAAAGTACCTATTGCTCTAATACTTAGGGCAACATATTGCCCTCAGTTCACATCCAGAACTCTCACTCATATCAACAGGAATTATTCTTTCAATGATGTCCCATTTATGGATTTTTTTATATGATCTCTCCAAATATAACTAGGGAGGGATAGCTCAGTGGTTTGAGCATTGGCCTCCTAAACCCAGGGTTGTGAGTTCAATCCTTGAGGGGACGATTTGGGGATTAGCCCTGCTTTGAGCAGGGGATTGGACTAGATGACCTCCTAAGGTCCCTTCCAACCCTGATATTCTATGATTCTATAAAAGATAGCTTCTGTGGCATTAATAGCTTGCTCTAAAACATTAAATTTCCAGCATGATTCTCTGTGGATTTATTTTTCCTACAAGACTATATGTAAGACTCTGGCTTATAAATCCTTTTTAGAAAATAAAAATAATAAAAATAAGAACTTTTGTTTTGAAGAATGTCCACTAATGCCTGCAATCAGCTGTCGGCACAACTGGCAGCACTGAGACTTCTATCATACACTGCTGTTAAGGTAGTTAGACATCTTAATATTGTCATTTGCACCTGTGAAAATTGATGTTAAAGTGAAACTTGGCTCTTCAGAAAGGCAGTACTGTAATACCAATAAAATGTGGCTACCTGATTTAAGAAAGCTACTTCAACACTCTCTCCCTTCTTTCATGTATTTATATTATGCTGTATGTTTTCTATCATCGGCTGGATTTTAAGCTCCTTCTTCCTCACAAAAGCCATGCTGTTTCAAACATCCTTTGCAATTTTTATGAAAAGAAATACAAAGAAAGTTAAGGGAGATCAATCATTACAACAGTGAGAAACAAATCAGGAGGTTTTTGAAAGGAACCAAAAAATTTCTGATACTCATCAGACTCTTAGTGTTCTTTCAGTTCAAAGCTATATTTTCAATTGGAGAAGACAGCTCCCTTTGAGAAAAGAAATATGTTTGTATTAAACTGGAAAACAATTTAAAAAAGGATACCACAGAGTCAATAAAACATTATACATATATTCAATACATCCTCTACAGTAATCTGTCTAGCATGGTCTGCTTTTTCCTCAATTCTGCATTGATAGGAAGGTTTTTATTTTTAATGAATTCAAATGATTAGGTTATAAGCATTTGAGACATGAACTCGGACTACCCCCATGCTCTCAGCCAAAACTACCAAAACATAAAAGTGCAACAAACTGTTATGAAAACATATCTGTGTCTAAGTCCTTATTTAGATTCTACCAGTGATACATAACTAGTGTCTCCACATGGCTATGACAATAACCATTTAAAGAAGAACAGGAGTACTTGTGGCACCTTAGAGACTAACAAATTTATTAGAGCATAAGCTTTCGTGGACTACAGCCCACTTCTTCGGATGCATATAGAATGGAACATATATTGAGGAGATATATATACACACATACAGAGAGCATAAACAGGTGGGAGTTGTCTTACCAACTCTGAGAGGCCAATTAATTAAGAGAAAAAAAAAAACTTTTGAAGTGATAATCAAGCTAGCCCAGTACAGACAGTTTGATAAGAAGTGTGAGAATACTTACAAGGGGAGATAGATTCAATGTTTGTAATGGCTCAGCCATTCCCTGTCCTTATTCAAACCATTTAGTAATGATTAACAGAAAGGCGTGCCATGCAAATGGTATATAATTTTATGTAGTATTTACCTTGCCTTATTACACATCATATTAGAATATGTGTGGGCAAATTATAAGCATTGTTAAGGTATCAGTCAAGAAGGCACATGACATCACAGCCATGTATAATAAACTTCCCTGTCACTCAGAAATGTTGTTATACCTAGATCCATCAGTTGGTAAAGCAAGCCCTGCAATTAACAGCTGAACCAATCAGAACGAATAAAATGTTTCCATTTTCTAAAACCTATAACTGATAGCCAGTCAGAGCTTTCCATAGCTCGTATTCATACCCAAATCAATTTCTTCTTCTGATTTTCATAATGAAAAGTTTAGGGCCATACTCTTCCTCTTAATACTATCCAAAATTCAGAGTTACTCCAGAAAGGTCAATGGCATTGTATCAATAAAAACTATTGTGAGAGGAGAATCAGGCCCATTGTTTTGGAAAATACTTAGATTTAATTACACTTTTGATGTTCAGTTGGAGGTAAGAGTTAGGATACACCTGAACTTTCAGTTAGGGATATCAGTTAGAATACAAATGTGGAAAGAGTAAGCAGAAGAAGATAAAAGTGAGGAGATAGAAGGAACAAAAAGATGACAAAGATTATTCTAAATGTTGATAGTATTTCATTTTGCACAATATGGATTTTAAAAATCATATGCCAGGGGAAAACTATCATGCATAACAATGCTGTTCTCTGCATGTTAGATTCTTGTTGATATTAAAAGTATTGAAGCGTCTCTCTTCTGTTTTAGGATGCTGCCACACCAGATTCCCTTGATGGAACAGCAGACTTGTTTTACAAGATTGCTTATCTACTATTGTCTGGGCTGTGCAATGGCACAACAGTCTCCACAGTGCTACTTATGTAATATGAATTGCTTCTGAGTGCTGCATCTTATTAGTGTTCTTCCACACTCCCCAAAAAGAAGTCCTTCCAGAGAGAGAGAAATAAAAGGAGCAGAAATTATTAACATTTCTACTAAACACCACAAATGCTGACATGAATAATGCAACAGATTCTTCACATTATATCCTCCCATCCTCTTCCCTAAAAAGGCACTCAGAGTCACTGAGGTGATGCAATAAGGTCTAATGTAATGGGAGGAAGTAGGAGATCCCCAGGAAGAAGAGGAAAGAAATTTTGTTCCCACAGGCCAGGAACAAGCTGTGAGTGGCTTTCCCCAGTATGCTGTCATCTTCTGGAAGAGGGGGTGGACCACCAGTTAGCATCTTCCGAGACTTCCTGCTGCTGGACGAAGTGTAGAGTCTCTAGCAGCTGTTCCCTGAGTCTCCCTGCTTCTTCTGTAGTAAAGACTAGATCCTGTGCTCAGATACTCAGAAGAGTCTCAGTGACTTCATGGGGAAACAGAAAGCACAGGTCAGGGTAGAGTTTGGCTCTCATGACCTTGTCCTGCAAACCCTTAGGCACAAGAGTAACTTAACAGTTGAGTTGTCCCCCTACGTTCAAAATGATGTGTGTGTCTAAATCTTTGCAGGATCAAAGCCTAAGTCTATTGGACAGCCTTGGTGTTCTGAATCTATACTTTCAAATGAATTTCTCCAATTGTGGAAAGAGAGCCATGGGTAGGCCACATAATACAGCTCAGTCTGGCAATGCCCAAGTGTGGAACACAGGCACAAAATCAAGCACATGGCAAAAGTAATAGTGCTAGTGACAGATGATTAATTTCTTATGCATGCAAAACAGAACTTCATCTTCATGATTCAACATTTCTGATATCAATAATTAACTAATGAATGTGAGATACCATAAGGTCAATAGACGATGGAGGTAAAAATGAAGGACATTTGGAAGATATGGGTAACAGCTGGCAATAAGACTGCAGGTGAGGAGAGTAGCAGCTGGACTTGGGATGCAGCTTTTAAGCATAAAATATAACACTCACCTCTCTAGGTGTGGCATATAAAAATTGTAAAGGGAACCTATGAGGAAAAGAACTAGAAATGAAGGAAGAAAAAAGCAGACAGCTGGTAAAATAGGGCTGAAAACTGCCATTTTCAGTATTGTCAGTTCTCATGATATTTGATGTTTTTCTCCTCCGCTCCTGAAATGATGAAATTACATGAAATCTTAGCATTCATTTTTAAAAAGAAGCAAGGCCTAGACCCTCAAAGGTATTTAGGCTCCTCAATTTCATTGATTTCAAGTTTCTAGCACTCGTTGTTGAAGAGAACAGTCTGAAAATGTGACCCAGGTGTACCTTAAAGGCTTAGAAAGCCAGAAAGCAAATAAAAATGTATACATCTATTATTTTGAAAAAAATTTCACGATTTTTATGCCAATCTCATCGTTTTTGAGGCCTGACTTTTGATTTCTTGGTGTCAGCAATACTGCATTTTATAGCAATGTGAGGAGGGCTAGCTTCTTTGGCTGGCTGCATGTGGCTTTACCCTTTTGGAAGTCCTGGCCAGTTGCCCTTGGCTTCCTTCCAAAGCTGTGCATTAGAGCAAAAATCTGTGAGTGCTGGAAACACCTGGCTGTATTGGCAATAAGAGTCCGAGAAAGAAAGGACCTGATTTGAGAGTTTAACCTCACGCTACAGGGAAAACGGAAGGCCAGTGCTGGCCAAATGAAAAATAACAGGTCCCCAGTACATAATGGGAGAAGGTCAGACACTTGGAGGAGGTTCTGCTACAGAGTCTAACACAGAGTCAGCTAGGTTGGATGTTTTCCACGACCCCCATCCAAAACTCTGAAATTTATGGGAGTCATTCCATAGATGTTGGATTGAGTCCTAAAGGAATTAAAATCTAACAGATTGTAATGATACAGGGCCCAATCCTGCCCTCTAATGATCGATGATTAAGCTTCACTTAACTTTAGTCGGAAATGTAGTTGATTAAGAAGCAAAACTGAACTAAGTGGCTAGTGAACTCTTAGTGTGAAGTGTTAGATAAAATGATTGTAAATATAAAACTCATGACTAAAACTGTATAATTAAATACTAGCTCTCCTCAAATGCTGTAAAAAATAAAAAAAAGATGCACCTGAAAACATTACAAAATACCCTCTTAACATTATAGACATTAAAACAGATCAAGGGGATTTTCATTCTATCTGGTTTACCTGTTTTTAAACGTTGAATTGGAACTGATGTCACGGTGACATTGTATGCTAATGTCATGTCACATGGGACACGCCAAAAGTAGGACAAATCTTCTAATTTAATAATCAAAGTAAATTGACAAGTACTGTAGCAAAATACGGTCTTGATCCTGCAAGCTGTTCCACGCAGGTGGACCTTAAAATGGAAGCTCCGTGCAGACAGAAAAGGTTGTAGAATCAGGGCCTACATTGGTAGTTATTGTGTCTTCCTCCCGTAACATTATCCATTGCTGTTTAAGATTTAGTCCCTGAATTCATTCAATAAGGCAAAAATTCCTTCCCATACTGATTTGCATTCTGTCACTAGGTGGATATAATGTCAGCTTTTCTCAGCAAATTTAGTATTGTGAAGCTTATGATACAGAAAACTAGAATTACATTTTCCAAATGAATTCTATGTTGTTTAGATTTCCGACCTCTTCAAAATTCTTTTAATTCCACACTTAAGACCCAGCCCTGCAAACATGCCAGTTGTCTCCCTGAATGCAACTCATTTGTGAAGCCACTCGCGTTCATAGGTGTTTGCTTAAGACTCTATTCCTCTAAGCTGCTCCTGTACCAATAAATCTCCTTTTCTGGGAAGTCAACAGAGGCCACATCCTGCAATTACTATAGTGCAGATTGCAAAATTTTATTTAAAGCAAAAATGTTTTTGTTTAAAATGGGTTTCGTTGAAAAACCAAAATATTATATTTTTTTTACTAAAAACCTGTGCCTTTTTAAAAAAAAAATGTTTTTTTTTTGGTGAAAATTTCTGTTTTGTCAAAATAGCCATTTTGTTGGGGAAAAAAAAGTTTGGGTAGATTTTTTTGGCCAGCTCCAGTTTTTAACCACAGCGTTACTGAGTCTAAGGCCCAGATCCTGAAAGGTATTTAGGCAGCTAACTCTCAGTGATTTCTCTTTGTTGATTTCAAGGGGTGACTGAGAAATAAACCCCTTTTAGGGCAATTACTCTTCTTTTAGCTTTTTTCAACCCTGCTTACTTGTGATCCTGCGCCTTCTCTCTCCCCTGAAAAGTCCCAAAGCCGAAGTGAGCTCTTGGAGCGATCACAATTCACATGGGCTGGGAAGGGGGGCAGTCTCGCGCTCTGGATTGGCTCAGCATCCGCACGTGAGGCTGCACTCGCGCCTCTGGGCTGACAGCTGGGTGGCTGCCCGGCCGCTGAGGTTCAGTGTGAGTGAGTGAGGGAGGCTGGCGGGGCTGGAGCCGGCGTGTACTGGAGCGGTGAGCTAGAGCCCTTGGCTGGCAGCCGGAGCGCCAGCAGAGCGCGCGCAGCCCGGAGAGCAGCGGCAGGATCCGGGCACAAGGGTAGGTCTGCCCGCAGCCACTGCTGCTTTGCCCCGCTGCAGCTGGGAGTTACACACGGGCAGGGCGGCGTGGCAGGGCTGCTGCTGCAGTAGTTACTGGAGGGCGGGGGAGGCGTTGCTATTTCCAGTGTAACTTGCTGGCAGCAGCAGCAGCCTGTGTCAGGCAGTTGAGCTGCCCTGAAGTTCTTGTGGTGCAGAGGCTCCGGTGAGTGGTTGCCCCGCTGGGTTCGCTTCTTTCCGGGTGTGCTGGGTTTGGACGCTGCCGGGCGATGTTCTCCCGCGAAGTATGAAGAAGTAGCAGCCCCGAGAGTGAAAGCTTAAGCTGCCTCTGGAAGCCCACATGTGCTAGTCGTGGAAGGGCTGGGGAGGTTTTGTGGCCCGCGCTAGGGTTCGTTATCCCAGTGTAAACACAGCCCGGCTTTCCTTCTAGGAAAACCACATTGTTACGTGTTGCGATCAGTCTCTGGCGCGGAGAGATCTGCCTGGGATGGTGCGTTTTTAAGGGCCAGATCCTGTCCCATTGATGTCAGTGTTACAGTTCCCATTGCAGTCAGTGGGGTCGGAGCGATATAGCCTGACATCATTTCTGTGTTGGTATTTACTGCAGCAAAAGTTAAATATTTACAGGCGGATAGTTTAGGTTTCTAGTGGCTGACTGGCTTTTGTTTTTCTTGCAACGTGTTTGTTTGCTAGTTACACGGGATGGAGTGAGATTTTTGCGTGGGGGTGGGGAGCTGGGAAGGCGGACACCCCAGCTCAGAGTTTGGAATTGGCTGTACTTCCCATAGAAATCAGGACAGCGTCCCTGGAGCTATTGGCGTAACCAAGATCAGAGTGTGACCCAGTTTGTCTACCCTTGGCCTCTACACTCTAAGGCTTTGAAAGTGGAGGGACCAAGAAGAAGAGCGGGAGAGAAGGCTCCTGTGGTCTTCACCTTCCCACTTCCTTGGGATCTTTCTGCTCAGTAACTAAATATGCTTCTCCTATAGCAGAGAAGGGCTGTTAAACGTAGAGACTGCTAGTAGGGAACTGTTCCAGATATGATTATGCAGTCTAGAAATGGTCATTTTCCCTCATCTCCTACTGGTGAGATTCTTAAAGGGATAAGGATAAAAATAAGTATGTAATGCTTTAAACTGATTTGTGTGTTACTTATAAAACATGTTAAAACAATACACTTGATTGTCAAGGTTACTTTTGTTCACTATTATGTTGCTGTTCACTGTTTTCCATTTCATCTAGTGTGGACAGTGCCACTAGCTTGATAAGCCTCATTCATTGGTGCTGTTAAGATCCAAAACACTGCAATGGAATCTTTGCATTTAAAACAAAAAATTGAGCTCACTTCTGTCATTCTGTTCCTTCCCTGTCTACATTTTATGGCTTAAGTTAGTCACCTGAATGTCCCCTTTTAACCTTCATCTCTGCTAATGTGAATTATCTCTCAGGAATGCCTTCATTTTATCCTTTGTCTAACTTTATTGTGAGGCAAAGGTGATGTTATCAACACTCTGCAACTTAACAAAGAAATTAACAAATTCAATAGTCTGCAGTTTAATAGAGAAATTCTTAAAAGACACTCTCATCCCAGGTCATCTGACAAGAGTGCTGGCACCTCCTCAGGTATTCTGCTGTTCCTATTCACAAGGAAAAATAGACTCTTCCATCTCCCCTTACTGAAATTGGAGGATGGGCAGTGCATTACCTTGAGTCTCCTCTGCTAGGTATATCTAATCAAGGCTGCAGCACACTTCTATGGAGGCGGTCATTCAAACCTACTGTCTCTCTTCTTTTCTCCTTTTGGTGACAGGAAAGGAACAGGCATAGCATTGGTTAAATTGGATGACTAAACAGCACTGGACATTTAGCAAGAGACTGTTTCCCCCACCTTCCATATCTGTAATTTTTCTGTGTCCTTTTAATGGCAGTGTTCTTTGTAGGTGTAGATAGCTATCCTAATGTCATTTAACCACCATCCTCAAAAGAAAATAAATTCCCCATGAAGGAGAAAACAGAAAAGAAACCCCAGTGATGGTTTAACCATCTAAATGTTCAAATAGGAAGATCTTTTCCTCACTTTTTGCCAAGACTGGATAATTTAACAGCTCCTTCAGCCAAGGGAGGAGTGTGATGGGGGAATGTGGAAGCCATTATCTCTAAGAATTAGTCCTACAAACAAACTTCCTGGAGTTGTTGGTATGTCTGTTTGCCTTCCGGGGCAAAGATCCTGATCAGTAAAATGAAAGTTACAGTGTTTGCATTCAGAGATAACATAATGATGTGTTCTGGAAAAGGCCCTAAGATAAGTAGATTTTTCTTGTAGCTCAGAGTCAGTTCAACTTATTTTCCAGTGAGGAGGTTCATGATTTTTCAGCAGTACATGTTGAAAACAGACGATGGGTTGAAAATAATTAGCTGTTTAGGGAGTTCTTGTGTGATGATTGGGTTTTTTTGGTGGTCTTTGTAATCTCCCATGACACTTCAAACTTTATATATTTTGGCCAGTTGAACTTTTAAAAGAGAAATGTTCCGTGAGAAGTGCATGAATTCTGCATTGTCTTTGTTGTGTTTTAACAGGTTACACTATAGCATTCAGAAACAAATAAGAGGAGGGGAATGTACTTTGTCCCTGTCTGTCAACCCCTCCCCCCCCATAAAAAAACCCAAACAAACAAACATGCCAGGTCCATTTTCTACATGCTATGTACATGTTCTCTGGAGTGAAATAAATAAAAGCCTGTTCATTGATGAATCTAGATAGAATAACTGTAATTACTGTTGTCGCTCTGATTTTTTTTTTCTTTTTTTGGGGTGTATTCTGGAGCTATCTAAAGTAGTGGTGGATTTCTTTCTCTCTCCCCTCCCTCCCTCCCAACTTTGGCATTTGCACATCAGAGAGTGGTCTGTTTAAGGTTGTTCTCAGCAGTGTTGGACAAAAATGTTTGCATCCCAGCTTTGGTATGTGTTCCCTCCCCCCACCCCCCCCCGGATTTGATGTAGAACAGGAGGCAGAAGGCTGCCGTAGTCTTCATATCACATTAGCTGTACAATTCTGTAGTGTATATGGCAAAGACAGCCAAGTGTTTCCTGGACCCACTTTTCCTAGACTGTGAAGCTTAGGAACTTTGTGCAGCTCAAGAAGTGTGTGAGTTGAAGCACTCGTAGATCTTCCAATTAATTTGTGTCTTGAAGCTATACACTCTGGACAGTTTACAAATTCATCTTGGGGGGAGGGATAGCTCAGTGGTTTGAGCATTAGCCTGCTAAACCCAGGTTCAATCCTTGAGGGGGCCACTTAGGGATCTGGGGCAAAATAAGTATTTGGTCCTGCTAGTGAAGGCAGGGGGCTGGACTCAATGACCTTTCAGGGTCCCTTCCAGTTCTATGAGATAGGTCATATATTATTATTATTATTACCTACATGGTGGATTTCTGTACAGTAACTCCCCACTTAACATCCTTCCGCTTAATGTTGTTTCAAAGTTACATTGCTGCTCGATTAGGGAGCATGCTCATTTAAAGTTGTGCAATGCTCCCTTATAACGTCTTTTAGTTACCTGCTCTGTCCAGTGCTTGTCAGATTCTGTGGAAGAGCAGCAACTTTACATTGCATTGCACAAGTTCCTCTTCTCCTCCCAGCGCTTTCCTCACTGCCAAACAGCGCTTAGGACTTTCTGGGAGGGAGGGAGAGGAGTGGGGAAGCGCTGCGTCTCCGCTCCTCCCTCTTCCTCCCAGAAAGTCCTAAGCGTGAAGTGCTGGGAGGGAGAGGGAGGAGCAGGGAAGCACTGCGTCTCCGCTCCCCTCCCTCTCTCCCTCCCTCCCAGAAAGTCCTAAGCACTGCTAAACAACTGTTTGGAGGCACTTAAGACTTTCTGGGAGGGAGGGGGAGGAGCGGGGAAGTGCCGCATCTTCGCTCCTCCCCCTCCTTCCCAGAAAGTCCTAAGTGCAGCCAAACAGCTGTTTGGCAGCACTTAGGACTTTTGGGGGGAAGGAGCGGGGATGTGGCTGCTCCGGAGAGGAGGTGGAGTGGGGGTGGGAAGAGGTGGGCCTGGAGTGGAGCAGGGACAGGAAGAGGCACCTGGAGCATCCCCCAGCAAAGTCTGCGCCTGTTCTTCTCTGGGGAAGCTGCCGCTGCTGCTGCGAAGATGATTCCTAGTGTCCTTGCCTGCAGCGGGCTGCGCCTATGTGGGGTAAGCCAGGGGCACTTCCCAACCACAGTACAGGATGTAATGCCTTTTGTCTGCCCAAAACAAATTTCCTTGGAACCTAACCCCTTGCATTTACATTAAATCTTATGGGAAAATTGGATTAGTTTAACATCGTTTCACTTAAACTTGCATTTTTCAGGAACATAACTACAATGTTAAGTGAGGAGTTATTGTATGTACAACCACACTGATCCTATCTATACTGGTGAATGTAAATAAGGCAGCTTAACTTCCACTTTAACTTTTTGTGAATAGGCAAGTAACTGAGATCTACAACCTGGGGGCAATGCAACATCTTACCGCTAACAATAAATCTTTGTTTTTTTGTTTTTAAAACCTCTTTTAGGCACCTGTTTAATAGAAAACAACTAAACCAATATTTTGTGCCCCAACACAACCATGTGGGTGAAACTAGACAATCACGGTGGTCTTGAATGAACGCACCAGAAAAATAAGACAAAATACCCTATGTTATCTAAAGGTCGACCCAAGGCAGCTTACATCAACCTACACTAGTCTACACTAGAATGCTGCGTTCACCGAAGTAATTCCCCGCTCCGCTGACATAACTGCACCTACACAATAGGTGTAGCGCTTATATCGATGTACTTAGGGGGGTGCAGTGTCCATGTGGACGCTGTTACTTACATCACCTGTTGGCTGTCAGTACTGAGCGGGGCTGACAGGTGGAGCCTCTCCCCCTTGCCTCGGTGCTGACAGCCCAAGCTGCGGTGGGGGCCAGCTGTGAGCTCCATGCGGGGCTGACAGGCTCCAGCTGTTAGTGTCCCACAATGCCCCGCTTCAGTTGGTAGAAGCACTCCGGGTGAAGAGGTGCACCACTAACAGAAGGAGCAAGAGATTGTAGTGGACTTATCTTAAGTTGACTTAATTTTGTAGTGTTGACAAGCCCTACATGGGCAAACACTTTTCACAAACAGTTGCTCCATATGTGACCTCTCCATCCTCGACCTCCGAGGAAGCCTGATTCAAAAAGGGATTCGATACTTTATACTTAAACAAGAATATCTGCATTACATTAGCTAGGACAAAAAAATGAGGGCTATTCCATGTTTTGGGTTATAAACAAGAAGGGTCAGGAAGGAATTTCACAAATTCCATGATGTAATATTTATGCAACAGGTCTGGCATGTTGCATGAGATTTCACATCCTTTGGTGACAATTGCAGTGAGTTTTAAAAATTAGTAATAAAGGGAGCAAATTAGATTTTTTGGATATTATTTTTTTACTCTTCTTGCTTTTCAGTGTTTAGTCTTCAGTTTACATGATGAAACTAGATTGGTCTTGCTGTCTGGCTTTTATTCATTAGCACAGTGCTGGTCTGTTTGGCTTTGTAATGCTGTTTGTCAGGGTAGTCAGTTATTTTTTGTCAAAGTTCCAGTTTTTTGGTCAAGGTATAGTCAAGGTCCAGACTTCAGAGAAAATAACACAGTCCCCCAATAATGATAATAAGCAAATAAAAAGATGTCAGGGTCCATTCAAAAGTGTCTGGCACTCTGGATTTGGTCTGCAGTCTGCCTATTGACTACCCTTGGTGTAGGTTATGAATATGTGTTTGCACTTGCTAGGCCCTAGAGCAGGGGTCGGCAACGTTCGGCACGCGGCTCGCCAGGGTAAGCACCCTAGTGGGCCGGGCCAGTTTATTTACCTGCTGACACGGCAGGTTCGGCCGATCGCGGCCCCCACTGGCCGCGGTTTGCCGTCCCGGGCCAATGGGGGTGGCGAGGGATGAGCTGGCCGTGGCTTCCCACCGCCCCCATTGGCCCGAGACGGAGAACCGCGGCCAGTGGGGGCCGTGATCGGCCGAACCTACCGCTTCAGCAGGTAAATAAACTGGCCCGGCCCGCCAGGGTGCTTACCCTGGCGAGCCGCGTGCCGAACGTTGCCGACCCCTGCCCTAGAAGATAATGTTTAGATTACAAAACTTTTTTTATATATATATATTTAAAAATAATGTAAACACTTCTGTGTTAAAGCTGTGAAATTCCGGCGTGGATGCTAATACCCCTTAAACTCACACTGACATGGGTGTCAACTTTACATTGAATTTTCTGACACTTGGTAATGGAATGTCTTAACTGTGTTATAAAGGATTTTTTTTTTTTTTAATGGTTATATACATTTGTTTATATGCATGCATGCATCCGTTGCTAAAGCATCTGGGTCCTTTAACAACAAAACAAACGTGCTATTTAAAAAATAGGGGAGGTTTTACTGAGAAATAAATTATTAAAATATTTAACTGAAGTGGTTTTATTAAAAACCAAAAACTATACTTTTGGCTTTTTTTTTTTTTAATAAAAGAAAAGCCCAGTTGAAAGGTGAAAGTTGAGAATACTTTCAGGAAACATTCCCAAAATGTTCCCATTGTTTTCTATACAAAAATAAGAAGCTTGGCTTAACAGCTGTGTCAAATAAAATAAAGCCTCTTTTGTTATTCCTTGGTTGTAGAAGAGAAATTAAATATTTCAGGGGTGGGAGAAAATGAAGTGCTCATCATTATTCTTGTAGCTCCTTTGTCAGAGCTATGGACAATGTCTTGGGACCCGATCCTGCTTACACTTACATATATAACTTTACTTGTGAATACTCTATTGACTTAAATGAGACTCCTCATGTGTAAGTTACCCATCTATGTATATGCAGGATCTGGCTCTCATTAAACATATGATACAGCTGGTCAAATAGGGCTTGAGCCTGCTTTCACTGTAGTTAAGAGCAAAACTCTCAGTAACTTTAATGGGTGAAGGACAGAAACCATAATGGAAGGGAAAACAGATTTGTGAATGTATTTTTGAACAAATGCTTTGGGTTAGAATTGTTACTGTGTTTGTGGGGAGTCACACTCTGTAGATCCCTGGATGATTTTTATATATTTATAAAATTGTTCATGAATCCCTTCAGAGTCTCAGGAACCTTTGCCAGAAGTTTATTATTTGATCATTTATCTGTAGGGTGACCAGATGCCCTGATATTAGGGGGGTTTGTTTTATATACACAATTGTACTCTATCTTCCCCAGCCCCCTGAAAAAAACGTGTCCTGCTTTTTCACAGTTGCTATCTGGTCATCCTACTTGTCTGCTGTTTGTTATCTGGTAAGTGAGTAGGAACCCCATGTGACTGGTTGCTCACCACAGATAGCAGTAGCTGGAGTGAACAACACATAAACTGAAAATTGTTCATCTGAAATGTTTGAAGAGTTGTAAATACGATTTAGTGACTTTGCTTTGTTCACATATCTTGTCTAATTTTTCATTCCAAAGTTATTCAACTACAGTAGTCTAACTTCAGTTAATGAGAGCAAATATGTGTAGTGGGGGAGGGAATTGCCAGTGTTCTCTGACAGCATTCCATGTAACATGCTTAGTATGTGTATGGAGAATTGTTCTTCAGGAGTCTTCTGGAGAAGTGGTGGGGCTGGGGAATGTAACTGTGCTACACCTGTAACATTACCAGACTATTACGCAGCGCTTTTCATCTGAGGCTGTCAGAGCACTTTATAAATATTAATTCAGCCTCTCAACATCCTAAGACTTAGGTGGATATTGCCAATGAGGAAACTGAGAAATTAAGTGAGTTGCATAAGGTGACACAATAAGTCAGTGGTGGTGATTGGACTTGGATTAGAACCCAGAACTCTACTCCCAGTGTCATGGGCTGATCTCTAAGCTGTTCCCCCTGTCAATGTATCAAATGACCTATATTATTCATATACTGCCCTTTTTTTGCATTTCAGAGAGAAAATGGTCCAAATCTCATTCTTATGTGTGTTGGTGGTGGGATTGCGGAACACTTCCATCAGCACCTCTCCTCTTACCATCACAAGAAGTCCAACATAAAGTTACAGTTTTTCTTAATGCAAAGCACATAGGGTCGGGGAGAAGAGGGATTCAAGAGAACTTCCGCCTGAGTCAGCAAAAACATGTTCTCTTGAATCCCTTTTCTCCCCGACCCTATGTGCTTTGCATTAAGAAAAACTGTAACTTTATGTTGGACCTCTTGTCCTTTCTTCTGTTCCACTGATATGGTTGTGGATTCTCTCCATGCTTCACTCTCCTCCACCCTTGACTCTCTTGCCCCTCTCTCCCATTGCAAGATCTGCCCTACCAACCCCCAGTCTTGGCTAATCCCCAACATCTGCTGCCTCTGCTCCTGGTCTCCTGCTGCACCTATGTCTAAGGACATGTCTACCCTTGCCATTTAAAGCGTAAAAAGTCCCTTTTTTGCGCAAAAAACATGGGAGCGCCTACACTTGCCAATGACTTTTTGCGGTGAAACTCAGAAGTTTCACTGCAAAAAGAAAACCACCTCCACAAGAGGCATACAGCTCTTACCAGTGATGCTTTTGCAGTGATGTGCAAGTGAAGACACGTTCTTCCTGTTTACAGAGCTTTTAGCCTCCTGAGGATATCCCACAGTGCCTAGGTGACCACTCTGGCCAGCAGCTCTGCTGCTCTGATGCCTGGTAAACAGACATCTACCCCTCCCCCTGTAAAGCTCCGGGAACTTTGAAACTCCCCTTCCTGTTTTCTTGGCAAGTGCTCACTTATCATCTGGCCAGGCGACAATGCACGGATCCCCTGCTTGGAGCAATGCTGAGCTACTGGAGCTGATCAATGTTTGGGGAGAGGAGGCTGTTCAGGGACCCAGGATGCCCCATGATCATAGGCGCCGACTTCCCCTCTTTCCCGTCGGTGCTCGACATCTGCAACTGTAGCCAAGCCCTAGATGAGGGACTGAGGCACAGCGAGGCTAAGTTACTTTCCCACAATCACAGTCTCTGGAGAAGCAGGGACTTGAAACTAGATCTCCCAAGTCTTAGGCTAGTGCCCTAGCTATTTTACCATCCTTCCAGAAGATTGGAAGAATCCTAATGTTGTGCCAGTATTCTGAGTGCAAGTGGAATGACCCAGGTAACTATAGGTTGGTTAGCCTGACATCAATTCCAGGCTAAATAATGGAAATGAGATGCAATTAATAAACAATTAAAAGACAGGAATATAATTAATACCTGTCAACATAGAAAATAGGTCCTGTCAAACAAACCTGATTTAATTCCTTGGTGAAATTACAAGTTTGTGTTTTGTTAAAGATAACTGCAGAGATGTAATATGGAGATACAAGGTAGATGAGGTAATATCTTTCATTAGACCAACTTCTGTTGGTGAGAGAGACAAGCGTTTCAGCTTACAAAGAGCTCTTCAGGTCTCCGTGTAGATGTACTTTTTAAAAGATGTATGACTTATAATTGCACAACATTCTGATTTAAAAAATTAGCACTACATTGTATCAATAAAGCACACAAAAAGTAGATTAAGAACTGACTAACAGATCTCAAAAGGTAGTCTTCTGCGGCAAATTATCGTTTGAATGGGAGTATTTCTATTGGAGTTTTGCAGGAATTGATATTAGGCCTGAATTTTCATCAACAGCCTGAGAGTAAATATAACATTGCCACTGATTTTTTTTTTTTTTAAATTGCTGATGACAGAAAGATTGGTAAAGTGGTAAATAATGATGAGGACCGGGTGGTCATGCAGAGTGGTCTGGGTATTTGGATTGCTTGGTAACCTGGGCCCATTCAGACAAAAGGCATTTTAGTACAGCCAAATGTGAACAAGGAATGCAGGCCATATCTACAGAATGGGGGACTGTATCTTGGAAAGCAGTGACACTGAAAAGGATTTATGGGTTATAGTGGACAAACAACTGAATATGAGCTCCCAGTGTGATTCTGTGGCAAAAAGAGCCTATGTGATCCTTGGATGTATAAAGAGGAGAAGTGGGTGTGAGTAGGGAGGTGATTTTTTTTTCATCTCTTTGTGGCATTTGCAAGACTGATACTACAATAGTGTGTGCAGTTCTGGTGCCCACATTTTAAAAAATCTGTTTAAAAAGGGTGTGTGTGTAATGAAGAGCCACAGAAATTATTCGAGGGCTGGAGAAAATGCCTCACAGTGAGAAACTTAGGACATGTCTACACGTACAGTGCTGCAGCAGCGCAGCTGTACCAATGCAGTTGCGCCGCTGCTGCATGTCTGGTGAGCATGCTCTATGCCGATGGGAGAGCACTCTCCCACTGACATAAAACAACCATCTCCACGAGCAGCAGAAGCTATGTCGGCGGGAGAAGCTCACCCACCGACGTAGCACTGTGCACATAAGCGTTTCTCAGTGCAACTTATGTTGCTCAGGGGGGTGGTTTATTCACCTCTCCCCCGAGTGACATAAATTATGCTGACATAGGGTGTACTGTAGACATAGCCTTAGGCTTGGTCTACACTAGGAGGTTATGTCGAATTTAGCAGTGTTAAGTCGAATTAACCCTGCACCCGTCCACACAACGAAGCTATTTAGTTCGACATAGAGGTCTCTTAAATTCAATTTCTGTACTCCTCCCCGACGAGGGGAGTAGCGCTAAATTCGACATGGCCATGTCAAATTAGGGTAGGTGTGGATGGAAATCGACGCTAATAGCTCCGGGAGCTATCCCACAGTGCACCACTCTGTTGACGCTCTGGACAGCAGTCCGAGCTCTGATGCTCTGACCAGCCACACAGGAAAAGCCCCAGGAAAATTTGAATTCCTTTTCCTGTCTGGGCAGTTTGAATCCCATTTCCTGTTTGGACATCGTGGCGAGCTCAGCAGCACTGGCAATGATGCAGAGCTCTCCAGCAGAGGTGACCATGCAATCTCAGAATAGAAAGAGGGCCCCAGCATGGACTGATCAGGAAGTCTTGGATCTGATCGCTGTGTGGGGCGATGAGTCCGTGCTTTCGGAGCTGCGATTGAAAAGACGGAATGCAAAGATCTACGAGAAGATCTCAAAAGCTATGACAGAGAGAGGATACAGCCGGGATGCAACGCAGTGCCGTGTGAAAATCAAGGAGCTGAGACAAGCGTACCAGAAGACCAAAGAGTCAAACAGACGCTCCGGATCCCAGCCCCAGACATGCTGTTTCTATGAGGCACTGCATTCCATCCTAGGTGTGGCCGCCACCACTGACTGTGGACTCTGAGGATGGGATATTGTCGACGGCTGCTTCCTCGGAGATGTTAGCGGACGGGGAAGATGAGGAAGGTGAGGAGGAGGACGAGGCAGTCGACAGCGCTTACAACGCTGATTTCCCAGACAGCCAGGATCTCTTCATCACCCTCACAGAGATCCCCTACCAACCGTCCCCAGGCGTTAACCCGGACCCTGAATCAGGGGAAGGATCAGTCGGTAAGTGTTTTAAACATGTAAACATTTATTTGGAACAGAACAGGAATATTAAGAATGGGTTTTTCATGATTTGTTTGCCCTAGGCGCTTAACATTTTAGTCCTTGGCAGTGCAACTACTGGAAAAGAAGGTCTATATGTCCGGGGATAGAGCTGAAATCCTCATGGGACATCTCCACGAAGCTCTCCTGGAGGTAATTGGAAAGCCTTTGCATGAGGCTCCTGGGGAAAGCGGCCTTATTGTGTCCTCCGTGGTAGGAAACTTTTCCTCGCCAGGCTATCATAAAGTACTCTGGGATCATTGCCTTGCAGAGTATGGCGGCATACGGCCCTGGTTTTTGCTGGCTTTCACGCAGCATGCGTTCTTTCTCGGTCTCAGAAATTCTCAGCAGAGTGATGTCGCTCATGGTGACCTGCTTAGAATTAGGGGAATGTTACTATTGGGACTGCTTGCCTGTTCCTTTACAGAACTGTCACCGGCGGTTTACCGCCACGCGGTGGAGGCGGGAGAGGGACAGCATACAGGGATCTTTCCCGGGGACAGCCGCGAGGGGGTGGGACAGGGGCAGAGTTCATGCTTGCCGGATTGCCGGCAGCAGGAACTGCCCAACGATAGGAGCATTGCTTTGAACGTGAAAGGAGGGCACAGCTATAATTTAAGTTTTAAGCAGCCAAAAGTCTACAGCTTACCATGTCAGCCTTCTACCCGAATTCCGCTGTCCTGCCCCGCCTGTCTGATCTCCACTGCAAGACCCCAGGCACTGAATGCGAAGGCTGAAAATTCGACCTTGTCCTGAGTGCGCATGTGATAGGTGCTGTGCATGGTCTTGTTCACAGAGAAAGACTATGTTCATTGTTCACAAAAAATTATCTTTGTGAGGAATTCACTCCCTTTTCCCCATCCCACAGCTGCGACTGTCTCCCGACCTACCCTGGCATCCCCCTCGCAGAGGCTGGCGCAGATTAGGCAGAGAAAGAAAAGGACGTGGGACGACATGTTCTCAGAATTTATGGGCTGCTCCCAAGCCGATGCGGCCCAGCAGACCCAGTGGAGGGAGAACATGTTGCAATACCAGCGAGCACATAGCGAACGGGAGGAGAGGTGGCGGCAGGAAGACCAGCAGGCGACTCAAACGCTGCTTGGACTAATGAGGGAGCAAACGGACACGCTCCGGCGCCTTGTGGATGTTCTGCAGGACCAGAGGCAGGAGGACAGAGCCCCGCTGCAGTCTAACTCTCCCCGCCCTCCCCCGCCACAAACTCCCATACCCCCCTCACCCAAAGTCCCAAGAAGGAGGGGCGGCAGGGGCCGTGAAAACTGTCACTCCACCCCTGCAGACTGCTCAAGTACCAGAAGACTCTCATTCCCCAAAATTTGATAAGTCCTTTCCTTCCCACCTCACCCAAGCCCCCGTCCCAGTTTCATCCCCTAACTGTGTAGTTGCTAATAAAAGATACATTTCTGTTAATTACTGTTTCCATCATGTTCTTTTAGGGGAGAGTGTGTTTGAAGGGGGTTGGTAATTGGAGAGGACAGTCACCTTTACCAGGGTACAGACACGGGGGCAGGTTCAGCAGAAGGTCACACACACATTGCAGTCACTAGGCACCCTGGTCAGTCTGGGAGGTGGTTTTCATGTTCTGTGTGGGGGGGGCATGTGACTTTGTGGCGGGGGAGGGCGGATAGAGATCTTATGCTGCGGTCCTTATCCTGGATCACAGAGCCACGCAGCAGGTGATCTGTAACCATCCTCCCCCGCCACAAAGTCACATAGCCCCCACACACAGAGTCCCGAAAAGGAGGGGTGGCAGGCTCCGTTGAAACAACCAGTCCACCACTGTGGACCTCTCTAGGAGCAGGAGCCTGTCATTCCTCGAGTTTAGAAGCGTTCTTTCCATCACTACGCCCGCTCCCAACCACAGTCTGCGTCCCAGTTTCAACACTTTACCGCGAAATCCGTAATAAAATGGTGTTCATTAACAAAGTTCCATTTATTTTATTTTTAAACGTGTGTTGGAAGGGGGGGACGGGGTGAACGGGGTATGTAGTTGGAGAGGATAGTCAACAGTACGTGGGTAAAGAAACTGGGGCAGGTTCTGCTTCTCTTTAAACAAACTTAATAGTCACAGGTTACCCTGCTCACTGAGGAACCTAGCTTTCAAAGCCTCCCGGATGCGCAGCGCATCCCGCTGGGCTCTTCTAATCGCACGGCTGTCTGGCTGGGCGTAATCAGCAGCCAGGCTATTCGCCTCAACCTCCCAACCTGCCATAAAGGTCTCCCCGTTGCTCTCACAGAGATTGTGGAGCACACAGTAAGCTGAAATAACAATGGGGATATTGGTTTCGCTGAGATCAGAGCGAGTCAGTAAGCTTCTCCATCTCCCCTTGAGACGTCCAAAAGCACACTCCACCACCATTCTGCACTTGCTCAGCCGGTAGTTGAAGAGTTCTTTTTCAGTGTCCAGGGCGCCAGTATAGGGCTTCATGAGCCAGGGCATTAGCGGGTAGGCTGGGTCCCCGAGGATCACTATAGGGATCTCCACATCCCCAACAGTTATTTTGTGGTCCGGGAAGTAAATACCTTCCTGCAGCCGTCTAAACAGACCAGAGTTCCTGAAAACACGAGCGTCATGAACCTTGCCCGGCCATCCTACGTTGATGTTTGTAAAACGTCCCCTATGGTCCACCAGTGCTTGCAGCACCATTGAAAAGTAGCCCTTTCGGTTAATGTACTGGCTGGCCTGGTGGTTCGGTCCCAGGATAGGAATGTGAGTTCCATCGATAGCCCCACTGCAGTTTGGGAATCCCATCGCGGCGAAGCCATCTATGATGACCTGGACATTTCCAAGGGTCACTACCTTTGACAGCAGTAGCTCAACGATTGCGTTGGCTACTTGCATCACAGCAACCCCCACGGTAGATTTCCCGACGCCAAAGTGATTCGCAACTGACCGGTAGCTGTCTGGCGTTGCAAGCTTCCAGAGGGCTATAGCCACTCGCTTCTGGACAGTCAGGGCGGCTCGCATCCGGGTGTCCTTGCGCTGCAGGGCAGGGGACAGCAACTCACAAAGTTCCAGGAAAGTTCCCTTCCGCATACGAAAGTTTCGCAGCCACTGTGATTCATCCCAGACCTGCAGCACTATGCGGTCCCACCAGTCCGTGCTTGTTTCCCGGGCCCAGAATCGCCGTTCCACAGCATCAACATGACCCATTGCTACCATGATGTTCACGGCGCGGGGTCCCGTGCTTTGTGAGAGGTCTGTGCCACTCTCAGACTTCATGTCCTCACCGCGCTGCCGTAGCCTCCTCGCCCGATTTCTCAGCATCTGCCTCTGGAAAAGGTGGATGATAAGGTGCGAGGTGTTGACAACGGCCATAACTGCAGCGATGGTCGCAGCGGGCTCCATGCTCGCAGTGCTGTGGCGTCCGCATTGTCACTCACCAGAAAAGTGCGCGAACTGATTGCCCGCCGGTGCTTTCAGGGAGGGAGGGCGGGAGTGACGGTTGGATGATGACAGTTACCCAACACCACCCTCGACATTTTTTTCTCCAGCAGGCATTGGGGGCTCGACCCAGAATTCCAATGGGCAGCGGGGACTGCGGGAACTGTGGGATAGCTGCCCACAGGGCACCGCTTCCAATGTCGACACTTGCCCCCTTAGTGTGGACTCACAAAGTCGAATTACTGTCCTTAGTGTGGATACACACGTTCGACTTTGTAATATCGATTCCACATATTCGATTTAAGTACAATCGAACTACTCTCGTAGTGTAGACATACCCTTAGAGATCTCTGTGTGTTTAGCTTATCAAAAAGATTTAGAGTTGAATTTATGAATGTGTAAATACCTTCACAAGAAGAAAATATTGGGTACTAAAGAGTTTTTTAATCTAGTCATAAAAAGAACCAATGGCTGGAAGTTGATGCCAGACAAATTGAAATTAAGAATCAGGTACAAATTTTTCACAGTGAGAGTAATTAACCAGTGGAACAAACTAGCAAGGAAAGTGATGGATTTTCCATCACCTGAGGTCTTCAAATTCAGACAACTAGTTATGCTTTACTCAGACACATGATACTGAGCTCACTACGGGGTAACTTGGTGAAATGTAGTGGCCTGCCCCTTTTGGCCTTAAACTCTATGAACATTGCTGCATACTGCAGCCAAGAATTGAACTTCTTATCTGGTGAGGCTGTGGTGATGGTCACCATCTCGTGTTCAGCACAGGTCTTTTATTATCCTGAAGGCACAGTTCTCTTCTCTTGCATGGTGTCCCCGTTGTTCAGGTAAACTGGAGTCTAGTCCCAAAGTGCTTGAACTGCTCACTTGAATATACAGCTAAATAATAACATCTATAGTAGAAAACTCAGAAGTGGAATATTGACAAACTTCCTTAAAAAAGTCTCCGTCCTCTCCTTAACTAATTTCCTATATGCTATCCCTAGTTTAATTAACTCTGTTTCTTTTCCAACTTACAGATGCCCTCTCTTCTTGACGTACAGAATAATTGAACTGATTAATTTCCTTTGATTCAGGATGTCTTTGTTTTGAAAAGCAGAACTTAAATCAAATAAAAATTTCCCTAACTAAAGTATTTGCAAAGATCTCGTGTGTTTGTATAAAGATTGGAGAGCTGAATAAACCAAACTAATCTTTCTGGAATTTTTTAAATTATGTCTTTCCACTGCATGAGACCTCACAGTTGAGGGTTAGTGGCTTGAGTGATATTGTGTGTTTGGGTTAATAATGTAAATCCTAGTAAATGACTTATTGATTGGGTTACTGTGGTGATACAATTCCTCCCCCACTCCCACCCCCCCGATTAAACAACATAAAACTAAGGTACTTTTTGGAAGAGTAGGTTTATTAACCCCAGTCTCCTGGCCTATTTCCAACTATGTAATTGCTTTCTGCATAACTGAAGCTCCCCTTGGAGTTTTCATTGAAATTACTCTTAAAAAGCACATGTTGCTGCCATATTTTGCACTGCTGGTGGCTGAATAACCCTGTTGCTAAAGGGGTGTTGTCAATATGTAATCAAGTCAATTTAAAAAATGAGTTGAAAGTAGTTTCAGGTACTACACCTCCCTATGAGGTGTGGGTTTTGCAATCCTGTTTTTTTTAAATGCTTTTTCTTGTCTGTTACTATGTGAATGACTCTCTTGAAGGGGGAACTGACTCCTGTTTTCAGAGACAGTGAGACTTCTATACACATTGCTGTCAAATGCATGGAGTAAACTTGAAAACACCTAATCTTAGGTGGTGTTTGTGACTATAGTGGGTAAAAAGTTGAAGAAAAAATGTGTTTGAAAAGTTGACTAAAGCTCCTCGAAAGCTGAAAGGAAAGTCTCTTTAAAAAAAGAAATCACACTAAACACTATGAGAGCACCACTAGTATTTTAGGGCAAGTCTACACTACAGCACTACATTGGCGCCACTGTACTGTGTCTGGTGAAGACGCACTATGCTGATGGGAGAGCATATCCTGCTGACATAGCGCCAGTGTGGACAGCGCAAAACTTGCATTGCTTGGGGAGGAGGAGCAGTATAAGTTACTTCGACTTTACTAGTAGTGTAGACCTGCCCTTATTGTCTGCCTGTGAGCACGAGTCTTGCTTGTGAGATCATTGGTACAGCACTGCCCCTCTCTGCAGCTGCACCCATGTGTCTGCTCTGATGATCTCTTTAGTCACTTCCTGCTATTCCATATGAAATCCTGTGGTGATGGAGGATTTGTAAATGCTACTCTGGTCCCAAGGAGTATCTACTGCATTGAGAAAGAAGAGGAGCTCAGTTTCTAAGTGGGCCAAACTAGGTTTTCTTTTTAAAAAACAGTAAGTAGGTTCAGTGGTCAGTCTGTTCTTCGTCTTCGTCTTCTTCGTCTTTTCTTTTTTTTTTTTTTAAATAAAACATAAAATATAAACATGAAAGTAAAAAAGATTTTAAGAAGAAAACTTACCGAAGTAGTGCCCTGCCTCTCTAAAACGTATAGTGCTGGGAGAATCCTTTCCAGCATCTGAACCTTGCCTTTGCAGCGGCTCGAATGAAGGACAAAAAGAAAGATTAAAGCAGGTATTTCCATATGCCAGACATGCCCTCACGCTCCTGTAATAGTTCTGTTCAGCATTATCCCAGTTGAGACTGCTACACCTCAATAGGCATTGTGATTCCACTGCTTTGGCCACAGGTTTGCTGCAATATTGGATGCAGCCTATCAAAAATATTAATTTGTTTTAGGCTTCCATATCACTAACTGCATACAGTTGTATACTTAAGTTACAAATACATACTCATTTAAAATCCATTCCCACCTTCACCTACCTGCCAAGATGTAAGATCAGACTTTCAGGTTTCTATTTTCTCTTGCTACAGTTGGTGAAATAGGTAACAACTAAAGCACCGTAACGAATGCAGCTTCCACTTTACGTTAGGGAATTGGTGATATCAGCAAAAACACATGCACATGCAAAACGTTCAAAGTACTTAACTTGAGGAGTCAATCTTTTCTAATGCTTATTGACTCTTTACATTTGTGGAATATCAAGACACAAACACTGACAGAATTGGTTTCTCCACTATTGTAGGGGTGAAAAATAATGGCAAGAGTGTAAATATATTTTATCCCTATGGATGAAGCCCTCCTTACATAATGAGATCTCTAATAGGCTGAACCTGTTAATTGTACTGTTCTCAGTTTGATTTTCTTTTTCTACAAGGTTTCCAAGTACATATTGAAACTTTGAAGATCTCCCACTGGAATTTCTCCAGTTCTTGATGGTAGCGGACATATAGCATTGTTGACCACTAGCGATCTATAGATGACACTCCTCCTGTTGCCCAGCCCAGGATACTTGGGAGGCTCAGATCGTCCTCCTCCTCTTCCACTTTGGCCTTCAGTCCTCACTCCCACTCTTCCACTGTGAAAGAAGCAGCTGCTCAGAGGCTGCTGTTCTCTCTAGCTCCATCTTTTCCTATGAAAAATGTAGTGGCTCCAGATGCTCTGCTCCCTAACTTCCCCCCCTCCCATCCTCAGAAGCAGGTCATGGCATCTGCTCTGCATTCTACCTCATCCATTCCCTTCCAGAAAGGGAGCCAATGGGTCAAAATTTTAGTTAGCTACAGGGGAACCAGGGTTGGTGAGAGCAAAAGGCCTAAAGTACCATAGTACCACTATCCCTTAAACAAATGGCTATGAATGCTTTTATAAAGGATGAAACACCCCTTTTTAAAAAATAGGACTGAAGTGGTAATGTGAGCAGATCTTTTGGAGTCTTCGTCTCCCCTCCGTGCCTCCCCACCACACAGTAGATGCATCATTGGGAAAGCTTTTGAAACGTATCCTGAGGAATCTCACAAACTGGAATTTTAAGCCCTGAGAGCTTGTAATTTATACTGGCAATCATTAAAAATACTGCCAAAATGTTAGTCTAGTTGTAGTTAGCGGATGTAATATTATGTGGAGTCTCATATTTGCCAAAGGGCTGCTCTGGCATACTCCCTACTTCTCCTGGGCCCTAGCAAGCAGAGAATAGCCATAGTGCACTCTGACCCTAGCCCCCCAACCCTATGCTCAGGCATGAGTACAAGGCTTGTGTAGAGCTCTTACATTGGTTCTACACCAGCTAGGGATGCTCTCTGCCAGGGGACAGGGGGCAATCTCAGGGGGTCATTTCTACCCACTGTAAAGAGCATTTAGTCTATTAAAGAACACTTATCTAATAGATTAGGCTCTGTCAGAGGTGAATGGGAGTGAAAAATGGGTAGGAGTTGCACCTGCTCCTATTGGTATAAAGTTGCAGGAGAAATTGTTCTTAGTTTTGTGTGTATGTTGATATCCGTATATACACAGAAACTTCATTAAGTTACATGAAAGGAATAGTGAAGACTTGGAGGGGTGAAACTGATATTAGACTGCTTAGCAATCCAGTACAATGCACTAAAGCTGGATTTTAAACTCAGTATAGGACATGATCTGAATTAAATTGAAGAATGAGGGTGATAAAATAACTGCAGTATGTTTTAACAATAGTAGAACAAGATTTCATTAATGAAAAGTGATTTTCTTTTAAATTACTCTCCTTTTGATCACAATTTACATTCTTCCCACACATGCTAAGTGGTATTCGCACTTCCCACTATACTGGAATAGGTTCAAAAGTGTTGAATTAAGAAAACTGCATTTTTTGGGGGGGGAGGGGTAGGGTGAAGGGTGGGAGGGGATTTGGAATTAATCCACTTCAACTGTAGAATTGAATCCAGGTTATACTTAATCTGCATTGTTCTTATTATTATGGTTGAGGGAAGGTTGTGGGGTAGAAAGCAATGTTTTTAGCTTTCTTTTGTGTAGTAGCAAAGAACAATAAATATTATGGGCTTGGATGTTTATTTTAATTTATATAGTTTATTTAACCAACCACACTGTAATGTGTTGGCAGCCTGGTAGATCAGGAGCCACATGATAATCAGAAGGAAGTTCTTGCCTTGCTCTTTCAGACAGGGAGATATGGAATGGCAGTTCCAATTTCTAAGGGCTTCCTTGTCTTCACTAGATTTCCGTATGTTGAGTTATTTGCCAAATAACTAGATAGTTAAAATGTTTGTAAAGGCTCGTATGGGCCCTCTACACATTTGAACAAGGCTACAAATGTTTGTCCTTAAACCTAGGATGATTCCTAGGAACTTGTCTAAATACAAAAGTTGTACCATTTTCGTTATACTAGTGTGGTAAAGGTGTTAAAATCCACTTAGGGTGGACACATTTATCTGTATACAGGTCCCTTACACCCCCGTGTTGCCAACTCTCATGATTTCCTCAGGAGTAACACAGTTTTGGCTGTGGAACCGATTTCTAAATGACATGAGAAGCTCCAGCTCTCGTGAATTTCACCCTTGCTGGGAGAGCCTCTCTCTGATCCCCCTCCCCCTCATACACACACACCAATTGGGTGCCTTCCTCGCTTCCCTAGCTCTAGAGAGGAGTATTTGGGCTGGGGAGCTGTGAGAGGGAGCAGCTGTCGCCATTCTCACCCGAGAGGGAGCAGAAAGAGCTGAGCAGGTCACAATGGCCCTGCTCCATCCTCTACCCTGCCTCGTGAAGAATGGGTCAGTCTGCTTTCTGCTTCTTCCACTCCCTTCTCCATCCCTGCATATCCAGACCTGCCAAGGGGGAGATGAAGACTCTGCTGCAACTGCATTCTCTGTACCTTGGGCTGCGAGAGGGATGGGAGGAACCTTTGGAGCTGCAGAACCAGATTGGGGCTGTGGGGATGATAGGTGGCAGATGAGGGGAAAAACTGTCAAGGACACAACTAGTGTGGGGGTGGGGCATGCATATGTAATTGCTGGGTGGGGGTATGGGCAGATCTGTGGGACACAGTTAATTAGATTGTTAGGGTCCGGGGGAGAGGCCCGGAAGCTTCCTGCTATCAGGCAGCCAGGGAAAGCTCCAGCAGCAGGGGCCAGAATCATCTTTCTCAGGGGATTTGGGGGAGTTGACAAAATTAATTGTCACATACTCGCAGTCTCACTCTTCTTGGGGGGAGGGTCAAAAATCACAAGGGACCAAAAAGCACAAAATCTTTCTCCCTTTTTTTTTTTAAAATAAACTAGTGATTTTTAAGCTTCTGGGGTTCACGGTACTGTACTGGTATAATTTGTGTTTGCACTAGGAGTTCTACCAGTATAACTCCTTTCAAAATTTAACCCCCCCCTCCCACACACACACACACACTTGAAAGAGACCTATCTGTTCACAAACTGTGGGTAGACTAGGCCTAGGATAAAGAACAAACATTTGTAGCTTAGAACAAACATGCCGGGAATGTCCATGCCTGTCTCTACTAATGTATTAACTACCTCTCATTAACTGGTCATCAATAAACTTGAGGTACAAAAATCTAATGTAAACCTACCCTATATGATATAGTTAGGACTTGGCTGAAGCCAGGAACTCTGTCTCGTATTTCACTTTGATACTGGAAGTTCATTTTTTTTTTTTTTTGGTAAAAAAGTGCATATAAGCATTGGGGCATTAGTTGCTAACAATTGCCACGGTTATGGTTGTATAACATTTTCTCTTATAACCACTGTCCTGTTTTCATGTGTTGTTAACTTTGCAGAATTTTCAGCTTTGATGGTTTTCCCATCCTGGATAACTTCAGACTTTGAGAAGAGAGGGGTTTTGTTTTATTTGAGCAGAAGCCCTTAAGCTGTTACTTGACCTGAGAGGATTGAGCATTTTTTTCACTTTAAAAATTCTAGTAATTTTGTTGCTTTTAGCATTTAAAAAAATAATTCACTTGGGAAGTTGAAAGTTGGCATGAACTGAGTCCCCTCTGAGAGGCAGTTTCTTAAGTAGGTAGGTCATAGCATGAAACCTTTGGTGACAAGTGGGTGGAGCATGGTGTGCAGGTCATTCTTCAAGGAAGGCCTTCTGCTGAGAAATTCTCTTTCAGTTAATCAGCATGAGGCTTAGTCTTGATACTTGGAGGTCATGTTGCAAGGCCATTTCTTTGCTCAGGCTTTCCTTGTGATGTTCTCTTGGAAGACAGACATCTAAGTGGTATCGGTGGGGACAGTAATTCTAACTAGAGGGATGTAGAGGTGGAGAGTTGAGGTGTTTTAATGAACAGAATTTGATAATTTTATTTGTGTGATGTTTTGATACTGCAGTGATTGGAAATCTACACAGATAGATATGGGTGATGGCATTTATTACCTTCTCAACAAGAAGACTAATATTTTTTCCACTCCTTAACTACAATTAATTTCAGTATTTTTTTTTATTATCCCTTCTAAGATAATAAATCAGTAGGCTAGCTGATGGTGGCAAAGCCTGCAGTGCCATTGAAGAGCAATATTGTAGTGATTTTTTTAACAAAGGAGGAGTTTTTTGTGATCTTTTGTTGACTATTTATGAATCAAAAGGAAATATTAGTCTATAAATGTCATCTATTAAAGCAATCTGTTAACCTGTCTTGGTATGAATTTTCTGTTTTTCTGAAGAGGTTGAGGGATGACATCAAAATCTCTTGAGCCTTAATGCAAGCAATTTTTTTGATTGTTTGATCCTGTAAATCAGGAAAAGTCAATCCAGCTCCAATGGGAACATGATTAGGATTCAAGATTGCCTGTTACATTCTAAGGTTTTAAATAAGTACGCACACCTAATACAATCATGTTAGAGCCTAAATATTTCTTGCTATGCATGCTCATTCCATAAATCAGATTAAATCCTGAGCTTAACTGACTGTCTAGCATTTTCGGCCAGTTATAGAAGAGAGAACCTGGGGTCAGATCCCAACCTCTGTCTCTATCATGCTATTCCTATGGCGTGAAAAGGATGTCACAGCAGTCTCAAGGGGACTGTTGTAGTAGGGAAAATTTAAAACAACCCTTGTGGTGGTCTAAATTACACCAGAGTTTGGGCTGAGGATTGGGGAGAGAAGAGTGTGTCTCCTCCCCAACCTCGGGTCCTACAATGAGCACAGCTCGGCCAGACCTGGGAATATGACCCTTTTGTATGCTTCTAAATTTGTGTCATATATGGATTTTTCTTTTATTAGACTGCCTGATCTAATAGATATAGTGTACATACAGAAGGTAGCACTAGATGCTAAAGATTTCAAATCACCTTCCTTCCCACACAAAAGCACTCTCTCTTATATCTGCCTGACTCTGACAAAAAGTGTGGTTGGTGGGAGAGGGAGAGGAATGATCTATTGGGGAGTGGGGTCACGGGGCAGGAAATAAAACAGACCCAACTAGGCTAACTAATAAAATGAATCCCCTGCTGTTTTATATTCCAAGAGGGTCTGTCTGTCTTGAATCACACCTTCTTGCAGTTAAAGATAGCTCCATATTGCAGGCCCAGAAAATGGGGAATTATGTAAATTAAATATGGGATTATGTTCCTTACTTAAGCAGGTAAGATTTCAGGGGTGGGAGATATCCCTTTGAGCAGATTGGTTATACTAGATTTTAAGCTTTAGTTTGTTTCCCCTTCATGAACCATCTATGTTTTTGGAGGAAAAAAAAAATCCTACTAGCATTGTCATCTGCATACAGTAAGTGCATAACTTGAAGGTGGTAATATAATGATGGACACTACTGCAACCTGTGTTAAATCATTTGTCTCAACTCTTTCATACAGTGTAGTGGGAATATCACAAATTACTAATTTATTAAATGTAACAATTTGTAGAGTTAATCACCATCCCTGATGTCTTTACTGATAAGACTTTCCAAAGCTTGAAATTCACAATATTGGTGGTAAAAATTATTTTTCACAGTTCTGTTTACTGACATTTCATGAGTCTTTCATGGTTAAACATCAGAATGTCAGGTATTAGCATGCTGCTTCAGTTTTACTGTAGATAGGATCACTTCTGATATAAATGTTCCCTTTCTTAAAATAACTGTATGTGTAAATCATCACTCTTTTGTTTGTGTGTTTTTTTTCTATCAAGTGTAATCAGCATCTCTCAAAGGATCCTGGTCACTTTATGGATGACCTCTGTTTTACATATGCAGTGGTCTCAAAGCCTATGTGCTCTACTATTATGTTGTCAAAAATTAATGTTAATAAATAAGAATGGAAATGGTATGATAGATTTAACACTACATGAAATTCAAAGTTGCTTATGGAACATTTATGGACTTTGAGGCCAGGTTCCTCACACTCAAAAATGTCTTTGTAGCCAATGATCAGGCCGCTAAAAGTTGGATCAGTGGCGCAATGGGACATTCCAACCCCCTGTCCCAGCCCTGAATCCCTGCCTGCACCCCAAACCCTTCCTCCCTGGCCCCAGCCGGAGCCTTTACCTTCTCCCGCACCCCAGCCCCCTACCCGAGCCCTGAGCTCCCTCCTGCACTCCAAACCCCTTGGCCCCAGCCTGGACCCCCTTCTGCACCCCAAACCTCTCATCCCTGGCCTCACCCCAGAGCTCACATCCCCAGCTGGAGCCCTGACCCTCTTCTGCAGCCCAACCTCCTCTCCCAGCTTGGAGCCTCTCCCACACCCTGAACCACTCATTTCTGGCCCCACCCCAGAGCCTGCACCTTGAACTGGAGCCTTCACCTCTACCTGCACCCCAACCCTCTGCCCTAGCCCGGTGAAAGTGAGTGAGGGTGGGGGAGAATAAGCGATGGCGGGAGGGGGAATGGAGTGAGTGGGGGCGGGGCCTCAGGGCGGGGTAAGGGTGTTCGGTTTTCTGCAATTAAAGTGTTTACATGTATTCTGTTGATATGGGGTTTAATAGTTGGGCATTTTCAAACGCATTTTACTTTAAACATTAATAAGTTTTATATACCTAAATAAAAAGAGTGTGAGAATAACATGCTTGTTTACTCTCATGACAGTTCATTTTCTACTCTTGTGTTCAAGGATGTGATTGATCCTTTATGTTCTTTCCCTCACCCGCCATCCTCTTTCTTTTCTTCTCATCATACCCACGATCAGTTTCTCCAACCTCTATTTACCTCTGCATAAGAAACTTAGCAGCCTGCAGCATTTATTCATCTCACCTGGGGGGACATAGTTGGGTCAGATATGGTAGATTTTAACTCTTCTTTTCTGAGGTTGAAGAGAATGGGGAATTAGATCTGGTGGGAATATTTGCTCTCTCTCCCATGTCCTACAGTAGGGAAAGCTAAATCATCCAATCTTGGAGTGACCAGAGCACTAGCAGTGTGTATGTTGTTCTATCACCAGTTCACACTAGCCTGGGAGGCCATGATCTGAGGTCTGGTGTATAAGTACTCAGCTATTCAAGACGCTGTTTGGGGTCGTGAGAAATTGGCTTTTTGGGACACTGGGCATGCACCTAGTTGTCCAGCACTCAGTCTGGATTTGACTGTTCAGATTGAAAACTTACCTTGATGCATGTTGTCTATAATATTTAAAGATACACTGTTTTTTAAATATATTTTTTAATACATTTGTTTAAAAAGCAGCAAACGTTTGCTTCACTGTCACTGGTAATTTTTGTTTGTTTTAGACTATCTCCCTTTAAATGATTGTGTTACAAGATAGTAGATGCTGCTGTATATTGCAAGAGAGCTCCTCTCTAAGGATACTTTAATGAATTTCATTTGCAGTTCTTCCTGGCAACTTATTCATGCAGTGCATCATACTGTACCCTGGCAGTGTAAGAAACAGGTTGGAATCCATCCAGAGTTTTAGATGGCTATTTTTCTAGATTATAAAGTTCTGCCCAAAGTGTGTTTCATCATCCCAGAAACTCTGCTCATTCTGAACCTATTTTTGGAGACTAAGAAGAATTGGTGATTATCTGTGTCCCTGGAACTCACTTATTACAGGGAAAAAACTCATGTAGCTCAAGGCATGAACTTAATTTCTTTTTAGTTTAAAGAAAAACTTGAATAGAAATAGGGATCATGGATTTCTCAATTGATTTCTAGAGTTCCTGAAGAGTGACCAAATCCATTTAATGCTCTAATTCAGCTCTTTACCCAGGACTCCTGTCCTACACCAGCATACATGGCATATGTGTCCTTGTTGGTGATTTGTCTTAATTAGATTTTTTTTAGTTCAGCTGTAAGTGACAATTTATGCAAAATGTATTTCTAGCTTTCAAATTATTCAGATTTCATAGACACATAGAAATGTAGGGCTAGAAGGGACATCAAGAGGTCCTTTAGTCCATTCCCCTATGAGAGGCAGGATTAAGTATACCTAAAGCATCCATGACCGGTTTTTGTGTAACTTGTTCTTAAAAACCTCCATTGACAGAGATTCCAGAACCTCCCTAGGTAATCTGTTCCAGTGCTTAACTATCCTTAGAGTTAAAGTTCCTCCTAATATCTAACTGAAAATGTAGGCACCCGAATTTGAAAATTTTCCCAGCATATTTATTGATTTGCCTAAATCTCCACATTACCACTCTGTGATATCACATATTTCAATAACATCACAACAACTCAACTGATTTGCAGTGACAGTATCACTATAGCATCCAGAGGGAGTCTTGTCATCTTGTGTGACACTTGCCAGCATCGCCTTTTATAATTCATATAGTGCGCTGTCTACTGCTGTTAATGTGCTGAGTTATTCAGGCTCAGCTACATGTGACTCTGAAACTGTTGAATACATTCATCCTACGCACAAGCACTGCAATTACTTCATGGAGCAATATGCCAGGAGCACAAATGCCAGCCTCTTGTGTAATACGAGGAATGTTGATGTAATAGAATACTTGAGATACTTGATGGAGAAGTTTGGGTGTGGTGTAAACAGGACATAAAATACTCTGTTCATATCTGAGAGACAAGGTGGCTGAATTATATATCTTTTGTTGGATTAATCTTCTCTTGGTGAGAGAGAGAGAGAGACAAGCTTTCACACTCAGAGCTCTTCTTTTCTGTGTAAACTTGAAAGCTAGTCTCTTTCACCAAGAGAAATTTGTCTAATAAAAGATATTCCCTCACCCACCTCATCTCTCTAATATCCTTGGGACTACCATGGCTACAACAACACTGCCCACTGGTCATATCAGACAGATATAAGTAATTAATGCAAATTATCTCTTTTTGGCACAATATATACCTCAGCCTTACTTGTACTATAAATGTCTGATTACATGATTAATCATGTCCTGAACAGAGAGGTCTTAGAACTCACTTCATCAACACACTATGGATGGGCGGCTTTATTGAGGTGGTGTAAAAAGTGTCTCAGGGCTTGTCTAGGTTAGGATTCTGTGTCTGTAGAGCACTTGGCACAGTGGTGCCCTGGCCCATCACTGGGGCTACTAGGTCCATTTTGTAGACACTTCTTATCTTTTAACATGTGTGGTAGTGCAGTTCCTATCACCTTTATCAACCTTCTGTGAGCTGGCTGCCTTCAGATTTGCTATAAATTGACACTGTAACCCACGTTGAAGAACCACTAATTTGAAAATGTACACAAACTTCAAAGCATCCTAAAAGCTGTATGGGTGACCACATTTCACTGCAAAGGGCAGATGGTCTTTTTCTCATTTGATCAAAGAACACTGAATGTGTTCGTACTCCATGTAAATTATCCAGCTATTGAATTATCGGGGATAGTTTCATATCTGTGTGTGTTACATAACAGTAACCCATTAGGCACTGTCCACTTGTATCAGTATGAACTTTTTAACTCCATATGATGGGATAAGAATTGAGTGTTTGGCTTGTTTTTTTTTTTTTTGGAACGCTTCCCAAGAATATTATTTCAGTATGTTTTGTCTGAAGGAATTGTATGGATTATCTATTGTTAGTAAACAGGTCTCTAAGGAACTTGTATGGACTTTAAATGATCAAGAACTGTGAATATCTTAACACATTGGTGGCATATTTGTATGCCTCTATGATCCGTTTTAAGAGTTTGATCTTAGTGTATCTATTTTTTGTTTCATTGTTATATTTCTTCTGTTAGACACAAATGTTTTTATATGAATTTTGCTCTCTTCCTTGCCATTGTGGAAATGATTGTTTGTGTTAATGACATTAGGGAAGTGATTTTTCACATAATAATACATTCTGTACTTGAAGTTTCACCTGCCTAGAGTAAAGGATATGTACTATGTCAAACAAGAAGATAACAACAACAGGTAAATCTTGAAAATTTCTTTGGTGCCCTTTGTCTCTGGACATTAGCTAAGGCCTTGTCTACACTGCCAGGGTAAGTCAACCTAAGTTGTGCTACGTGAATAACATAGTTGGAGTAGATGTAGCTTAGGTTGACTTACCATGGAGTCTTCACTGCACTGTGTCGATGGGAGATGCTCTCCGGTCGATTTTATCTTACTCTTCTCAGTGAGCTGGAGTAACAGAATCGACCAGAGAGCACTCTGCTGTCGATTTAGCGGGTCTTAGCTAGACCCGTTAAATCAACACCCATTGCATCTATTTCAGCAGCGTTGATGTGGCAGCAAAGACAAATCCGAAGTGCTGTCTTACACTGGGTTGGGAATCTCAACTCCTCAGTAGCCCGCTTTGTTTCACAAAGGACTAATCCATATTACGAGAAAACTGACATAAGAAATTTAGCATGCAAGCAGTGGGCCATATTATGCCATACGTTTTTTACTGTTGGGAGTCGGTAGCCCAATATGAGCAAGGAGTAAAGTGGGAGGAAATAATGAAACTTCTAATTTTACCACAGATCATTGCAAAACATACTCTTAAAGTTTCAAGCAACTGTGCTGAGAAATGCTTAATAACAGTTCTACTCTTTATGGAAATATTCCCATACCAAGCAAAACTACAGTGGTTAGGCCAAGTTAATCAATTGGTAGCCTGTGAAAATTTCAAAAGAGCAGTTAAACTATTACAGTTATGTGTATGAGAATAGGAACTATCACAATAAAATTTATAAATCCACTTTTTTATGTTAGAATATTAAAATATTTGTACTCTGTGTCTTGTGGATAGTAAAATTTATTGACAGGCTATAAAGCTGCTTCAAGATCTCTTTTCTAGGTATCAATTGTACAAATAAATTTCTTTAAAAATCTGATAATGCTAACTTAATTCTTCAGCCAGGTGTAAAATAACACTGTTAGCTGGTGGTAACCAAGTCACAAAAGGCAAGTCCATGGAGTTAAATTTCTTGTTTTTATTTAGACTGGGCTGTGATTTGCATTAAATTGTTCTTCCCACTTCCGCATACCTTCTGGATTAGATCTTTCCCTTTTATCCAGCAACCCTGCAGTTACTTAACTATCTTGAACTCAGGGAAGTTGTAAGGCAACTCCTTGTAAAAACCATTTTTCTGGCCTATCCAGTGCTTCTCCTTCTCGGTCTCTCAACTGCTGTAGACCCAAAGGACGTTGATGACACTGAAATGAATTGTGGCAGTCTATCCGGTTTCTTACACCACGTCCACCCCCCTATTTATATTGTACCCACCCCTTTGCTTTCAAACAGGAAAGAATCTTTCATTCTGTACATTTACTAATTGGTCTGGGCCAGGTTACTTGGGGATGCACAACAAAGCAGTGCTTAAGATGGTAGAATTGCTCAGCCCCACTTAGGGTAATTGTCCCTTTCATCACCTTGGCCAAAAGAAGGGAGGTAGTGGCAACACTCGGCTGGTACTTTCCTCATATTTAATTTGGGTTTCTGCACTTGGCAGTCTTACCAGAGGTAGTTTCTCCCAGACATGCCCATTTAGACTAGTATTCTCTTATTAATTTCTGTCCTAGCTCTCGAGATGAAGAATTTTATGGCAGAACAATTGAGAGTCTTTAAAGCACAATATCCTTGGGAGTTTCTGCAAACCCCATTATTCTGTTTTGCAGTGCTTTGGGGTTAGCAATTTTTAAACAGATTGAGGTGCATATCTAAGAAGCAGCCAGAGTAGAACAAACCCCATGTCTTTTCAAGGTCAGAGCCCACATCATAAGGGTCGTGTCTTCTGACAGACCTCTAACTATTCTTTCCTTGGTAAAGAACTATGGCAGCTATTCTGCATCCTTTGTTCACCTTTACTATGCACTACAGACTCCATGTGTTCTTATCAACTGATGCAGTATTTGGACACTGAGGCCCCGATTTCCTCTAACTTGCTCCCTGTGTAGTCACTTAAAATTTTATATAGGGGGTATGGCGTACTGCCATTCTTATTTTGTAGCATATGAGTGGAAGGCTATTTTCTATTCCACCCTTCTCCCCTGCTTTCATTGGTTTATCATGGTGAGGCTATAGTGGCTGAAGTAGTCCTCTTCTCTTCTCCTTGGTCTGCAATGGTGTAAAAACGCCCATAAAGTAGATAAAGAAAAATGTTGTCATTGCCTCAGTGTCTTCTCCGTCATCCTCCTTTCCCACAATCAAAAATGGGAGAATGCCAGAATTTGAGGTAACTGTGTGCCAACAATGAAATAATAAGCAGAGACTTTGAACCTGATACACAGTAAAATATTTGCTCAGGATGTTTGCAATGGACACCTTTATATACATCATCCTTGTGCAAATAGTTCCTGGAGCTTGTGAATTTTCTTTTGTTAAGTTACCACTGAAGTGTGGGATGGGTTTTGCTAACCTGACACCATTGTTAACAGGACTACTTCAGTTATCCTTTTTCTATCTGCACATTTAGTGGAAAAGAGTAAAAGTAAAATGAATCTCTTAGGAATGCTACTTCAGCTTTGTTTCAGAAGCATATTGAAAGCTGGATAGACAGTAGAAATGCTGCCGAATTTAATTTCATTAAAATTTGGTAATCATTTTCAGAGGTATAAACCTATGATTTTAAACATTGACAGCTAGCTATTTCTTTGACATGTCCTTCCTAATTTTTTGTATCTGAATGCAAATTAATGTCCAATTTTAATATCCCTTCTAATGTTTTCCTATCAATGCTCTCAACAGATCAACTGGAATTTTGTCAGAATTAATGTTGTCTAAATAACAGCTTGTCACCAGCCTTTTGTAAATCTTTCATGTGGTATTTTAGTCCAGATCTAAACCTTGGTTGATGGAGGATCATCTCCAACTCCCTCTCCTCCCTCCCCCTCCCTCCACACATTGTTTCCACCATTCTGTTAAAGCATTGCATTAGCATAGCAGGTTAATTGGAAGCTTTGTCTGCTTGCTTAGTGTTGAAGAATAAGTACAAGGACCTTGTGATATGCCAAAATTCCTCAGTTCAGCAAAAATGGTTGGCTTCTTTCCTATGTGCTGTTTATATTAAAATTATTGACATTTTGAGCTTCAGTCTTTCTGATTTGGCACAACAAAACGTGTTTTAGTTTATGGTGATAACATGATAGAGAAAAATGTTTTGTGATGAAGTTGCCATTTACTGTGTAATCTATTTTCATGTAATCATGGGAGCTGTAGAAGGAAGCTGCCACTGAATGAGGTTCTCTGATGTAGCTGAACGGCATATTCCAACTGGGAGTATGTCTGCTGGCTCACATTTGTTATTTCTTTGGAAGCGTCATGCTTAATGCAAAGAACTAGGGGTTGAGGACAATGGTTTTGTCAAACACTTGCCCATGTCTTCAAGCTTTCTTAAAATATCAGTATTATTGGACATGTCTGCACAGCATGACAAAGTAAAATGATGCTTGTGCTTAGGTCTGATCATTTGGTAATTGTCTTCTTCCTACCCCCATTCCTTCAAGCCATGGCTTTAGTGCTTGGAAGAAAAACTGCAGCAGTTGGTACAAGCTTGAGTGACATTCTACTTCTTTTCAGCAGTTACGATTGGCATTCCCACCAGTTTGGGTATTGAACATAGCATCCACGTCATGTTACTGGGGCCCCAAACTTGTGTACTCTACTTGGCTTTTAAAGTAAAGAAATTCCCCTGCAATGTTTATAATGCAAATTTTGCAGCACTAAGAACCTGAAAGTGACTGTCAAGTGACTGTCAAAAGTAAAACTATTGATTTTTCAGCGTTCAAACTGAAATAAATACAAATAATGAATGAAGAATGAAGAACATAATAGAGAGATTTTTCACTTTTAATAATCTAAGATTGCAATAATAATTTAGGTGAGTTTAGGATATATCTCCTTGGGAAATTGACCAGCAAAACTAGGAATTGACTGCTGGAGCTATGGCAATATAATTCCCCATGTGGGCATTCTATTCTGGAATAAGAGATCTTCCCCCCCCCCCCCCCCCCCCCCAGTAACTTATGTCTCTTCTGAACAACTAAAGTGACATAAACTATACTGACGTTTGTAATAGAGTGATGGTGTTCAACCCTTTTTCATTTCCAGACCCCTAAAAAATTTCAAATGTGTGGACCCCGTTGGAGGTGTGGACCCTGTTAGAAATCTTAGTCTGCGGACCCCAGGTTGAAAACCACTGGAGTAGAGTGTCCATATGAATTATATGGGAATAACTGTAGCAGTATAATAATACCACTATAGTTCTGCCAGTTAATATCACCATGTAGACAAGCCCTCTGTTGCTTGCAACTTGACTTTTAAGTTTACAGTGTCTCTTTTAAAGATGCTGGTCTGTCCTTATTTCTTTGGGTGTACTCTAGGTTTTATGCTAAAAAAAAAAATTCTTTCAATGTTGTGGAGCAGCTAGACGTTTTGGAGATATATTGAAGGTCTAAGTAATCCGCTTGGTTAGTGCTGTAGTTTATAAGGAGATGTAAGAGCACCCCCTTCATTAACACTTTTTTGGTAGGCATAAAAAGATGAGTGAGTTGAGTGTAGTGTGATCCTCTTGGCCCTGAGCTTTCTTTTCTAGTATTCAATAAGTTGGACACTTTTTCATATACATATGTTTAAATCTAATAATATAGAACAGGCTGTCACCTGATACAGTCCCACTCTCTCAATGGAGGCTAGTTGTTTTATTTTGTGATTTGGGCCCAGCCACTGACTCCCATGTGCTACTACGCCCATCTGGGTGGTGACAGGTCACTGTTCTTATCTCTGGTTTTCTCAGATGCACTCCCCAAGTGTGGACCCCTTGTCGGACATCCTTCTTGGGCAGTGGGTTCTTGCTGTCTGGCATCCAAGACCCACCTGGAACCAGTGCCTCTGCCCTCCTCATTCCACCAGTTATTTAGACACATTCTCCCCAGAGTCCACTTGACTGTGGGAGCTCTGGTTTTCTAGTTATGTCCTTTATGAACAATGTGGCAGGAAAGCAAGGAAACACAGGCACTTAGCAAAGGAATTTCTTCAGTCCTTTAAATCTTATGAATCTATGGAACAAATGCACATACTCTTTACTCCTTAAAAAGCACAAGAGATTTACAGATCTATGGAAAACAACAAACTGCTGAATGCATCTCCACCATGTCTGATCTCAACCCTTTTTGCGAGCCCCTGAGTTTGGTCTAAATTCTTAGAAGAGGCAAAGTCTCTCCTGCCTCCAGTCCTCCTCCTTGGCCTCTGTTTGCTACAGGGCAATGGCTTCTTTTGATTTGGAAAAGCATACCCCTCTGCGGGTCAGATGGTCAAGCATGTCCCAGCCATGTGCTTAGACTAGGGCAGGAGTGGTGGAAACTTCCTAAAAGTAAGTGTGTGTGTGGGCGGGGGGGATGGGTGGCACCAGTGCCTGAACTGTGGCCCTGCCTCTGCACTCAGGGCCGGCTCCAGGCACCAGCCCAGCAAGCAGGTGCTTGGGGCAGCTAACGGAAAGGGGCGGCACGTCCGGCTCTTCGGCGGCAATTTGGCGGCAGGTCCCTCACTCACTCTCGGAGCGAAGGACCTGCTGCCGAATTGCTGCCGAAGACTGAAGCGGCGTGAGCTGATCGCAGCTTTTTTATTTATTGATTGATTGATTGCTGCTTGGGGTGGCAAAAACCCTGGAGCCGGCCCTGTCTGCATTGCTCCTCTCCCCGAGGCCTTGCCCCCACGCCACCTCTTCCCCCTAGGGTCCCGACCCCTTCTCTCTCCTCTTCGCCTCCCCCCGTTGCTTCCCTTTATGGCCAGTAAAAAGGGATGGGGCTCTGGCCCCCTCAGTTCCAGCGCCCTGGACTAGGGTATAAGAGGGAGAGGGTGATGACTCCACCCCCTTGTCCTACGTAGGTACAGAGTCCATTCAGCATCAGTGGCCCTTCTGGTAGTAACCCCTTTGTTTCACCAAAGATAACCATCAATGTTGATGGACAGTGATAGCCTCATTACCACTTTCCAGATATGGCTTCCCCACAACATGTCAGTTCCTGCTGCTGAAGGAATGATCTACTCCACAATGACAGTAATAATTACAAAGAGCACTTATAAAACCAACTGGAATTCATAACTGGACACAGACCTATTCCTTAACCTGTTCCAGAGCTGTTAGCTGTTTTATCTCTGATACAATACCACCTCTGTGAGTTGCAGCTTCTAGAAATGGCAACACCTTGCACAGGCTGTTGGCAGGAGCAGAGCGTTTTTTTTTGTACGTAGCCCAGTGCCATTAACTAGGCATTTTAGCACATGGGGTGAGCAAGTATAACCTTGTTGGTGTGGTGCTCTGTCCCATCTAGTGGCACCACTTAGAGAGGGATTAATGAGTCTGCTCTAGAGCCTTAGTTAAGGGCCACATAGCTTTTAGCTCATGCAGTAGAGGCTCATGCACTAAGCTTCAGAGGTCCCAGGTTCAATCCTGACAACTGGGGGTCTGTTGGTGTTATACAAGGAACCTCTACTTTTTCCCCCAGTCTTTTTTCTGCCCTATTTTTCCGCCCCTGTGGCTTTGCAACCTGGGCAGCTGCTCTGCTCGCCCTGCTCTGGTTATGGCCCTGGTGTAGCCGTTATGTTTCAAAACACAATACCAAAAAAAAAAGAACAGGCAGAACCATTTTTCACCTGCAGGACACTTACACATCCCCTGATGTATCAGTATGGGCATATCTGACCCTGGTTATCTCCTCTTGCTGATAAGCTCAAAGATTTAAAACTCCTCCCCTTTTCCTCTCCCTCCTTCTTTGTCTTTTGTACTGCCCTGATGGTTTCCTTTCTGCATTGTTGGGCTGTCTGTGTTGTCACAGCAGCATTCTGTCAGTGAAATAACTACTATAGTCTCTAAAGGGCTCTTTGTTGATGCTTGAGAAATTGGGATGTTGCTCAGGGCATGCAGAGTAGCACAAGCAGGAAGGGATATGTGGGAGAGAGCATATCCATGAAAAATGTAATGTCTCTCTGTCTCTGTCTTTTGACAGGAAACTTTAAAGCAGCATATCCTCCCTCTCCCAGTGTCCCAGTGCTATGTACAAGAGTGTACACAAAAGGTTAAAAGTGAGGGCTGTCGATTAAGCACAGTTAATGCACGTGATTAACTCAAAACATTACGATTAAAAGAATTAATCACGACTAATCGCATTGTTAAACAATAGAATACCCATTGAAAGGTATTACATATTTTTTGATGTTTTTCTACATCAGTGGCTCCTAAACTTGTTCCGCTGCTTGTGCAGGGCCGGGCCGGTTTGTGTACCTGCCGCGTCCGCAGGTTCGGCCAATCGCGGCTCCTGGTGGCCGCCGTTCGCTGCTCCAGGCTAATGGGAGCTGCTGGAAGTGGCGCGGGCCAAGGGACTTACTGTCCGCTACTTCCAGCAGCTCCCATTGCCCTGGAGCAGCGAACCGCAGCCACTAGGAGCCGTGATCGGCCGAACCTGCGGATGCGGCAGGTACACAAACTGGCCCGGCCCGCCAGGGGCTTTCCCTGCACAAGCGGCGGGACAAGTTTAGGAACCATTGTTCTACATTTTCAAATATATTGATTTCAATTACAGCCCAGAATACAAAGTATACAGTACTCACTTTATATTATTTTTGATTAAAAATATTTGCACTGTAAAAATAAGACAGCATTTTTCAATCCACTTCATACAAGTACTGTAGTGCAATCTCTTTATCAGGAAAGTGCAAGTTACAAATGTAGATTTTTGTTGTTACATAACTGCACTCAAAAACAAAACATTGTAAAACTTTAGAGACTACACGTCCACTCAGTCCTACTTCTTGTTCAATCGTTCAAACAACTTTGTTTACATTTGCAGGAGATAATGCTGCCCACCTCTTGTTTACAATGTCATCTGAAAGTAAGAACAGGCGTTCGCATAGCACTGTTGTAGCCGGCATTACAAGAGATTTACATGCCAGGTGCACTAAAGATTCATATTTAAATTTATTCTATTGTTTAACAGTGCGATTAATCACGATTAATTTATTAATCACGATTAATTTATTAATCACATGATTAATCACAATTCATTTTTTAAATAGTTTGATAGTCCTATTAAAAATCCAAAATATGCGGCTTCTGCCACCCATAGCTCTCTCATCTACTTTTCTATCTTTTCCTTTGGTCTTACTTCAAGAGGGGGATTTTTTTTGTTATACCCATGTACCATGTGGCTTGACCATTTCTGTGAAAGTATCTTGAATATGCCCCATCTTACAATTGCATTTTATTCCCCTGTTAATATTTTTTCTTCCTAACCCTTTTCCTTCCGTTCTTTATTCAGTCTTTTCATTTCCTCTTTCTGTGAATTTTCCTTTTTTTTTATTTTCTCATCCTTATCTCCTTTCTAGTCCTGCCTAGTCCACTCTTTTCTGCTCCTTCCTTTTCTGTCTTTCTGGCCAGGTGCCTGGAATGGGCCACACCGAAAATGCCACACTCAGGGCAGATTAAAACAGGGCAGACAATCCTCCAAAATTGGTGGTTTATCCTTCAATTAGGGTATGTCCAGACTACCTGCCATATCGGCGGGTAGCGATCGATTTATCGGGAATGGATCTATCGCGTCTCATTAAAATGCAATATCGATCCCCAAATGCGCTCCCCGTCATCTCCGGAACTCCACCAGAGCGAGCAATGGTAGCGGAGTCAACGGGGGAGCCGCAGCTGTCGATCCCCCGCCGTGAGGATGGGAGGTAAGTCGGTATAAGATATCTCGACTTCAGCTACGGTATTTCCGTAGCTGAAGTTGCATATCTTACATCGACACCCCCCCTAGTGTAGACCAGGCCTTAGATTCACCAAGCCAGTAACAAAAGAGCTTCTGCAGTATGACACTGGTTAACAGGAAGCCAAACAGTCTTCCCTCCATCCCCCTTCTTAGGCATTCTAGCCCTTGGCAAACAGGTCTAATGTGGTGAGGGTTATTGAAAACCTAGTTCACCATATATGAGATTTTTACTAATCCCAGAGGAATGAGACACATACTCTCAGGCCAACGTAAATTTTAGATTTTACCCAAATATCATGCTGTCAGCCAATCCTTAGTAAACTAACTAAAGATTTAATAATAAAAGAAAAGAGTTCTAATTAGTTAAGGAATCATGTACATATAAGTGATTGCAAAGTCCTTATATCAGATTTGTAGCAGGGATGGAATAAACTGCTAGCTTGCAAAATTCTCTCTGGAATCACCCAAATGGATTGGGGCTCATCAGTCCTTGTTCAAAACTTGCTTGTTAGAAATCCAGTCCAGAGAAATGAAGCAGGAAATGAAGACAAAATGGAGATGTCTCAGATGTCTCTCTATATCCTCTGCCATGTGATTGGAATTTTATTGTCCCAAACAAAGCCCATAGTCCCTGTTTGTGGAATCTTACTGGCCCAAGATGGAGCCCAGGGTCACATGAGCATATCTCATGCTTTACATGGTTTGCTGAATCACAGAGGATGACCATTGGCCCCTTGCTGTCTGAGGCATCCTCAGGAATTGCTATCTGGGTGGGATGAGTTTTTTCTATGGCCCATTGTGAGAGCTGAGTGTCCTTGATGGGCCATCAATGCATAGCTGTCTGTCCCTAATGTAAATTCTGTCTGGAAGGCATCATGCAGGAATATAACAGGTGTTAGGTACAAATACATAGCCCCATAGGTGCTGACTTCCCTCTGCTCTGTGGGTGCTCGACCCTCCCCTCCCCCCGCCATTGGCCCTGCCCCTGCACCACCCTTGCCCTGCCCCAATTCCACCTCCTTCCCCCAAGTCCCCGCTCTGCCTCTTTACCGCCACCTCCCCCTCCCCCCCCCGAGGTCGCCACGTCCCCACTCCTCCTCCCTCCCCGAAAGTCTTAAGCACTACCAAACAGCTAGGCGAGTGGGAAGCACTGGAAGGGAGGGGGAGTAGCGGAGACATAGCGCGCTCAGGGGAGGAGGAGGGGTCGGGGGGAGCTTGGTTGCCGGTGGGTGCAGAACACCCACTAATTTTTCCCTGTGGGTGCTGCAGCCCCGCAGCACCCATGGAGTCAGCACCTATGCATAGCCCATATTCATAGCTTCAGATACAAAGATGATGCATGCATATAAACAGGATAATCTAGCTAATCACAACTTCCCCATTGACATCTTCCATGACATACTTTGTACAAGACTTGTTGCAATTGTACAGTAGTGATAGCAATAATGATACAAATGATCAACTTTCTTATATACAGCATCACATTCCTCCTTGTCCCCGTTTTAATATACTTCTTTAGCTTTTCTTGTTTCTTTGAAATGTATGGAAAGTGAAGAGATTCTTGCTGATGCTTTTAAATAGCTTGTTGCTTGTCTTGTATGTGTTGTGACTTTGGTTTTCAGCAAAATCGCAGAACATTTCTAGCACTCTAAAATAAGTTCTTGAGCACTTTAAGATGTTTCTTTAATAATAATAATAATAATAATAATAAAAAAGTCTATTACATTCCACTTCGTACAAAATTAGATTCCTTTCCCCCATGTGGTTTTGGAAATGAATCCACCCAAAACTGTACAGTACTGATAAGCAAAAAACAGGGTTATTACACCAGAATCCAGATTCAATTACCTTCACAGGAGGAAAGATTTGTTGGTCAATCTGTATAAATGGCTGAAGCATATTATTTAAGCACCAATACTGAACACAGAGTTGTACCAGTCACAAATAAGGCACACAAATACAGAGGATAGCCTTTGGAATGGACTGCTTATCTACTACAAACTACTTGAGTTAACGTGCTAGAGACAGCCTGCATCATAAGATAATGCGCTGGTAACTACTGGAGCCTGTGAGAACAATGACCCGCTCCCGCAGTGGCTGGAGCACCAGGCCTTTTAAATCACAGCCGGGGAAGCCGGTCCAGTCCGGCAGGGAGTACCGGCTCTTGCTGGTATGCCATACCGGACCGGACCCGATATAACACGGTCTCACCTATAAGGCAGTGAGATTATTTTGGCTCCCAAGGACCGCGTTATATTGGGGTAGAGGTGTATTACGTCTAGAAATCTACCTTTTCAGCAGCCATAGGGACAAGCTGGTCTGTGATTTTAAGCTGGTAAACAATTAGATACAGAAAACTCTGAAGTGTATGGCATGTTGGCTTGTCACTATAATGTTTGAGATCAATTAACTTCTGTTAAATATGTTGTTTACTGTATGTAATTTATACTAATTTTACCTTGCCTCTTTGGAACAACAATTAGGAGTTGAACTGAGTTGTCTCACTCATCCCTTATTCCCTATAAAGTATTTTATTACGTTACAGAACTGTAGTAAACCCATCAAGATCTAAATACGAATTCTCTTGTTCTCTTTCACCTTTCACTGAGTGTATAGTCAGAGCATCAGTGTTGTCTCTTCCTCCAGCATCATTTATTAGCCCTAGTAGGTTGGATTTTTTTCCCTCTTCTTTCTTTCCTTTTCCTCCCAGGAGATACTGGTGATCATGACTGTGTAGAATAGATGAGCTTTCCCTTTTTGTCCTGAAGTTGTAAAGATTAATTTTCCTTCTAATCTCTTGCAGCAAGGGTATTTCATAACTGCAGGCTAGTTGCTGAGATAGCTCTGTCCCATACTTGAGAGTCTCATACTCTGTTTAAAAAAATCTTCAATTTCACAGAAGTGGTCTGTTGGATGTTTCATGCTCCCCCAGCCATGTTGGAAATCAGGGGTTATTTTTAATTGTATTTCTTTTCTATATCTGTTTATATATCTATGTAGAGCAGGGGTCGGCAACCTTTCAGAAGTGCTGTGCCAAGTCTTCATTTATTCACTCTGATTTAAGGTTTTGCATGCCAGTAATACATTTTAATGTTTTTAGAAGGTCTCTTTCTATAAGTCTATAATATATAACTAAACTATTGTTGTATGTAAAGTAAATAAGGTTTTTAAAATGTGTAAGAAGCTTCATTTAAAATTAAATTAAAATGCAGAGCCCCCCGGATCGGTGGCCAGGACCCAGACAGTGTGAGTGCCACTGAAAATCAGCTCGCCTACCCCTGATGTAGAGTTTCACTTACTATCTGGATTACAAGTCTGTGTGAGGGAGGAGATGAACAATTTTTTTTTCTTTTCTGTATTAGAGGCCAAAACTCACCATTCTAACAGTAGTAGGGCTGAAGAATCAAACATTCAAATGTAGAGTTGAGATGGAAAATCATAACTTTCCTTGGAATTATGCCTTTAAAATCTGAAAAAGTATGAACTTGCTGACGTGGATCATTCATAATATTAAACTGTCAAACTGATTTTCTTTTAAATCTCATTTAGACTTAAAAATCCAGCCATGTCAAAAATTGTTTATAATTTATTATTATATGTTTCCAGTTTGTGTGTATAAAATGTAATGATTAGTGATAATTTCTTATATAAAGAGACAATATTTTAAGGCATGGCTCTCCAGCTCTTTCACCTTATCTGTCTATCTTGGACCAATATAAATCTACTCATCACTGTACCTTGACACTTCATGATGGTCTGAGTTTCTCAAAATTCAGTGTGGAGTTGGAAACAGCCACACTGATGGAGTTGTCCAGGGGTCTGTCATTCAGATATGCAAAGAATGTTTTCAGGTGGCCACCTGCAGGAGTCAAAGGGATTTCCTCACCTCTTTCCCCCCCCCCTCCCCCAGCCCAAAGTGTATTCAGTTTTTTAAAAATCTCCTTTCTCTGAAGCATCAGGGATGGCCATGGCTAGAGATGGGACATTAGGGGAGGGCCAGGGCTCTGAGGTAGCACCAAGTGTTCGGTCTCTCAGGTGCTGACCTAAGTTCCCTCCAAGCTGCACAGCTGCCTATTAAACCTGGCGCAGAGCCTCAGAGCCGCGGCAAGGAGAGGCACCTCTCCCCGCCAGTCCCAGCACAGAGCTGCTGCAGGGGGGAGATGGCTGGGGGGGGGGTCTTCTTTCCCCACCGCAGCCCCTGGGCAGCCTGCACCCCAAACCCTTCATCCCCGGCCCCACCTCAGAACCCGCACCCTGAGCCCCCTCCCACACCACAAACCCCTCATTCCCGGCCCTACCCCAGAGCCTTCACCCCTAGTTGGAGCCCTCACCCCTCACACCCCAACCCTCTGCCCCAGCCCTGAGCACTCCCCCTCCCCCCGCACTCTGAACCCCTTGGCCCCACCCCACCACATGAATTTTATGTGCACCATATTGTTGCACATAACCAAATTCATTATGCACATGGACGTAAAAAATTAGAGGGAACACTGGTGCTGACTGTCTGGTTCTTGTTCACATGCTCAGGTCTAACTGCCATATATGGGGTTGGGAAGGAATTTCCCCCCAGGTTAGACTGCATATATATCAGGGTAGAGGTGTGTGTGTGTGTGTGTGTGTGTGTGTGTGTGATGGATGTAGGTCACTTTCCACGATTGTCTGGTTATATCTCACTGAATCATTTCCCTGTCTTTGCAGGGATTTCAGGGACTGGTACATCTCAGTCCCTCCTGTTCTCTGTCTGTGGTGCATAATAGTGTACTCTCCTGTCAGCTGTAATACTTGGTCTAGTTTTGGTTGTTGAGCTGAGTGGTACTAGTGGTCTGTGATATACAGGAGATCAGACTAGATGATCTGATGGTCCTTTCTGGCATTCAACTCTGTGGCTCTATAACGGTGAGAACTAAGATCTGGTTGGTTTTTATTTTAGAGAGTGGAGGCTTATGTAGATGCAGAGACCCAAAGAAACTTTTAATGTTCATAGATAATGCCAGTAACATTGTTTATTACTTGGTCTTTAAAAAAAAAAAAAACCCAAAAAAAACCCCCGTCCCCTGGCATCTGACTTTCAACTGGTTTGCATGGTAACAGTTTCTATTTCTGATGCACATGTGTCAAAATGTAACAGTTCAGTCACTTTAGCAGCCAGCTGACTGTCAACTCTTATGAAAGATTTTCTGGGGAAAATGCGAGTGGCTCCAGTTTCTCAACTTTCAAATTCAGACTTTTCCAAGATTGACTGATTATCTACAAATCTATTGACTGATTATCTACTTATCTTTGAAGATAAAATCACTGTCTCTACCATGTGCAATATCATGTTTATGCTCTGAATTGAGTTTTTTCACCATTTTATTAAGGTTGGCCAGGAATGCGAAGTCAAGCAGAACTTGTTCTATTTCTCACTTCTTATTTAAAATATCTCAGGGAAGATAGGAAAAGAAATGTCTGCAAAACTGCTTTCTGAACCATTTCACTGTACAGAATTGGATCTGCATAGGCCGCATCAAATTAATCAAGGGGACATTGAAATGGGTGACTCTTATTGTCAGAAGATGAATTGGAAGTAAGCAGTCTGTCAGCAATACTTCCAGTTTATCTATCATTTACCAGAAATAAAATCCTAAACAGATAATTCTTGCTTGTCCCCAAGTACAAAAATATTGGAGTAATCTGTCCCAAGATCTTTCCATAGATACAAAGATATCTCCCGCCATACAGATTTTTAGAGAGATGAATTGATTAAACTTCCAATGGACACCAAGAAATGGGGGCTGATGTCATTTATTAGAAAAATATGAAATAGTCAGAAAATGAAAATCTGACACACTGAGTGTTCAAAATGGCTAAGGGAATTGTTGCATTCTATGCATTCTGAGTCTCTGTCCCCTCTTACCCTCAGAAACTGAGTGGTGAATGTAGTGGCAGAGCATGCTTCGCTTCCTCCCCAGACCTGGGTGCCAGGAGCTGCTGTTGGGTTCTTGGCCCTCCTCTTCAGCATCAGAAACCTGCATTCTGCTCCCTGCTTCTCCTCAGTACATTCAGTGCTCATAGATGTCTTTTATTGGCACAGACACCGCAGGAGATGTATTGCTGCTAGCACCATTGGCTTGGGGAGGGTTGATCTGAGGATATACTTTACAAGGCCTCCTGATGGAACAGTGTATAATGATCTATTGGCTGGAGATCCATTTTAAGAAATAAGCCCCAGGGAGCAATATTGTATTCAAACTGTTAATCCTAACTCCGTTATTTCTTGACTTGTTCAACTTCCATGCTGTTTTCTTTGTGTCAGGGCTGGGATGTAGGTGGCTATGCCTAGTGGTTAGAATAGAGTGGAGGGCTGGGTCCCCACATCAGTTGGGGTTTGTTGTGTATTTGGTTGTTGTGGTAATAGAATCTTGTGTTGCTATGGCAACTGAGTTAGATTATTAGGGGATAGCCCAATCAGTTTTGGCTGGCTGTTGGTTAGTTCTGTGTGTGGCAATAAATGGCTGCTTCAAGGTTTACAGCTCTCTGTGTCTCCAGTGATTTCTTCCTAAAACTGTTGAACCCAAGGATATAACAACGTGGCAACGAGGATCAGATCTCTGTGCTGCCCCAGCAACAGAAGGAAGTAGAAGTTAAGGTACAAAAAAAAAAAAAAAAACACCAACCCTTTTTTGCTGCTGGAAGGGGGTGAGAACTGGCTTGTTTGCACTAACTGTGCAAACTGAAACTAAAATCATGGCTACACTTACAGAGCCACTGGAACCTTTTGAGGAGACTATAGTGCAATGGCATGTATATATTGAGCGGTTTGAGCTTTTTGTTATTGCAAATGACATTATAGAAGAGAAGATGGTACCTAGGGTTACCATACGTCCGGTTTTTCCCGGACATGTCCAGCTTTTCGGCAATCAAACCCCTGTCCGGGGGGAATTGCCAAAAAGCCGAACATGTCCGGGAAAATGCCGGCCGGGCACTTCCCCTCCCGCGGCTGCTCTGCTCCTCCCCTGACTCTTCGGCTCTGTTTAAAAGCCGAGCTGCCCGAGCGCTATGGGCTTCAGGCAGCCCCCTTGCCTCCGGACCCCAGCCGCCGGGCGGGCACTTCCCCTCCCGGGCTCCGGCGGCGCAGGGTCCGGAGGCATGGGGGCTGCCCGAAGCCGGTAGCGCTCGGGCAGCTCGGCTCTTAAACAGAGCCGAAGAGTCAGGGGAGGAGCAGAGCCTCCGGCCGCGGCAGCTCTGCTCCTCCCCTGACTCTTTGGCTCTGTTTAAGAGCCGAGCGCTACGGGCTTTGGGCAGCTCCCATGCCTCCGGACCCTGCGCCGCCGGAGCCCAGGAGGGGAAGTGCCCGGCCGGGGGCGCAGGGTCCGGAGGCATAGGGGCTGCCCGAAGCCCGAGCGCTACCGGCCACTTTTAGAAGTCCCTGCATGTTCAACTCAACATTTTGGTGTGCAACTAAGTAAATGTGCAAAAACCATACCACATTGTGCTTTCACAAATTCATAACTTCCATATTTTTAAAAACATTTTTTGTAAATCACTCATCACTGACCGTGTGCTTGTGAAGAGGGGTGGGAAAGTCAATTTGAAAATTCAGCTGTTTAAGACAACTCCTCCATTAGACCTGAATATTTCCTTTAATATTAATAGTTTATTGATAATTTTGGAAAGTTGAGTGTATGTAAATAGGTTTGTAATAGACATTTTGCAGTATGGGCAATGGCTTCTATCATTTTAAGCAATATCTGAATCTTTTAAGCAAAGAGAGTTTCATTTATTTATTTTGGAGAATAACAACTAGCAGACTGAAAGAATCGAACAGGTAGGTATTCTGATGGTGCTATTCTACTAAACTAACAGCCTTTTGAGGATTTCACCTTGGCTCTGTAAGTGAAGTTGACCTATTTAGTTTAATCCTTGTATGCAGAGCTAATTAAATTCTTTAATTACATTTTAAGGATAAACTTAAGTCCAAAACCTCTTCTGGGATCAAGTCTAGAAATTGGGTGTCTTAAAGTTTGCATTTTGAAAAGTTACAGATTACCTTTCTGTGTTCAGAATGGCAGTATACTCTTCAAAACACTGTGTGTTAACTGTTTTGCTTGAGACAGCAATGGATATTAAAAAAAAAAGATGAAAGGTAATCGTCAAATGCGTTGCCTTGGCATTTATAGCAAGCAAATATCCAGGGGAAAATCAAGATCCGTAAAGCAGCAGAAGCTATTCTTATGAATAGTCATGTTTTATAATGACACTACCATTGACTGAAGTTGATTTAAGCACTGTCTCATAGCTCTTGGTGATTTCAGCAACAGTTAATCAACACTTTCGTAGCATGCACCGTAACTTAATAGAGAGGCTGTCTTCTGGACACAATCCTGTTTATGCCTGAGTACTATCCTAGTGAATACAGAAGTCTCATACATTGAAAAGTAATAGCGAAAACTGCATACATTAATTTGTAACCATGTTTAATATGAGTGTTTTTCCCTTGCTGGCAAATAGATGCATTGCACTTTCTCCTTTTGTCATTTCATTTTCCCTTCCCAATGTTTCTGTCCTCTTGCTCCTCTGAGCATGCTTCTTGCCTCCTTTTCTGCTGCTCTCCTGAGCATCTGCTCCTTTTCCTCATCTTGCACAGCATTTTGAGTTGCTTTGATTCCACTGGACGTTCCTTTCCAACTGGCAGCCCCAGTTCTACTATTGAATTCTGCTCCCTGTAGGTTGGGTTTCCTCAACCCCTCCTATGTAGCAAGAACCCTAATGAAGACATTGGCTGGATCCTCTTGCTTCCACAGTCCAGTAAAAGCAACTGCAAGCAAGGACAAGGCAACTCCATGTGATATGTCAGCTCTTCTGAGACTGCCAGCAAACTTTCCGAGTGGCTCACTGTTTGACTTCTTTTGGGCTTTACTCGGACAGATCTGCTTGATCATAAGTAGTTTATTAATTTTAATGTAGTCTTAGAACTACTGTACATTTGTTTAAAATTGATTTTTTTTCTTGTATCACTGAATAATGGGTGAGCTGTCCAACTGCAAGCAGCTACTTGGCATAGATTTCATAGACAGGAGAAGTTTTTCTTGTGTGTTTCAGTTAGGTCTATATTCTGGAGTGTAAATTCTGTAATCATATCCATAAAACTGTAATATGGTTAGAGTGAAAATCTGCGGAGGAGGGGAAAGCAATTTCTTAATACCTTCAAGATTATCATTACAGTAATATGAATGAGATTAATTGCTTAAAGCAAAAAGCCGGTCAGGACATCTGGATTCTTCTCCCAACTCTGTCACAATTTTGCGTGACCTTGAGCAAAACATTTAACTTCTTGTCTAGTAGGAAGGACTCTTCCACTTCTCCACGAGTGCATTCATTGAGGGGGAGAGGAGGATGGCTCATCTTCCTCTGAGTCGTCTAGCTTGGCTGCTGCTACCGGAGGCAGGATTCTCAAATGTGAAAGATCAAATGGCCTGACCCCATATGGCTCATGTATGTTCTTCAAGCCTGATCAGAAAGGAGCAGGTCTTTTATACCCTTCAGTTCTTGGCTGGCACCATCAAGTCTTTGGAGACTACCTATGACTGATGATAAAACCCAGGGCTTATATTTTCAAAAGTGGCCGGTGATTTTTTGGGTTGCCTATTTTCAACAGGAAGATGCTCAGCACTATCTGAAAACCGCAGGCCCCTTTTAAGGTATCATGTTTGTCACCCAAACATTTAGGCCACCAAAATTGCTAATCACTTTTGAAAAGTTATGCCTAGACTATAAAAAAAAAATTAAAAATATGGACCATACCCCAAGCAGAGCTTCCATAACTCCTGAAGAACTAGCATCTCTATGAAATCCATTATGAACATAGATTGGAAATCTGAATTTTTACATGGAAGAGGCTCATACGTGGTGATGGGTGGCAGTACAAAACTTTTAAATACGAGAGCTTTGTAAATACTTTATGGATTGGTATCTGAATCCATGCATATTGCATGATGTGAAATGCTGTTTCCACCAAGGCTAATCTGGCTTTCAGGGTAGAACACATTTCTGCATGTGATAAGAGTTAAGCACCTAGGAATAAGTCTAGGTACCTATAGCTATTTCATTTACAAAATGAGATGCTTCTCAGCTGTTGGTGAAAATCAGGCAGCTGAGTAGATTTTAATTGGGCTCTGATTACTCAGATTGCTGGCACCTGGTGGTATTTTGTACTGTGGCTGAAGAGAGCAGTTCCAAAGACAATAACTAGCCATGTACCCAACTATTTTCAAGTATCAGAGTTAGTCTGAATCTGTAAAAAGCAACAGAGGGTCCTGTGGCACCTTTGAGACTAACAGAAGTATTGGGAGCATAAGCTTTCATGGGTAAGAACCTCACTTCTTCAGATGCGACTATCTTCAGTTTCTGTTTGCCACAGCGTGAAATTGGAACCATAGCATTTTTATATGTTGTAATAGTGAGATGAAGCAGATTTTGCAAAGACAATTTGAGAAAAAAACATTAGTAAGTTTGGGGGAGGTAGGAGCTAAAACAGTGAGGTTTTATTTTTTCTTTTAGAATTCTATCTTACTAGCAGTATTGCCTAAGCCACATATTAAAAAAATTATGAGTAGGCTGCAAGATTATTATTATTATTATTTTATTTTGGTGTCTCTTATTAACCTTCTGGTTCTTGGGCATTTATGGTCCACATTTTCAACCTTTCTGCAACCATGAGGGCTAATAACTTTTTTTTTTTTAAGTGAAAGCTAAGATTGTCACAACCATATAAATTCAAGAGGTGGGGCTTTTCAATAAAAGCCAGATATGATGAGACAATAAAATCATGAGTTGTCAACAATGTAGAGGTGCTTTCAGTAGTTATGTGAACAGGGGGCTATTTTTTCCAAGAGGATCCAGCATTTTCCCCCTCTATCACACCTCTGCCCACCTTGAAACACTTACATGAGAGATTCTCTCCCTTCCAACTTCAATGGAGAATTGCTTCCATTCACCTGTACCTGTTGCTCCTGTAAAGGATACTTCCCTAACAGGAGCAGCAGAGTCATAACAGAAGATCACAGTGTACTTTCTCTTCCTCCTTCTGTAGCGCATCATATGTTGGTAGCTGAAAGTTAGTTTCATGTGGTTGAGGCTTGTCAGCACAGGTAAATAGGGATCCAGGAGGAAAAGGAGATGGAAACCAATACACAAATCACTAAGGAGAGAGATGAAAAGATAACCGCAAATTGCTTAGTTTTAGGGTTGAAATTATATGTCTCTGGCTAGCAGTCTGCTTGCTTGTGGCACTTGGTAGTGAGTGAGTGAGTTGGTAGTCAGAAACTGAAACTCAACCCCAGGCTCCCTTTGTGTTTAAGTATCCTTCTTTCCTGCCCCATTTCAATGCATTTCAGATAATACTGCCTGTCTGCATCCCTCTGCTTCAGACATCTATGAAATAAAGCCAAGGTCAATATACAAAAACAACGAGGAGTCCTTGTGGCACCTTAGAGACTAACACATTTATTTGGGCATAAGCTTTTGTCATGAACATACAGCTAAGGGTAGCATAAAATCCCTCCTTTACCTGCAAAGGGTTAAGAAGCTCAAATAACCAGTTGGCACCTGACCAAAAGGATCAATAAGGGGAGAAGATACTTTCAAATCTGTGGGGGAAGGTTTTTGCTTTGTGGTGTTGTTCTCTCTGAGACAAAGGAAGAGACCAAGCAAGTAATCCAGCTCTTACTGAAATGATACATCTAATATTACAGAAATAGTAAGTAATAGCAAGGAAATGCATTAGATTCTCTTGGTTTTAGCTTGTGAATTTTCCCTATGCTAAGAGGGAGACTTATTCCTGTTTTTATGTAACTTTAAAGTTTTGCCTAGAGGGGAATCCTCTATGTTTTAAATCTTATTACCCTGTAAAATTACCTTCCATCCTGATTTTACAGAGGTGCTTCTTTTACTTTTTTCTTTATTATAAAGTTCTGTTTTTAAGAATCTGGTTGGGTTTTTAGTGTCCGGTCTGTGCTCACCTTGGTTACCTATTTGGTTGGTATATTATTCTCAAGCCTCCCCAGGAAAGGGGGTGAAAGGGCTTGGTGGGATATTTTGGGGAAACAGGAACTCCAAGTGGTCCTTTTCCTGAATCTTTGTCTAACTCACTTGGTGGTGGCAGCAATACCATACCAGGGCAAGGAATTTGTGCCTTGGGAAAGTTTTTAACCTAAGCTGGTGGAATGTGAGCTTAGGGGGTCTTTCGTGCAGGTCCCCACATCTGTACCCCAGAGTTCAGAGTGGGGAGGGAACCCTGACAGTTTTCATGGGCTTTTGCCCAAATAAATTTTAGTCTCTAAGGTGCCACAAGGACTCCTCGTTGTTTTTGCTGATAGACTAACATGGCTACCACTCTGAAACCGGTCAATAGACAGTAACTCATTCATTGTATAGGCAGCTGGTGAAGATATTCTTTTGGGTGGAGTGGAGCTGAGTAAAACTGTCAGGCCCCACTTTCTGGTGTGCGCGCATGTTTCTATCCTGTTTCTATCCTGGCCTGGTGCAGAATATGGCTCCTGCCCTATCGGACTGGGCCCAGCTCCCCACTCCAGCGGCTTGGCTCTTGCTGCTCATAGATTTGCTGTGATGGGCTCTTCCAGATGAGGTGGAGGAGGTAACCATCTGGCCACTCCTTGTCTCTCTAATATCTTTTTTTGGTCCAACTTCTAAAGGTTTTCAGTCTTACACAGGTCTACACTAAAAAGTTAGGTTGATCCAGCTAGATCACTCGGGTGTGAAAAATCCACACACCCCTGAGTGGACATAGTTAAGATGACCTTCTCTCTCTCCCCCATTCCCCTCCACCCCCTGGATAGATAGTGCTAGGGAAGTGGATTAACTAGAGAGATGGAAGAACCCCTCCCTTTGTTGTAGTGAGAGTGTACACTGAAGTGCTACAGCGGCACAGCTGCCGCTGTGCTGCTGCAGCTTTTCCCGTGAGGACATGGCCTAAATCTGTGTGTGTGTGTGTGTGTGTGTGTGTGTGTGTGTGTGTGTGTGTGTGTGTGACAAAAGCCAATAATCCTTTATAGTGATCACATTTAACAAGTCAGCATTTTACCTACAGTTGTCACATTCTGAGAGATACTGCAGCTATTTCCATAAACTCAGAAGAGGAATGAACTGTGGTATGTCAGAAAAGTGTTATGTCAAATAAAATTTTCTTTTTAATGAATACTGTAGTAAGAGTAACTGGAGAGTGAAGGATTTATCCCTTTATTTCTGGTTTCATTCATATACCTTGAGTCTATTTTTGAAAGTTGAAAGTTATTTACTTAGAGTTGTCTGAAATGTGAACTTTGTCAAAATATTTCTGCAGTTTTTGCACAACCCCAACAGAGTAGTTGTGGTAAGTGTTTTGTGCATAAAAATATAATTCTATGCTCTTTGTTAGTAACAATTCTGATCTGTCCCAAAATGAATTGATCAACTACCTGGGCAAAATTGTACTCTCTCACCTGAATAAATCCGGAATATCTCCAGTGACGTCATTGGTCTCACTATGTTCAGGACCGGCTCTAGGCACCAGCCCTCCAAGCATGTGCTTGGGGCAGCACTCTGCCCCCCCCCCCTTTTTTTTTTCTTGGGGCAGCAAAAAGCAACTGGCCCTGTCAGCGTGCGAGCCGGGATCCGCGGCCCCTGCCCAGTCCGGCGGCGCCCTGCACAGCCCACTCGGGTGGGGAAATGCCGCGCCGCCCTGGGGAGACTCAGAGTGGCAGCAGCAGCAGGACCCCTCCTCCCTCCCTGCATCCTGGGCCCCGCTTCCCTCCCTCCCCGGCCCCTCACACACTCTGGGAGCCCCTCTTGCCGCCGCCGCAGCCCGGGCTCCGCTCCAGGGCCCAGGCTGCGGCGGCGAGGGGCTCCCAAGTGTGTGAGGAGCAGGGAGGGAGGGAAGCGGGGTTCCCTGGAGCTGAGCCCGGGCTGCGGTGGCAAGAGGGGCTCCCGGAGTGTGTGAGGAGGTGAGCGGCCGGCTGGGCTCGTCAGTGCTGAGCAGGTAGCCCCGCAGCTGGAGATTCTCGGTTTCTCGCCCGCCGGGGCTGGGCCAGGGCGTGATGAGGCTGAAGAGCAGCAGGTCCGGGGGACTCTCTAGGTCCTCATCCGTCAGCATGTTGGGGGTGAGGGCGGTGAGCACGAACTGATCCACCTCGGCCACCAGCAGTGCCGCGAAACCCAGGGAGGGGGCCGTGTTCTCCGCGCTGCCTCGCAGGTGCACCGCCACCTGGAAGTACTCCTGCTCCACGCCGCCCAGCAGCTCCAGCCGCATGGGGACGGAGTCGCGGCTGGGCCACGGCTTGGCTGCCGTGTGCTGGTAGCAGATCCCATGTTGGAGGGGGGGAGCCCAGTGCTGGGGCGGCAGAGGGTGTGGATGGTTGGGGCACTGGTGGGCAGGGAGGGGGAGCCCAGGGCTGGGGCGGGGGGGGGGGGGGGGGAGGAGTAGCCAAAATTTTGTTTGCTTGGGGCGGCAAAAACTTAGAGCCGGCCCTGACTATGTGAAATAAAGGGATTACCATAGTAATTATGTGCAAACAGCAAATGTAAAGGTTTAAATTGAAATTGCTCTGTGTATGAATGCTAAATATTGGATCCAATATTTGATTTGCTTGGTTTTTTTTTGTTTTTTTTTTAAATGCACAACCTAAGAGTGAAACTTTCCCATATATGTTTTGTTAGCTAGATGATGGCAAATGTTATCTATCTCTTTTTATTCAGTGAATTAAATTTTGGGCTAATTAGCAGTGATCTGAGGGTGATTCATATAAGCATACAAAGGAAGTTCAAGACATAAAAAGAGGCTTATGAGCTTGAATGTCTTCATGACTGGAGTTATGGAGTTTAGTTGTGCCCTATGCAATGATACACCAAACACAAAGGTGCTGTGAAAAGGGTGCAGGCTGGCAGTGGGGGGAAAAGAAGGCAACTAGACAGGACACTAGTAAGAATTCAAATATTCTTGGCTCACTGTAGACTTCTTCAGAGTAGCCTTTAGTTTACCTTGAGTAAACTTCCCTACAAAGGCAGCCAACTTTAATTAAAAACAAACAAAAAACCCACCCCCCTGAATTATAGCTGCAATTTAAATTAGGTGCAGGATTTTAACCAAGCTGTCAAATTGCACGATTGCCACTGCTAACAAATAGTTGAGGGTAAGGCTATGTTGATGTCACAGCCTGTGTGAGTAAAATTAATGTCACTCAAGGATGTGAATATTCCACTCCTTTGAGTGACATATAAGCGCTCATGTGCACAACATTATGTCCTGCTGACATAGCTTCTGCCGCTCGCGGAGGTGTGTTTTTTTTTTTTTTTTTTTTTTGGTGGACAGGAGAGCTTTCTCCCATCGATATAGAGTGTCTTCATAGATGCGCTGCAGCTGTGCGGCTGTTATCAGTACATCTGCGCTGCTGCAGAGCTGTACATATTGACATGGCCTAATTTTAAATTTAATTCCAATGTTGTTTGTTTAGAGCTGGCTGGAAAATAATTTATTTTTATAGTATTTTTATAAATTTTTTTCCTTTTCAAAAGCACATTTTAAAATTTCAAAATAGGTATTCAAAAATAAATTTGATTTTGAAGGGGAAAAAAAACATTGTTTGACTAACCTGACCAATCCAAATTGGTAGTACATTATGAAGAACAGATTTCAAAGTAGCAGCTGTGTTAATCTGTATCAGCAAAAAGAACAGGAGTAGTTGTGGCACCTTAGTAAATATCTTCTTACTGTATGTTCCATTCTATGCATCAGATGAAGTAGGCTGTAGCCCACAAAAGTTTATGCTCAAATAAATTTGTTAGTCTCTAAGGCGCCGCAAGTATGCCTGTTCTTTTTATGAAGAACAGAGTACATTTTTAAAATTGAAAATTTTCAAAAGAAATCCAAGATTTTTTTTGTTTGTTTTTTGAGGAAAAGGGCCTGATCCTGCAGACTTGAATACATGGATGAATAACACTAACCTCATATGGATTAGTAACATGCCTAAAGTTTAGCATCTGTGTAATGATTTGCACATCAGGGCCCAGACTGTTATATAAAAGGTTGGGGTGGGAGGGAGGAAGTTATTTCAACTAAGTTTTGACCTGCTTTGCATATGAGCTTGAAGCTAGGCAAACAAGGGTTAACCATTGTCTTTGTCTCTGAGATGGCTGGGTGAATGAAGAGCTGGGTTGAGTCATTTAAATAGTATTGAATAGAACTAAGAGGTCCTTCATTAATTCCTCCTGCAAATTCAGAGGTCCTGCCCTTTCATTTTAAGTCTTATGTTAAATATTCTAGATATAGTAGAGAGAGAGGCTGAATCGGGGGCGGCATTTCATTAACTTACAAATGAACTTGGATACAGAATCTGTTTGAAAATCAATTAAGTTTAAAGCTCGAAGGAAAGGGGTGGCACTGAATTGGACTAAGACTCTTTGTTCACTCTAGGTACTAAGTAAGCAGGCTGTGGTCTACACTACAGAGGTAGGTCGACATAAGACAGCTTACATCAACCTAACTCTGTAAGCGTTCACACTGATGTAACTCACCCACTACACCAACTTAACTGCACATCTGCGGGAGGCGTAGTGCTTAAGTCAACGTAGTTAGGTCGCCGCAGTGTCAGTGTAGACCCTGCGTTGCTTGCATCTTCTGTAGCTACTTTTCAGAAGCCTTCCCACAATGCCCCATACTAACAGTTAAATCAGTGCAAGGGCTCCCAGAGAGGGCGCACACGGTTGATGCAAGGAGTGGAGTGTAGTGCGGACATGCAAAAGTGATTTAATTACTGCGTGGCTTAATTTTGTAATGTAGATATACCCTAAAGACTGGTATCAAGGGACTGGCTCCCAAGTGGGAAATAAGTTTAAACTAATTGAGGGAGCCAAACAGAAGGTCACCTAATTTATTTGTAACTCTCCAAAGAAAACAGGGCTGGGGTCAGTGACAGAAGGAGGCCAGTGAAGAGTCCAATGTGTGTGGGGGCAGAGGCACTCTTCCTCATAACTAGCTGCCATTCAGGCCTTGGCTACACTTGGGGATTAACAATGCTGCCGTGGCAGCGCTGTGAAGCGCGAGTGTAGTCACGCCACCAGCGCTGCGAGAGCTCTCTTGCAGCGCTGCAAGTACTCCACCTCTCCGAGGGGAATAGCTTGCAGCGCTGCGAACGAGCGTGCAGCGCTGCAGGCTCTGATTACACTGGCGCTTTACAGCGCTGTACTCGCTGCGCTTGGGGGGGTGCGTTTTTACACCCCTGAGCGCAGCAAGTTGCAGCGCTGTACAGCGCCAGTGTAGCCAAGGCCATAGACTCTTAAGACCTAGTGGCATCACTCAATGGAATTAATGCTTTTAATTATGGGCTTGTCTTCAATGCTGAGTTAATTGGAGTTACAACTTGAGAATTGCTCCTGACTTGATTCCTGTTCACATATAAACACTCTTAGGCCTGGTCCACACTAAGCCCCCACTTCGGACTAAGGTATGCAAATTCAGCTACGTTAATAACGTAGCTGAATTCGAAGTACTTTAGTCCGAACTTACCGTGGGTCCAGATGCGGCAGGCAGGCTCCCCCATCGATGCCGCGTACTCCTCTCGCTGAGCTGGAGTACCGGCGTCGACGGCGAGCACTTCCGGGATCGATCCCAGAAGATCGATCGCTTACATCTGGACCAGGAAGTAAGTATAGACGTACCCTTACCTACGTTGTGGAGGTGCTTTTAACTCCACTTGCTCACCCAAGAGAGAGTATAAGCTACCTATATCTTGAGTGACCTCTGCCTGTAAGTCAGGTGAATGTGATTCATCTGTTACTAACACAACCACTCTGTGATGAGGACATGTTTGCATAGGCGCTGAATCCTTGGAGCACCCACAGAAAAAAATCAGTGGATGCTTAGCACCCACCAGCAACCAGCCTCCCCCCCCCCCAGTGCCTCCCATCTGCTGGTGTCCCGGCCGATTAACTCCTCCCCTCCCCTCCCAACGTCTCCCGCCTGCCGCGATCAACTGTCCGTGGCATGCAGGAGGTGCTGGGGGGGGGGAGGGGGGCAGAACTGGGCGGGAAGAGGTGGGGACTTGGGGGGGGGGTGGGGTGGATGGTTGAGCACCCCTGGAGCCCGGAGGAAGCCGGTGCCTGTGCATGTCCCCATGCTGCTAGTCCTTCAGTGCCATCCCACAATTCTCTCTCTGCGCTCCGAAAGGACAGACGTGATTTCGCACAATTCACTGGTAAAGAATTCATAGAACAGTTTGGATTACTGCAGTACTGAGAACTATGAGATATGCTATGCATGAGTGAGTACAGCACCAGTACAGACGCTGCAAGTCTTTTGCAGTGTGGCCGCTCTTACTCAAGCAAGGCTAACTCAAGAGGAGTAACTTGTGTGTAGGTAAATGTGAGTTAACTCTGCAGTGAAAACATACCTTTAGGTGCTTTTGAAAATCCCACCTCTAATGACAAGAGGTGAAATTATTGTGCAAAGCCTTTCAAGTCATTCAAGACTTAATTTGAAGCTCAAAATAATTGATCTACATGAAAGTCGTCCGTAGTCTCTTGTAACTTAGCATTCGTTTTAATTTTTTGATTGATGATTTTATTTTAGAGAGGACAGCAGCCTCTTCCATCTCTGATCTACAATGAGTACCAAAGCTGCTATCAACAAAGAAATTTTTGCCCCACATGATGAAAGGATGCTGGGAGCTGTCCAAGTGAAAAGGAGAACGAAGAAAAAGATCCCTTTCCTAGCAACTGGGGGCCAGGGTGAATATTTAACCTACATCTGCTTGTCAGGTAAGATAAATGGTTTTGACAGCTAGCCATCCTTTTGGTTTATCTTTGAAGTTTGATTAACTGATTGGCTATCTGTTGCTATAAAGAACAGAGTGACTTGCATTTTAATAATGCAAGTGGATGAACTATGATGGTTACATCTTTAATGTTTATAAGTTTGAATGCAGGAAGTGTGTGGTTTGTCATGTGATATAGCTGACAGAAACAGCTGATTTAGCAGATGGTTCCGCAGTTCTTATTAAAACCGACTTTGGTGGCACAGTTGTACAGTATGAATTTATCCTGTAGTTAGTGTACTTGGAAATATTAGGTCTTTGTTAATCTGATTCAGCTATTCCTCTGAGGGATGAACTTTATATTCTACCTGCTTCTCCTGTATTTCCTTCAATTGTCTGAAACTAATACACTCCCCTGTTCCTTTCAAAGATCCCCTCTGTGTATGATTACGTCATTGGGACCATGGCAACTTAGCTGTAACTGGAATGTTTTCAGCTCTGTGAAGAATGTCACTGTCACCTAATTTAAAAAGGGGATGAAAAGCAGAAGTATTATTTCTTTAAAGGATTTTGGGTGAGGATGGGAAGAAAGAACATAAAAATCTCTTTGAGGGGTCAAGTAGAAAGGAGAAGGATGGTCTAGTTGTTGCTGATGTGTTTAGGCATGTTTTTAGTATGCATTGCAGTATCTCATTCGGGTTCTACCAAGTAGCCTAGCAAAAAGGCTGCAAATTTGAGTTTGGGCCAAGGGTAATATGATAACATGGCCTTGATGTTTTCTGCTATTTTAAATTCGTATATTCTTTTCTTACTACCTGATGTTAAAGCATAAGTATTATATAGTTCCCTTCTTTTTGCTCATTCAGATTGTGAGACTAATCTCAATACTGTGACAATATAATATAATATGCATGCCACAACATAAATGCTTTCCTAGGACTGAGAGGTGTTTTTTTTTTTTTTTTTTTTTAAAGCACGGAGATGCTATATATGTGTTAGAACATAAATATCATTGCAACTATCCAAAAGAAGAAGACTTCTTTGTATGGCGACAAAGAAGAGTTATTAAACGATTTGTAAATCCCTGAAGGAACACTTTAAATTTCTGCCCACATTTGAATTTTGTTAAAACAAATTGTGATAAATGAAGGGGTGGGGGTAACTACCTTTTATGGACACCCAGCCAGCCAGCAGCTATAAAATCCCTCTTAGTAGCTGCTATCTAATTGGTCTACCTGTAAAGGGTTAAAAAGTCTCACTGCTATGCATAGGTAAAAGTAAGTGAGTGGGCACCTGGCCAAAAAGTGCCAATGGGAAGGCTAGAACTTTTAAAAATTGGACAAAGACTCCCTTTTGTCTGTCTGTTCTCAGGGAGAGGCAGACAGGGAGCAGTTATGGTGTGAGAAGCTTGAGCAGGTATGAAAAATCATCAGTATCATACCTAGAAACTACTCAACTAAAACCCCAGATATGTAAGTAGACCAGGAAATGTCTAGGAAGACGCAATTAGGTTTATCCCTTTTATTTCTTTATGGCTTGTGGATTCCCCCGTGCTAACCCCAGGTGCTTTTGTTTTGCTTGTAACCTTTAAGATGGACTTCAAGAGAGCTATTCGTGATGCTTAATCCTTGTAGTTTTTTTTTAATCTAGCAAAAGCCTAAATTCCCAGATGTATTTTCTTCTTTTTTTATTAATAAAATTTACCTTTTTTAAGAACAGAATTGGATTTTTGTATCTTAAGAGGTTTGTGCACGTGTTGTTTAATTAGCTGGTGGCATCAGCTGATTTCCCCTTCTTTCTTTCTCAGCTCTTTCTACTTCCTGTGGGCTTGAGGGTACCCCACAGGAAGGAATTCCCTAGTGCGCCTTTCTGGGTTCTCAAAGGGGTTCTGCATTTGGGTGGTGGCAGCATCTATGAATCCAAGATCAGAGAAAGCTGTAACCTTGGGAGTTTAATACAAACCTGGAGTGGCTAGTATTAATTTTTAGAATCCTTGTGGGCCCCCACCTTCTGCATTCGAAGCGCCAGAGTGGGGAATCAGCCTTGACACAAATAAACAAAATCAAACAAGCTTTCATAAAACTGAAGACCAATAGAAATGGTTCTACAATTTTAAAAAACACCATTTTCATTTATTTTACTTTTTAAACAAATATTCCTCTGCAGCATGTTAAACAGCAAAGAAGCAATGAATTGATTTTTTTTTTCATTGTTCCTGTTGCAAGAAATGCAAAAACTAAGCCAGATGTATGGATTTACTTAAGACTTTTGTCTCTTTGACATAACTAAGTTGACACCCTTTACACAGAAAGGTATGAAATAGAGTGGATTTTTGTTTTTTGCTGTTGCCTTTTTATGAACATTCTTTGATCTGAAGTGATTGATTTAAAATAAAAAGTGTTATAATTTTTTGAAGTGGAACTGCCATTTATGTATTCAATACCTTAGAAAAAATTATACTTCTTGAGCACTGTAGGCATTACAGTAATAGATAACCTAATAGTTGCCCAGAAACTCTTGAGTATGTCTTGGGAATAATGTCATCTTACTTTTCAGGCTGTGTTGAGAATAGTCTTTCTGTAGTTGTTTGTAGTGTACCATTATAAAATCAGGAGCAGCTGGGGGAGACTGCAAGTTGCTTGGCGATGTTAGTCAGATTGACGTCTCTTGCCCAAGCATCTATTCTTACTATTTATATCTCCATTTGAACAACAAATATAGCAAGAACATATTGGTTTAATATTCTGATTTCATATTATTTTCCCTTAACACATACCTTTAAACTGTTTGTTTTCAAACTCATGGTGAACTGATACCACCTTCTGGCTAAAATGATATGGCTGACAGCCAAAGAAAGAGAAACCCTGAAATATGAATATAACCTGTAAGACTGAAATGTGGACTCTGTTGCGTTTTTCTTTTCAGCTGTTAATATCATAGGATCTTAGTCTTCATTTTCTTTTTTCTTACATTGCCTTCCTCCTGCAATCTTTAGGGTTACCATACGTCCGGATTTTCCTGGACATGTCCGGTTTTTTGGGCTCCAAATCCCCGTCTGGGGGGAAAGCCCAAAAAGCCGGACATGTCCGGGAAAATCGGGGGGGGGGGGAGGGGGGCCGGGCCGGGGGCTCCGGAGCGGGGCCGGGCCGGCGGTGCGGTGCCTGGCTGGGGGCTCCGGGGCCGGGCCGGCGGGGCCGGGGGCTTCGGCGGGGGCTCCGGGGCCGGGCCGGCGGGGCCGGGGGCTTCGGCGGGGGCTCCGGGGCCGGGCCGGCGGGGCCGGGGGCTTTGGCGGGGGCTCGGGGGCCGGGCCGGCGGGGCCGGGGGCTTTGGCGGGGGCTCGGGGGCCGGGCCGGCGGGGCCGGGGGCTTTGGCGGGGGCTCGGGGGCCGGGCCGGCGGGGGCTCGGGGGCCGGGCCGGCGGGGCCGGGGGCTTCGGCGGGGGCTCGGGGGCCGGGCCGGCGGGGCCGGGGGCTTCGGCGGGGGCTCGGGGGCCGGGCCGGCGGGGCCGGGGGCTTCGGCGGGGGCTCGGGGGCCGGGCCGGGGGCTCGGGGGCTCCGGCGGGGCCGGCACCGGCGGCTCGGGGGCCGGGCCGGCGGGGGCCGGCACCGGCGGCTCGGGGGCCGGGCCGGCGGTGCCAGGCCGGGCCGGGGGCTCGGGGGCCGGGCCGGCGGTGCCGGGGGCCGGGCTGGGGACCGGCGGTGCGGTGCTGGGGGCCGGGCCGGGGACCGGCGGTGCGGTGCTGGGGGCCGGGCCGGGGACCGGCGGTGCGGTGCCGGGGGCCTGGGGGCCGGGCCGGGGACCGCAGTGCTGGGCGGGCCGGGGGTGGTGGGCCCGGCAGCCCAGGGCTGGGGCCAGCCTGGGCCGCGCCTCCTCCCCCCACACTCCCCCTTACCTGCTTCAGGCTTCCCGCGACTCAAATGTTCACAGGAAGCAGGGGAGGGGGCGGAGACTTTGGGGGGCTGGGGGCGGGGCCGGGGGCCCGTGGAGTGTCCTCCTTTGGGAGGCACAAAATATGGTAACCCTAGCAATCTTTAAAGAGTTGAAGGAATTGCACTTTTATGCTGAATACTTTAGGGTTATCACAGTGAAATATATATGCAGATGAATTAGGAACATAGCTGTGTAAACACTTTGAAGTATGGTTTAAAATTAGTTTGTTTTTTGGTTTGACTGGAGAAAAAGTTTTCAGGCCTGATTTTCCTATGGTGACATATATGGAGATATACCTATCTCATAGAGCTGGAAGGGACCCCGAAAGATCATTGAATCCAGCCCCCTGCCTTCATTAGCAGGATCAAGTACTGATTTTGCCCCAGATCCCTAAGTGGTCCCCTCAAGGATTGAACACTCAACCCTGGGTTTAGCAGGCCAGTGCTCAAACCACTGAGCTATCCCTCCCCCCTATATGCGTTCCTGCGTGCTTGGTCGCGCGCGCGAGAGAGAGAGTGTGTGTGTGTGTTTATGCGGGGAGGGATAGCTCAGTGGTTTGTTTGTTTATATATATATATACACACACACACACACACACACATACGCGCAAGATCTGAGTTTTCGTGAAGTTATCAGGACCTGGAGTAATACCAGTGTTCAGATTAGGAAAATACCATTGGAATTTCTCAGTAAACAAGTGTCATACTTGAAGTGTGTCCAGAGAAGTCTGCTTTTCTTGGTTTTGTCTTTTCCAGAATAATTTCTTTCCAATACAAATTAACTTAAATTACCGAAGTATAAAAAGGCAAAACTTGTTAATTACTTTCCTTTTAGAGCATGTATGCATAATATACATGTGTATATGTTAACATGTATAGCAAATATATAATATGTGCTTATGTATGTGCACATAAGGGTCAACCAGACATAAAAAAAAGTTACGACACCTCTACCCCAATATAACACCGTTCTTGGGAGCCAAAAAATCTTACCACGTTATAGGTGAAAACATGTTATATCGAACTTGCTTTGATCCACCAGAGTGCGTAGCCCCGCCCCCCTCCCTCCCCGTAGCACTGCTTTACCGCGTTATAGCTGAAGTTGTGTTATATCGGGTCACGTTCTATCGGGGTAGAGGTGTATATATTTAGGTTTGAAGGATCAGATTTAGGTTGGTAAATGTCGGTAAACATTGATTTCCATGTAAACGCACAAATGATAAAATATTTCCATCGATTAGTAATAGAAATTTACAGACAGGCAAAGTAAGAGTAATGCCGGTTGAGAATTTACTAGAGTTTAAGGATAGGTATTTTATATATTTTGACATGCAATGTTGACAATTTTTGTGGTTATAAAGTTTTAACTTTTTGAATATCAACGTCTATAGTCATTAAATAATTGTCTGACTCCCCTGTACAGCCTGACTTCCCCAATTTCCCACAACTGTGAAAATTTAAATTGATAAAAATTAAAAAATACTTAAAATGAATGTAGATATTAATTGAAATTATTAAACAAAATATTGAATTCTGCCAAGCCACTCCTCCCCCACCATATGTAGAAGACATGGCTGGAGAAGAATCTGCTTCTATTGAACATGATCCTGGTAGAAAAATTGAAAACTAGGCTTATTTGTATTGTCAGAAAAACCTAACTAGTCAGGGAAGTAAACTTAAATTCACTGTGAAGTTTACCACACTCTAACGTACTTGTACATTGGTAATTCGTTCTTCTCATTCATTGGATTGACTTTTATTGATGCATATGTGTATATGAAAACTAAGGATGTTAAAATTATAGTGAAATGTGTTAGGACTAAGATGTCTTACTGCTTTTGTGAGTCTCATTTCCACAGGCTAGTTTACTTCGTGCTATACTAAAGTAATTTTGATAACTTGTTTTTAATGAGACCTTAACTTGCAAACTGAAACAATCAACCCACATGAAGTGACTTGTTAAATTATGCTAATCAATATTCCATGGACAAGAAGTTCCTGTTAAGTCCTAGTGTTGGAATGAATCTAAGTTCCTATATGTACAGAAACCTGAGACTCAATCATGGTAATGGTTATACTATATTCACTGTTCAGGTTGTAGCTTGTGAGTTATATGATGTGTTTAAAAATCAGGTAAACATATTTTTCATTCCAAAGGTAAATTCAGTATGTATTGTCCAAAACTAGTAGGGACCTAAAGACCTCTGTAAAGAACCTCTCTGCTCCATGTCTATAGGTTCCCAAGAGAAGGACAGGTGAGAAGGTCAACTGTTAAACATTACAAACTGAAAGAGAGGGAGCAAGAAATTACCCTTTAAAATCTGTGTTTAATTTAAGTACATGCTTAACTGCATGCTTGAATGCTTTGCTGTATTGGGATCGAAGGCTAGAAAGAATTGTTTATGATGGTATAAGGCAGGGGTGGCCAACCTGAGCTTGAGAAGGAGCCAGGATTTACCAATGTACGTTGCCAAAGAGACACAGTAATACGTCAGCAGCCCCCCATCAACTCCCCCACCCTTCTCCCAGCTTCTACCACCCACTGACAGCCCCACTGATCAGCGCCTCCCCATCCCTCACCGCACCTCCTGATCAGCTGTTTCGTGGCATGCAGGAGGCTCTGGGGGGGGGAGGGGGAGGAGTGAGGGCATGGCAGACTCAGGGGAGGGGGCGGGAAGGGGTGGAGTGGGGACAGGGCCTGTGGCAGAGCCGGGGGTTGAGCAGTGAGTTCCTTCCCTCCCTCCCCCCCAACACATTGGAAAGTTGGCACCTGTAGCTCCAGCCCTGGAGTCGGTGCCTATACAAGGAGCTGCATATTAACTTCTGAAGAGGTGCATGTGGCTCCGGAGCCACAGATTGGCCACCCCTGGTATAAGGAGTTGTAATGGATTGAAACTAATTGAAAGGTAATTTAGGAACAGTGTTACAAAGTTGCCTCAGGCTATGTCTACATTATAGTGGCGCAGCTGCACCGATGGCACACGTCTGATGAAGACACTTTAAGCCGATGGGAGAGAGATCTCCCGTCGGCTTAATAACTCCTGCCACTGCAAACGATGGTAGCTGTGTTGGCGGGAGAAGCGCTCCCACTAACATAGCGTGGTCCACACCGATACTTAAGTCAGTATAACATGTTGCTCAGGGGTGTTGATTATTCACACCCCTGAGTGTCGTAAGTTATACCAAAGTAAGGGCTTGTCTACGCTGGCACTTTACAGCACTGCAACTTTCTTGCTCAGGGGTGTGAAAAAACACCTCTTGAGCGCTGCAACTTTCAGCACTGTAAAGTGCCAGTGTAGACAGTGCACCAGCGCTGGGAGCTGTTCCCCTCATGGAGGTATGCCGTGACTACACAGCCATATTAAAGCACTGCCACAGCCAGCGCTTTAATGTTGCTAGTGAAGACTAGAGCCTAAGGCAGGGGTTGGCAACCTTTCAGAAGTGGTGTGCCGAGTCTTCATTTATTCATTCTAATTTAAGGTTTTGCGTGCCAGTAATACATTTTAACGTTTTTAGAAGGTCTCGTTCTATAAGTCTATAATGAATATATAACTAAACTATTGTTGTATGTAAAGTAAATAAGGTTTTTAAAATGTTTAAAAAAATTCATTTAAAATTAAATTAAAATGCAGAGGCCTCCGGAGCGGTGGCCAGGACCCGGGCAGTGTGAGTGCCACTGAAAATCAGCTCACGTGCCGCCTTCGGCACACGTGCCATAGGTTGCCTACCTCTGCCCTAAGGGTATGTCTGCACTGCACAGTTGTCGCCAAAACTTTTGTCTTTTGCGGGTACTTAACACCTCGCCCCCCCGCCCACCCTCTCGCGAAAGACAAAAAATTTGCGTTTTGTCAGCAAAAGTGCCAACAAAATACCACAAAAGAGCATTCACACTTGCTGACTGTTAGCGACAAGGCTATGTCACAGCCTTGTCGCTAAAAGCTGTGTAGTGTAGACAAGCCCTAAGTTATACCAAAGTAATTTGTAGTGTAGACATAGCCTCAGAGTCTATTAATAGGTCAAAGGGAGGGGAAGAAACTCTATTATTTGCCTACACAAAGCTTTCTATTATACTGTAGTGATAAAGTGGGACTGACAAGCATTGAGGAGCCATATACCATTTAACTGTGGAGATGGAGAAGAAAACAAGCAAGCAATAGACAGAAGGAAATGGAGAAAAGCAGTGACTGCAGATAGAACAAACAGAGGATGAAAATAGGGCCCTCTCTCTTATAAAAAGAGTTGGAAAGGATTTGACATAGAGAAAAGTTAGTAAATTCGAAGTTAAAAACAGATATTCCATCTGTATTACTTTACCACCCGTTCACACCACCAGACAGAATGACAAGATGTTAAGTGAGTCACTTAACTTTGGGTCTTGTAGACTTCATCTTACATAACCTTAAACTAAAGTTCTTTAAAAAGACTTTTTTGTTTGGCCTTATTGTTAAGGAAATGTGTGAATAAAGTGCTGAGAGTGTGGAATATGCTCTGTATACTTTAAGAAATTATGTTTCATAAAGCATGATGCTTAACTGTATTGCCAATACCAAGTGTTCAAAGGACTTTGCACTGATTATACTAAGTTGGCATAAAAACTCACTTTAGGTTAAACAGATACAATTTTCTTCTCTAGACAAGGCCTATGTAGTTGGCTTTCTTTCCTCTTCTTCATGTAGTAGTGCACTGAAAAATGTGGAATGTGAGAACATACTACTTTTTCATATGGCTTTTTTCTAAATTATTTTAATTTAAAATGGTCAAAGAAAAAAACTGATCTTCCAAGCACTAAGAGAAATCAACAGAACAGCAAAGGAGTAGTAAGAATTGACTCTTCCTCTCCCTCTGTCTCTCTCAGACACCATCCCCATTTCCTTCCTTATCATTACACTCTTATAATCTATCTCGGAGCAGCTCCTACTCCTGAGGGAATTCTGCACCAAAAAATTATGCATACAATATTTTAAAATTCTGCAAATTTTATTTGTCAATAAATGTGGCTCCAGCTTGGCAGTGGGGAGCACAGGCCCCTGGCTGCATTGAAGTGGGAAATCACCCTGAAGCCTCCACCTCCCCCAGTACAGGGACACAGTGCAAGGCCTGGGCCTGCCCCAGAAAGACCCTTGGGCCCTGCCTCTCTGCGCCAGGTACACCTGGTGTGGGTGGGCAGGCTCAGCCCAGCAGGATTCAAGTGTGGAGGGGCTTAGTGTGGGGGATCCAGGTGTGGGGTGAGAGGTTTCTGTGTGGGGCAGTCTGGGTGCAGGTGGCTCAGTGGGAGATCTGGATGCACAGGAGCTTGTTGTGGGGTCCTGGGTGCAGGGGCAATGGGACTCTGCAAGGGATCTAGGTGAAGGTGGTTGGGGCAGGGGGTGGGGGCCTAGGTGTAGGGGGCTCAATGTGGAGGCCCAGGTGCTGGGGGAGTGAGACTTCATGGGGTGAGGATCCAGGTGCAGCTGGTTGGGCTCAGTGGGGTGGAAGTCCAGGTGTGAGGGGGCTTATCGGAAGGGTCCAGGTGTAGAGGGGTAGGGCTCATCAGGGTGAGGGTTCCATGGGCCTGCTTATCAAGGGAGCCCCAGCTGTTGCCAAGGGGACACCACATGCCGAGCTCCTGCTTCCCTCCGCAATGCCCCTATCCCCTTTTCTTCTCCATCCCCCTCCCCTCACTCCCATATTCCCCACCCCCTACCTTCCCCACTGCCTCTTCCCTCTAACCCCTTTCCCTCATTTCTGCCACCCGCCTTACCCAGCCCCACCATGGGCACTCACTGATGCACAGAAAACAGGAAGGCTCCCAGCACACAGAAGGGGAGTATGACTGACACTACAACCCAGGAGGCGGTGTTCAGTTGCAGAGTCAGCAGAGCCTTTGATGCAGCCTCCTTCCTTCAGCAGGGCAGCTCTGCGCTTGCAGAAATGAGGGGGGAGCAGTGGCACATAATCCCATGTGCACCCCCCATGCCTCGCCTCTGTTTTGGGGGGCAATCTCCCCCCAAAACTGCACCCATGTTGGTGCTCCCTCCCACCCCTGCGTGGTTTCCCTTTGCTTTCTTGCTGTTTTCTGCAGGAAAGCACAGGAATTCTGCAGGGGGTGGGGGTGGGCGAGCACACAATCACGCAGAATCCCCCAAGGAGTAAACTCCTCACCCTAAATGAAGTGCTGAAGCAACTTTCTCTCTCTCTTTTTTTATTTATTTTTTTATTTTTTTTTAATCTCTGTGCTACCAAGTTTCAGAGACTTCTTCACATGGGAAGGAACAAACAGCTTCAAATGCCACAGGTTACTAACCTCTGACCCAAAGCCTGCAGAGACAAGGACCATTATTCTGTACTAATGCTATGTTCTTAACTTTATTCTAATCATAGGATTGCTCTTGTACTAGACCCTTTTAAACTCATTAAAAAACAACTCTTTTTGAAGTATAAATGTGAATTTCTAAACTTAAGCTTTGTTTTTGTCCTCCTTTTCTCCATCCAACTTTTTTTTTTTTTTTAGTTTAATTTGCTGCTGCTCCCCATACATTGCTATGGAATGTGGCTTCCATTTCCCTTGAAATGTTTCAAGTATCGCAAATACCATTCATGTTGCAGAACAGCATTGCTGGAAGGAACGTTTATTATTCTCGTACAAAATACTTTGAAGTTAAGGGTTGCTGTGGTATATAATCTGTATGCAAAATACTAAGGTTTTTGCCATTAAAAAAACTAAGCAAAGCAAAACAAAACATAAAAACCACCATAACCACTAAGAGGGTGGTGAAGCACTGGAATGGGTTACCTAGGGAGGCGATGGAATCTCCTTCCTTAGAGGTTTTTAAGGTTAGCCTTGACAAAGCCCCGGCTGGGATGATTTAGTTGGGGATTGATCCTGCTTTGAGCGGGGGGTTGGACTAGATCTCCTCCTGAGGTCCCTTCCAACCCTGATATTCTATGATTCATTTAATTGTTCCCTCTGTTAGCCTGAATGAAGCAAGCTTAGTACGCCCAGAGACTTTTACCAGGTTTGTGATTAATGGCTGCCATTTACACCTACCAGAATAACTAGAGATATATGGTATGTGTGTAATAATACATGTACCCTCTGCCCTCCCTTAACCTTCGTATATTGTTTGTCTTGGGTTTAAAAAAAAAATAGTTCCAGTCTCTGCCCACTTTGTATGCCACATTCTGCTCCCCTCTGCAGCTCCCCACCTTCATCTCTGTTGATTGTCTCTTTAGATTGCAAGCTACTCTGGGCAGGGATTCTCTCTTCTTCCTGTGTGTCAGGATGGCACCCAGCCCGAAGGGGTCTCTATCCTGACTGAGGGCATCTAGCTACTATCAAAATACAAATAATAATTGAAAATTGGAATTTGCAGGTGAAGAATACACACTTAAATTTTAGCCTTCCCAATCATCATTGTGTCTTAAGGTGTCTGTGTTCATTACTAGTTACATTGTTTTCCTTGAGGAAGTTTTATGGAAAATATTCTGAAATATTTAAAGTTTAATCAAAGTCAAGAAAATGATGTCGCAGGATTCTGACAGCTAGGTGAAGGGATAGTTGTAAAGTTTCAGTTTGTGTTGAAAATAGGCTCTTTGTAGGTTCCCGGATCCATGTCTGTTAGATCCATTGCCAATGTCTTACTTTTTGAAGCTGAAGGAGACTGCATAGGACTTGAATAAGCACTACACTAACTTGCAGTGTATGGGGAGATGTTCATAAACCCTAGGAAAAAAACATTTGTTAGCAGGTATGTTGCATGCTATTTATTCCATTCCTACTCCCTGTTGTTTTTGCAGCATGTGTGTGAATAGCATTTCCTCTCCAGACAATGAACTTTGCCAACTTTCCTGTGTTGTAAGACTGTGCAAAGTTTGTCCTATTCCTGTGCTTCAGATATTTACTTTCATTTCCATGTGTGACGTGAATTGACCCTTAAAAACTGATGTACGGAAAATACATTTAAAATTTATTGTGCATGACTGAGATTTGTCTTTACTAAACCTTTAAATTGTTACCATCAGTGAGTTTATATTAAGTTATCCTCCTTTTGACTAATCCTTATCCATGTAGCTGCTGAAGAACTTAGTGCCTTTGTGGAAATGTTTTAGCTATTTCCATTATATAATTGCTTCTGAAAGATGCTCCGTTGTGGCAGCACTGAAAATGGACTTTTTTTTTCTTTTCTTTTTTTTAACAGGGAGCAAATACATATGGCAGTCACAGTGCAGACAAGTTTACCATCTTTGCCTCAATTGTGTCTAATGCTCTTAAGGAGGCTATTAATAGGGCTTGGAGGGCAGGTCAGTTTCCATGTCCAATCTGCTCTTTGGCTCTTAAGATCCTACCAGCAAGAATGCCAAAGATGATGGCTACATGCGTATGATGTGGATATGTATGCACAAGGAACTGGACTAAGACTGACTTGCTTCACATAGGCCATCAAAATGAGCATCTGAGAACAGTGATTTTTTTTTTTCAGGTCACTACTTAACATGGATGGTTTCATACCACTTGCCCAACTATGAGAGAAGTTCCACATACCATTATCAGTCCTCCAAGTGACCCCCACCTCAGAGCTAGGTGAAACTGAAGCAGTTGCTAATGTAACTTGCTATGCAGAAACATACACCACGTTGTAGTTTGGAAGACAGACAGCAGTGTCATGAATAATCGCTTCACAGCTAGTTTTGCTGTCACGTCGCAGCTCTGAGAATTTAGCTTCTGTGTTAATCTTGTTGAGACTGTTACCTATTTTAAGTCCTCTAAATGTTATTAAATCATCTCTTCATCTGCCTATTACCATATGTACTCTTTTGTTTTGGTACTTCAATAAAATTCATAATCAAACCTCTTTCTTTACACGTGTAGCTTAGTTTTCACCATTTGATATAGGGTAACATTTTCAAAAGCAATAAATCCCATTTTGAAAGAAGTTAGACCTCTAATTAATTTCATTGGAAGTCAATGGGATTTAAGATCCTAAATCCCTTTTGAAAATGTGACTTTGAAGCCTATTGGCTTGTTTACATTTAAACCATTACAACACAGCTGCGCTGCTATAGTGCTTCAGTGTAGACACTACATATGTTGATGGGAGGGATTCTCCCATTGGCTTAGGTTATCCATTCTCCAAGAGCCAGCAGTTAGGTTGGCAGAAGAATTCTTCCATTGACCTAGCGCTGCCTACATGGGAATTTAGGTCTGCTTAACTATAACCCTCAGGATTATGGATTTTTTTATACCCCTGAGCAATGTTGTTATGCAGAGCTAATCTTCTAGTGTAAACCAGGCCTCTGTCACTTAAATACTTTTTGAAAACTTTGCACATGGTCAACTTGTGGTGTTAGAGGGTATAGTTGCTTTTTTGTTTGCAGTCTGACTTGTGTTTCTTGACCTCCATATTGATCTTGTTTTTCTTTTTTTTATACAGTTAAAATTGAATTTCTTTTTAGCAGGCTACATGTATTGATCCCATCCTGAAAAAAACTAATGTAATTTATGTTGAAACAGTAAATTCCCTCTGGCTGCATATGTTTGTTTCATCCAGTGCTATTGATATTAGTATTTTTTTTTCTCTTCACAAAGGTTTTACATCCTTCCCTAAGGATAGTCTGTAATTGCTTTATACCATATATTTCTCTCGTGCCCTCCACCCCCCCCCCCATACACACGAGTTTAGATCAAAATTGGATGCCTGAGGTACATATGTGGCCTGTTTCCTAGAAGTGCTCAACACCTGTAGCTTTCATTAAGTGTAATGAAAGCTGTGTTGCTCAGCACATCTAGAAAAATAGCTCATTTATTTAGGTGACTAGCAGTGGATTTTGGTGCCAACTTTAGACACACAGGTTTGAAGAAGTTGGTGTTAGTAGCTAATTTATATAGTCCTGTCCCTTCTTTGTCCAAAGAATGAAAGATACCGTGGCTTTCATATTCATTTATTTCTAATTGAGGAAATTATTAATCAGGAAAACAGCTTTTGGGGTTCCTGACCATTCTTTCAGCTTGGATTGGGATTACGATTTAAGTCTGACTACTCTCTTCAAGGATTCTTCAGTGCAACAGAATGTTTCAAAATCTAAATACTGGATTCAGCAATATTATTGTAGCTGTGACTACTTTGACTTTTTCCTAAAATAATCACTTATGTAGAAGGACTCCTAGGTTCAGAACTGGTGGATCTTGTTAAGCTGGCTTTAAACTAGTTAGGAAAGGTGAAAAAATGGATCTTGCACTTCACTCAGATGATCTGAGGTGGTTTTTTTGTTTGTTTGTTTGTTTGTTTGTTGGTCCCCAACAGTCAGACAGTCCATGGTATTGTTCTGAAACATGAAGAGCATTAATACAGCAAAAGCTGTGTTATCCGGCACTTTATCAACCAGAAAGCTCTATTAACCGGCATTTCTGATATCTCCCAATTAAATTATGTTCAGTATAGTTTTAGTGTTAAGTATATTTGTAGTGATCTGGGTATACGCCATGCACTGCCCATAGTGATATGTAGTGTCATAAGATAACCTACTGTATAGAAAACTTTACTTGTATACATCTAAGTGCTTCAAAAAACCAACCACTCTGCAGTGCAGTAATGCTACTGGATTGGTGAGTACCTGTATACTAGTTTATACTTTATTTATTTTATTGTATTCTAATTCTTTGAAAATTGGTATTCCATTGATAAGTATAACTCTTAGTTAACCAGAATTTTTGACTAACTGGTACGCCCCATTCCCCCATCCATTTGCTGGATAACAAAACTACTTCTGTATATTAAAATTCTTGTACACAAACCCGAGCGGCATGGGTGACCAAGTTATGGGAACTAGCCATATGTATATGATTTTGTTCCATTTGGCACAAAGGAAATTTAATAAGGTTATTCTCAATGTATGTCTATATGTACAAAAGGTATGAAGGGTGTCACTGATATCCAAAATGTTTAGAATATTAGGGACCTAGAATTTGACGATGAAGGCTATGTTTCCACTACCGGTTATGTTGGTATAACTTATGTCACGCAGGGGTGTGAATAAGCCACTCCCCTGAGTGACATAAGTACACCGACCTAAGCGCTGCTGTGGACAGAGCTATGTTGGCGGGAAAGTTTCTCCTGCTGACATAACTATTACTGCTCTTTGAGGGTGGATTAATTTAGTTGATGGGCGAACTCTCTCCCATCAGCTTAGAGTGGTTACACTAGAGAGCTTGGAGCAGCGCTGCTGCATCGGTGCAGCTCTAAGCTCTCTAATGTAGCCATAGCCAAAGAATGTGGTGGAGAAATTCCTTTGTTTAAGGGTTTAAAAGAAAGAATCTTAACTCGCTCACCCATGGGACTCCTCCCACCTCCCAAGCAGGTAGAATCTAAGTCACTGGCTCAGCTGTTCTCCCTTGTTTTCTCCTGACTGCTTTGCTAGGCCAATGTCCAGGAGAGGGAGATTCCCTATATCAGAATAAGGGAGCTGAACACCACTAATGGAGGGTTATCTCAACACAACTGGGAGTTGTCGCTGGAATGGGTGTTGCAAAATTCCTTTCCAGTCCATCTCAGTCCAGCAGATGATGGAGACTGCGCAACCGTCTCATAGTGCAGTTTAGAGTTGATTGCTAGGTAGGCTCAGGGACTACATGTTTGCAGAAAATTTTGGGGTTAAGTAGAATCCATTCTACTGGAGTAGAGCTGTGGTTACATCCTTCTCAAATAAAGCAGACACTGATATGGAGTTTAATGTCAGGTTTAAGTGTCCCCTTGAATGTCATGCTATCTTTGGGAGCTCTTAATTCATCAGGTTAGTTATTGGTAGGTTGGTTTTTGCCGTCTGTGTGGCAAAACTATGGCAGTGTGCCAAGAGAGAGAAACTTCCAAATAACGTTTGGGGTTAAAGTAGAGTGTAGGAACCATACACAAAAAGATGGGCAGGATAGTAAAATTACCTGTTTTGATGCCTAACTTACTGCTGTGAAATTGTGTTTACTGTGGTGTTTAAAAGCTATGGGAAACAGATACAAGACCCAATTATGCATTGTGGTAATACTTTTGCTGAGGCAGTGTCTCTTGTATCAAGCTTTTCAGATCGTGGGGAGCTCTATTTGCAGTACTGGACATGTGGTGTCACAAATTGTTGAACTTCAAACCTAATCTTTATCAGATACTGTATTGTCACATTATTAACATTTTTCCTATTTAAAAATAGGCTTTTGAACCTGCTTGTATCTATCGCCTTTTTTCTCTTTATTTTGTAGTCTTTTCTAGTTGATAGACTTCATTTTAGATCTTTGTTTTTACCTTATATCAAGCTGCATGTTAAAGAAACTAAGAGAAACAAGCTTCTGTCACAGGTCTGCTCTTTTGAGCTTTGCATTAATGACTATTCTTGAATACAGAACAGCAAATGGGAAAAATATATGGCAAAGGAATGCCTAGTTAAATTTTCACCTGTTAGATTACTTTTTGTTGTTGCCTTAAAAATTAATAACACACTCTCTTGAACTTGGAAAATCTCTATTTGTGACATTGTATATCTTTTGCAAGTCAATTCAGTAGTGAAGGAACAAGACTGGATTACATTACTCAGTTTCCTTCTGCAGATGATGATTTTCTGTCCTCCACTCCTCCAGCCTTCCATCAAAAAAGGATCAGATTCTAATTGTGCATTGCTTCACCTTTTAAAAATATATTTGTATAGAGTAGTACTTCACAAACTGTGAGCAATGGTTCTCTTGGGAAGCCACAAAGGGTTCATGGGAGAACCACAAACAAGTGTTTGGGGAAAAATTGTGTCTCTCTTTCTTAATTAAGAGAGACAAGGGGGTGAGGTAATGCCTTTTATTTCACCAACTTCAGTTGGTCAAAGGAAAAAGTTTACACAGAGCTCTTCTTCAAGTCTGGGAAAGGTACTCAGGGTGTCACAACTAAATACAAGGTGGACAGATTGTTTAGCATAAGTAATGATCAGATATTGTAAGATAGCATTCAAGGTGAAGTGGCCCATTAACATCTCTGCAGTCATGGGAAAAAAAGGGAGTTAGTTGTTTACAGATTATTGCAATAAGTGTCTTTATTAAATTCATGCTTTTTAGTGTCTAGCAGAGTTATGAGTTTAATCTCCCAGTCCTGTATTTTCAAGGTGTTGTGTGGGTTTCCTTTGAGGACAAGGACTGAGAGACTGGGGGAAGCATTCAACAGGAAGTCTCTGGGCTGAAATCACCTGCTGGCATAAAGGGCAAAGAGAGGTTCCAAGCCCCAGCAGCAACACCAATGCTTAAGCAGCCAGTTCATGTAATGACAGGATCTGAGGAACAGAGAGATTAAGTAGCCTGTCTGACATCAGTTCACATAGGAAGACTGTGGAGGAGCCAGGAATTGAACCCAGATCTGCTGAGTCCCAGTCTAGTGCCTTAACTACCAGACAGTCTCTCCTCCTTTCCCCTCATGTTTTGGCCTTACAATAATGAGTTCGAACGTATGTAATTATAGGAAGCATTAGACCCGCTACTGACAGAGTGGATAAAGATACAAACGATGCATACTTTTCAACATGAATGAGCTCCTAAGAGCCTTTGTCTTAGCCTAATACCTAGGGTGGATACATATTTAGTAAGTGTTGCCACCATTCTTTCTATGTTCATTCTACTGTTTTGTCCTTGACCTCTCTTGAGCAAAGACATCTGTGAGCCCTTGCTTTAGTGCAGCTGTTCTCAAACTGGTTTGGGACCCCAAAGTGGGGCATAACGTCATTTTAATGGGGTCGCCAGGGCTGGCGTTAGACTGGTTGGGGCCTGGGGCCGAAGCACAAGTCCAAGGGATTCAGCCATGGGTGGCGGGGTCAGGTTACAAACCCCTGCCTGGGGCTGAAGCCCTTGGCCTTTGGCCCCTCTCCCAGGGCAATGGGGCTTTCGCACTCCCGCCCCAGGCGGTGGGGCTTGGGCGGGCTCAGGCTTCAGTCCTCCCACCTGGGATCGTGTAGTCATTTTTGTTGTCAGAAGGGGGTCTTAGTGCAGTGAAGTTTGAGAATCCCTACTTTAGTGCATACTGGTTGTTTGAATTGCCTGGAAAGTCCCTGCTCTACTCTTTCCTTTGTAAATTGCCTTAGGCTGCCTTGAATATGAAAAGCAAAGTCTATCTCAATCCATCCAACATCTACCTTTAACATTTGTTTACTTTTAAATTAATGCTGTCTAAAGCCTAAACACATGCAAATATATGTTCTCAGTACTTCCTTGAAAATGTCATTCTCTTATGGGAATGTCTGTCTGACATTTTTCACAGTTGGGTTCCACAGTTGGGTTGCTGCTTGTCTCCACTACTAAAAGAGGTGTAATTATACCTTGGTGTAACTGAAGTGTGTGAGCTATCCTGAGGTAAAAAACAAAGCAATGACAAGGCACTTCAGTTTTACTGCTAAGTAAAGCAGGCAAGATTAACCCCAGGTGGGGCTATAGTTTACTTAGCAGTAAAACTGTCCTTGATGTGTTTTTTATCTCAGGATAGCTCATGCACATAAGTTACCACAAGGTAAAAAATGCAAGGAGACAAGGTCCAAGATCTGCCCTATGTCAGCAGTTCCCCAAAGTTCTACGTTCACACTAAAGAGCATTAAAGTTTTCATTCTCATCCCCTCCCCCCATTCCAGTTACTTCAAGCCTTTTGTGTGGTCCTTGGACCCACCTGGCCTGGTCGTAATGTGAACATGCTTCCCTGATCAAAAAAACAGAGAGGATGGCTAATGTAATGAAGGAGAGAGCAAGAGAAAATTAACTTTTTTGTGAGATTTTGTTCCATCCTTATGTCTAGCCTGTTACACTAAAATCCTCCTTGGACTATTCTCTAAGTACCTGTGCAGCTGGCCCTGCTTCACTGGGAGAGGAGTCAGCTACCCCCAAAATCCATATATTATTACGTTTTTTGAGAAGTGTATTGCTCTTTATTCTATCTGTAGTTCCATATAGGAATGGTGGTATGTCAGCTATATTGGATCTCAAAGGTTTAAACCTTGATACTTGAGGAAAAGGTCATCTGCTCTGAAATCTGACTTTAATTTCTCTCTACCAAACAGATCAAACACCCGGCTTGGACTCTGGCTTCAGCCCCAGCTCCTTTATGAATACAGTTATCCAACCTAAGTAACTTTTCCCAGTTGAAATCATATGCCAGACTAGCAGATCATCTTTTTGTAACCAACTTCCTCTTGGACAGATGAAGCACAGTAAACCTGCACAAGAGTCTACCCTTGCTTCACAGGCTTGTCCTGTCTTAAGATAGTGCCCAGAAGTATCCCCAAAATCTAACAAGTTCATGTTCTGTTAAACAATCATATATTTGTGTATCTCTTGAGTGGTCACTTACTACAAGTTTCACTGTCTTACCCTAAAATTTTGGATAGGGAAAGGGCTTGATTAGACTAAACATGAGTATATTTTCAGTTTGTATATGTGAGTGAATGTCTTAACATTCTGAGACATTGAAGAGAGGGTGAAATTACAGTATGTCTTGAGATATTTTTGTCAAATAAGATTCCTAAGGCAGTTTCATCTCTTGAGTCTAGATGGATATTAGAGAACCTTATTAAGAATCTAGGCATGTATGTTAGTCCTGTCTTCTCAAATTTTGCCTTACTGGAGGCAGTATCAGATGGAAGGGAAGTTACAACATAGACTTTTTTACCAGATGAAGTAAGTATTAAATGCTTTCCATGGATAATAATTTTGGTACAATAGAACACTATCGTATTCTGTTTTTTACTAAAAAGCTGTATCTAGAACCACATAATCATGGTAAGAGCTGATTTCCATGAGTGGACTAATGAATTGTTTAATAACTAAGCTTTTAAGTTTTGTCACAAGGATCTCCTCAAATGAAAGAACTGTTTATACAGTATACCCTTTCTGAGACAGATTGAAAAGATAGATTTAGAAAGCTTAAATAGCCAAAGGCTTTCAACTCCCAAGCATTATTTATGATTATTCATCCAGAATAATGACATTCATACAAAGAAATTTAGAAAACCCTATGCCTGGGGTTAATAACCTGCAGATCTAAAATTAATTGTGCAAAATATCACGTGATGGATCTTTAGCTGCAGATTTTTGGCAGCTGAAATTTGTTAAACATACTTAAAGAAAAACTGTAAAAGCAACTTTAAATCGGCAGCTGAAATTGAAGTATGTGCGTATACTCTTTCATTGAAAAGTCAGGGCTTTTTAATGAAAAAAATCCCAAAATTTATTAGCAACAATATTTTAATATAAACATAGCTGATGATGGTCCTGGTATCTTTCTCAAAAAGCGAAAACATTTTCTGCTATTTTCTTAGGAAGTCAGTTTGCTGGCATAGTTTCAGACCAAGGATCTGCAAATTAACATTCATGAATCTATATTCTAGGAGCTTTCACCATTATATTAGGTAAATTCCAATTCTTTAAAAAGTCTGTATAAAGAGAACATTAAATAATACATTTCCTATTTATTCATTTGAGTAATGAATACTATTTTTGACTCAAACAGTGAATGGGCTTGATTGGGCTTTATGGCACAGCCCTGAGTAAAGGGTGGTATGTAGGTGCACTGCCCCCAGACAAAGGAGTGGGAGACTGTGGTTTAGGAGAAGGCATCTTCACCGGTGCTGTCTGCCTGAGGTATCTGCAGCATCCAATTTCCACCTCTTAGGCCTTGGCTACACTTGCAGCTGTACAGCGCTGTGAAGTAAACCTGTCTTCGTACAGCAGAGTAGGGAAAAGCGCTGCAGTCTGTCTACACTGACAGCTGCCAGCGCAGTGGTGTGGCCACACTTGCAACATTTGCAGCGGTGTTGGGAGCGGTGCATTATGGGCAGCTATCCCAGCATTCATGTGGCTGCAACGTGCTTTTCAAAATGGGGGGGGGTGGGGTGGATTCTGACAGGGAGTGTTGGGGGAGAGAGAGTACTTTTTGGAGCATGTCAGCTCTCTGTTTTGCAAGTTCTGAACTCCCGGCCCCCTGCTCATTCATTTACTCACTCAAAGCAAGCTGCAAACTGTTTGCTTTTCTCTGTGGTAGGAGCTTTGAAACTGGCACTTCTGCATTCCTGCAGCCGGTCACAACAATGGAGAGGATTGGCCACTCGACAAGGTGATTAGTACAGCGCTGCAAGCATTTACACTCACACCTGTGAGTCGTAGCCACTCCGCTGCAGCTGTTGTTTTTCTCGGAGATATGGAGTATCTGCAGCGGCGTACCCAGGGAGATACAGCGCTGTAAGTGCCCTGCCAGTGTGGATGGGGAGTGAGTTACAGCGCTGGGGGAGGCTTTACAGCGGTGTAACTTGCAAGTGTAGCCAAGGCCTCAAACTGGGAGAAGGCTGAATAGGAGAGGTGGTTGAGAAATGACCTAACTTCAAGCAGCATGGGGGAACTAATAGAACCCCAGTGGGAGCTCTCGTGGCGTGGGGCTAGGAACAGATTGAGAGAAGTAAGATGTCCTGTAAACACTGCTGTGAGGAGGCAGGCTGCATAGGAGTGAAAATGTCTAGGATTAGATCAGTCTGATTAACAAGTCTAGGGGTTGATAAACATCCTAATCTCTGAACCTTTTAGGAGCTTTCACAATTCTGCTCTTACTTATAAACTTACATTCAACACTATGGTGGGGTTTCACGTGCTTCCATGTTGTATCTTTGCAATATTGAGGCATTGTGGCAAAGATCTTTATCTCACAGTTGCAATGCTGCAATATGCAGTGTAGAACACAGTTTTGTAACCCGTGATCACATTTAATTGATGGATTGTGAGGGGTGCCCAGTGAGTGGCATTTAAGGATTCAGAAAACAAACACATAGCAGCAAAATACAATGAGTTTTTAGACCTGATGGCAGTGAAAGGAAAAATGAAGCTTTTCTCTTGCTGCTGCCTTTTCTTCGCTCCTCTTTCTTCCCCTTTGTCCCCAAAATCACACTGCAGCTCCTTGAACCTACCCTTTTCTTGATATTTTAGGTTGTGGTGATAAATAGGCCAGTTTGGGATCCCAAGTGAAAAAGGTTTAGACCCACTTGTATAGAGGTTATAAATACAAAAAAAAAAAACAACAGCAACCCTACATTTTGCCAAAATGCGCACAAACCCTCTAGCCAAAGCAGCCCCGACCACTTTGTGTAGTTGGAGAACTCTTTCTTGAAAAATGTTAACACTGACATCTGTGCACTACTAAATTCCTGGTACAATAGGAAGAAGTTGAAAAAATGTTCCAGTCTTCTAGAGTTCCTGGAGTCGAAAAGCGTGGAGTCTGTGAAATCCTGCAAGGGATTGGGAAAGTTTGGGTTATGGAGTTTGCTATACTTGCTGAATAGTAGAGTCTACAAAAAACACTGTGATTTTTGTCTCCACTAGAGTCTGAAATGCAGTTCTAGTAAGTTTATTTATAAACTAAATGAACTATGTGTGGTGGTCAAACATTTTCTGCAAAGACATCTCTTAAATCCAAAAGAAATTAGAGATTACTCTTTACCTTAGGATGTACTGAATCATGGGCTGAAATAAGGATTCATGCTTCCGTGTGGCAGGATGCTGTAGACTTTTATGTTTATCAAGCCAGTGTTTGTTTTCTAGCAGGAAACTGATACAACCCAATAAGCTATTAGTCATTAGTGCAAGTCTGGCTGAGATTCCTGAAGGGGAGAGTGGCCAGGGAGTTGCGGTGTGTGGTGGGAATCAATCTATATAACAATACAAGGCTGTATAACAATACAATCCTCTTGTACTCATGCATAAGATACAGTAAGAAAAAAATTTGTTGCCATTCCAAAATTTTGCCTAAAGATCATAACCATGCATAATTAGATATCTTGAGGACCATGGCACTCTTATTTTATCATTAACCTCTTATTATAAAGTTTCTGTCTATGAGCCTGTGGATAAATATAATTTTGCATCTTCTCTATTAACTCTATACTGGTAACATAGCAGACATAAATATGTTCCCGTAGTCTGTGGGTATGTCTACACTGCAGTGAAGGTGTGATTGCCGCTTGTATAGGCTTACCCATTCTAGCTTTACTTTAGCTAACAGAGCTAAAAATAGCAATGAAGATGTAGCAGCACAGGCTTTAGTGTGGCCCGCCCAAAATCCTGGATATGTACTCATTTTGCTAGTCTGCACTAAGGTCTGTGCCGTCATGTCTTCACTGCTATTTTTAGCCCTGCTAACTTGTTCAGAGCTATGGCAGGTATGCCTACGAGAGCTGCAGACACATCTTTGATTGCTGTGTAGAAATCCCCTAACACTTAGTCCTCGATAATTTCAGTGTAGGAGTGATATTATCTTTTTAAAAAAGAAACTCTATATTAGTAATTAACTTTGCAGTACACCTCTACCCCGATATAACATGACCCGAGATAACATGAATTCAGATATAACGCGATAAAGCAGCACTCCGGATGGGCGGGGCTGTGCACTCTGGCGGATCAAAGCAAATTTGATATAACGCGGTTTCACCTATAACACAGTAAGATTTTTTTGGCTCCCGAGGACAGCATTGTATCGGGGTAGAGGTGTATTAATGTATCCTGATATTGCATAACGCCATGTCTTGTTTATACTATTGGTCATAGGGATTTTTGGTGCTATATTAGTACAAATACCAAGTATTGAGGAGAATTGATAAATGATGCTAACAAAAGGAACGAATCCAATATCTTGCTGTTAAGTAGGTGTTTCAGAAATGGTCATGGTGTGGAACCTAACCATTTTCTGTTTCTCCCTCTCATTCTGTGCTGTTCTCTGTATTTTAAATTTAATCTTATTCCTGAAGTTTATTTTAAGAACTGTATAATATGGTATTTCATGAAGCGACTGAGTTTTGTCACCTTTTTTACTTAGATGATAAATGTAATTGGCATTTCCAGAACATAAATCTTGAATTGCTAGTGGCTTAAAAGCGACTATACATAGGTGAGAGAAAACCATCTTCTGCTGTCACTTTGTTTTATCTCCAGGTTGTTAAGCTGTAAAGGCAACATTTGATGCATGTTCAGGTGAATTCACTGGCAGAGATGCTTTGGATATAAGTAAACACATGGTAAAGTGTGCTGCAAATAGCTTGTTGGCGCTGTGTAAATATTGACATCAGGAAATCCCCTGAAAAGTGCAAGGTACACACCTAATGGATTTTCTTGCCATGACCTTGTGTAAACTGTAAGGATTGGCTGGCCTTGGGAATTGCTCTGTGCAAGTCTTGTGTGTCCATGCTCAAAGTATGTCTCTGGACTTTTATATCCTACCGATAGTGCCACATATTCATTGCCGTAGTTAATTGTCTAATGGAGATCAAACCAGAGAAAGAATTTGCAAAAATTATCCGTAGCGAAATTTTTGTTGATGGGAAATAAGTTGGTTTGTTTTGAGTTTCACCATCAGGTTTTTCCCAAAGATTTTTTGAAAGGATTGAAGCGCAAGCTAACCAGTGGCAGCAATATGTACTCCCCAAATGGAAGAAAGGTATTAAAAAAAAAATTCCAAAAGTTTACATTGTTTTTGTTTTCAATATCACTTAAGATTTTAAAGATATATTGGTTTTCTGAGAAGAAAACACTTAAAAAAAATGTGGTCAACTTTTAGGGATTTAAAGAAACTCTAGATAGGTTTATTTATGCTTAGCTATTATGATATTTAAAGATATTGGTGATAAGCAAAGATTAATCTTATAGAATGAGTAGACTGTTCTGCCTTGAAAAAAAAAAAAAAATATATATATATATATATATGACAGACCTAGACATCTGTTTTTTCTCCCAGTATTATAGTGCTATACATACTGTATTGAATAATTATTTAGCTCAATTTGCACTGTAAAGAAAAAAGGAGTGTCTCTTAAAAGCCATGTATGGATCAAGGTGAGAGCTGAGACAAAGGAAGAATGGAGAAGGATGAAAATGGAGCTTTATTAATATAAAACTATAAAAGCTGGCAGATGTAAAACTGGGTCTAGTGAATATGATAAACAGAAATATAATCTGTGCATAGAAATACCATTTGGATTGTGATAGAGAAAAACTATTTCTTTTTTAATAAAAATATTTAAAATATCAAAATTACTCGTGAATAATTTTTAAATCTCAAGTGTTTTGATGGAATATGTATCTGGATGTTGAAACCTTCTTCGTACCGCTTAAGATAGCAATACTACACTTTTAACCTTATGAAAGCAGGCAATTTAACAAGATGATCCTTTCCTTGTCAATTCAGACTGGGAATAGTGGAAAACATCCAGAGGTGAAATTAGAAATGTACAGTAGAATTTGGCTAGAATGTTAGAGCTCAATTAAATGTTCCCCAACTTCTAAAAAGATTCAGGGATATTGAATTTTTTGGGTCACCACTTTTCTTATCCAAAGTGGTTCACTCATTCCTTATTCCAGAATTTGAAGGATAGTAATTCTGTCAGTCTTCCCTAATCACATGCCCCTTGAAGCCCCCAGCTGGTCCATTCCAGTAGGTTCTAGCAACAGTCACCAGGAAGCTCCAGCTGGTTCAGAATATACCTGCCAGCCTTCTGAGTGGGTAGACTGATAAAAGTACATCTCACCTGTGCTCTGGTTCTTGCACTGGCTGCCAGTTATCACCGGTTGATTTTCGTATGACAATTAGTTACTACATGCCAAAACCTAAATGAACTAGCACCATATTTCTTTAAGGATTTCCTTACCATTTCCAGCTCACTGTACACTCTATGCTCATCCAGAATAGTCAAACATTATTCTAAAGGGTGAAGGTTGTGGGCGCTGGAGGCTGGGCAATGTCAGTAACCGGCTCTTGAATTGCTTCCCTACAAGATGCAAATAAAAGCTAGCATTTTCCATTGCAAGATTTACCTCATTATCGAGACCTTCCTGAATAATTAATTATTTAGCAGACTGGGTCATATTAAAATCTGTTGGCAGCATGTTTTTTTTTTCTTTTTTGTATGCGTGCATATGTGTCTCATTAAGAACACTTGTATCTTGTCTCAGGATATGTTCCAGTTACCGCGATGATAGGTGCCCTTTAAAAGCTTGTAGTAATGACCACCAGATAGGGGAGTTTTATAGGAATAAGGGCTAGAAAATTCACATGATCTCTTAGTATAGGAAATGAAATCATTGTTGCCCAAGAGATATCTATATGATGAAGGTAAACTGAATTCTGTCTGTGATGGAAAACAAAAACTTCCTTTGCCTTCTAGAAAGCATGAATGGATCTTTACAAACAAACAGTTTGCAAGATGAATATATTAATAATTCGATACTTTAGATTATTAGTGACTTCCACAGATTTCAAACTTCTGAGGAAAGCAATTACCTGGATTTTAAAACATGTTCAAGTTAATAGGGACTGCATTAAAAGATTCAGTATCAAACAAACATAAAAGATAAGACAAGTAGACTTAAACCTCCAATACCTTGAATTAATGTGATAAGGCTAAGGGCTGGTCCACACTAACACCCCACTTCGAACTAAGGTACGCAAATTCAGCTATGTTAATAACGTAGCTGAATTTGAAGTACCTTAGTTCGAACTTACCGCGGGTCCAGACGCAGCAGGCAGGTTCCCCCGTCGATGCCGCGTACTCCTCTCGCCGAGCTGGAGTACCGGTGTCGACGGCGAGCACTTCCGGGATCGATCCCAGAAGATCGATTGCTTACCGCCGGACCCGGAGGTAAGTGTGGACCTACCCTAAGTAAAGAAAACTGAGGTTGAAATTAAACTTGCCAGTCTGCTAAGGTTAATGTGTTCATTACAGTACAGTGAAAATGAGGTTTTGCAGGTGATGTGAGGACACCTGCTGTCTGCCATTAGTGAGCTGTGCTGTAATAATTTTTACCATTCAGATCTCGAAAGTAAATGCAGCCAGTTTACTTATGAAAACTTTCTATAATGTAATGTCTGTGCTACGCATAGTGTCTCCTGACTTCAATGTCTTGACTTTTTTTTGCCTATCAGAAGTTATCTCCACCTACAGAGAAAAACAGTCTTAGACCTGGTCCACACTATCCCCCCACTTTGAACTAAGGTACTTTGACTTCAGCTACGTTATTCATAGATTCATAGATTCTAGGACTGGAAGGGACCTCGAGAGGTCATCGAGTCCAGTCCCCTGCCCGCATGGCAGGACCAAATATTGTCTAGACCATCCCTGATAGACATTTATCTAACCTACTCTTAAATATCTCCAGAGATGGAGATTCCACAACCTCCCTAGGCAATTTATTCCAGTGTTTAACCACCCTGACAGTTAGGAACTTTTTCCTAATGTCCAACCTAGACCTCCCTTGCTGCAGTTTAAACCCATTGCTTCTTGTTCTTTAGAGGCTAAGGTGAACAAGTTTTCTCCCTCCTCCTTATGACATCCTTTTAAATACCTGAAAACTGCTATCATGTCCCCTCTCAGTCTTCTCTTTTCCAAACTAAACAAACCCAATTCTTTCAGCCTTCCTTCATAGGTCATATTCTCAAGACCTTTAATCATTCTTGTTGCTCTTCTCTGGACCCTTTCCGAACTAAGGTACTTCGAATTATTAATGTAGCTGAAGTCGAAGAACCTTAGTTCGAATTTACCGCTGGTCCAGACGCGGCAGGCAGGCTCCCCCGTCGATGCCGCGTACTCCTCTGGAGTACCGGTGTCAATGGCGAGCACTTCCTGGATTGATTTATCGCATCTAGACAAGACACAATAAATCGATCCCAGAAGATCGATTGCTTACCGCCGGACCCGGAGGTAAGTATAGACCTACCCTTTGTGTAAACCTTGGCTATGCTTAAAGTGGAAGGTGGTCTTTTGTGTAAGATTGACTGCCAGAGAGTGATGTGATCTGCCATGGGGACTGGAGCAGAGGGTACAGGACATTGGCTGAGCTGATAGGCAAACTGCTGCAAAATTTTTGAAAGAGGCCCTTTGGTTGAATTGGCTCTGGATCCTTTTTAATCTTAATTCACCACTGGTTTTAGTCTGACTATAACAGCGCTTGTCCATATTTTTGACTGTTACAAGTCTATTTTATGGGTTTTATTTTTGTTTATTTCCAGGAAAAGTGTATTTTGATGTCACCATTTTATTTTGATTGATGTAATCTTCAGGTTATAAGGGAGAAAAAAAACACAGATGTGCCATGATTAGTGTTTTACATCACTTATTCCCTCTGGTTCAGAGCAGAAGTTTTGTATGAGGTTCACACTGTTGAATTCAACAGAAGAATTTTCCCTGACAGATATTTAAAATAGTTTTCATTTTCCTGGGTGGACGCATATACAGATGGGAGGAGGAGGGGCAAAACAACACACAACCAATAAGCAGACATCTATTTCAGGCTACGTAGAATTAGAGCTCATTTCATTTAAGTCTTTATGGCTGTGTAAGAATGATGACAATTTTTTTTAAAGAAACATGTAAGTTCCCTAGCCACAAATTAACTCAGCATGAATGAATGCATTAACCCATTTTTTAGATGATAATGTTAGTTCTTTTTTCTGAGTTCTAAGCTACAGGCTGTAGTAAAAAGATCAGAAAAAAATCATCAGGTAGCTTTTTATCCATTTAAACCTCAAACCACTGAAGACAAGTATGACTCAGTTTTGTTTTCTGTGTGGCATTTTTATGCACGGAGGAATTGCAAAAGAGTTCTTCTAATTTTCAACTCCTTCCCCTTCCCACTGCTCCAAACTATAGAGTCATGCCACACTTCCATCTCTTTTATTTCCCAACACTGAAGACACTCTCGCCTGCCTTATTTTCCCTCAGCTGTCAACCACAATTCTGTGAAGCAGCACTACAGATTGATCTGTCCTTTCAATCCTCTCTCTCCTTCTCTCTTTCCACCTTCCTGCTCTCAGCTAACTCCAGATTGACTCCAGTTTCCAATAGTTGTTCCCCTGTTGACAACTAATGGTTAGGGAAGTGTGGTGTGGGTATGGCAGGGTGGGAATAAAGTAAGTCTTCTAACATCAGAAAGGTGGGGAAAATTGGAAATCAATTCAGATAAGTCTCAACTTGTATAACTTCAGTGAATTCTCCCTCACTTCCAGTGTAACAGCCTGCCAGAATTGTTTTCTAGTTTAAAAACTGGTAATTAATCATCATAATAAAAATAAGTACAACAGCTCTATAAGGTTCTACTTGCCTTTTAAGGATAGCATCCAAAATGGTAAGCTTTGAGTTCTCTCTAATTTACGTTATTTAGGTAATTGTTTACATGTGAGTTTTTTAGTAACAATAGGAAATAACAGGCTGTCCAAAAATTTAGTGTCAAATGAGACCACCTCTCTATATTAAATTCCAGGCAGTCTACTAGGATTATTCAGATCAACAGTGCAAATTATGATCAAGAACTGTTCCAGCCTAGCTTCATTTGGAGATCTGCGCACCCTACAGCTCGGAATTGTCAGAGCTGTATGCTTTATATAACTTTAGATCTGAAACCTAATGACTAGGAGAAATCCATGTAATAAAGGACTTGGGAGAAATTTTGCAGGACTTGAACAAATGATGCTGTATTATCTTGTTGCTAACAATATTTCTGTATTTTGGACATGGTTTAGTTGGTAGATTTTTACAGCTTTTGAAAGGCCCATGGATAAAGGACAATTTAAGATTGAAATGGTAAAGTTCAGAGCTTCTGTCAATGGTTTCATTTCAACAAGCATTTCTATGGTGTTCCTCACCCTTGCCCTTTCTCCCTATCTCAAACATAATTTGTGTTCTGCTAAAATCCTTTGATGCTCATGATCTGTACAGTTGCTCATCAGAAAAATCTGAGTCTGTATGGGCAACAGAGAATTTTTCAGAAGATTGAGTTTCAGGAGTCTGTGAATATTGTAAATTTTTGCCAAGTGTATGAACCAGGAGGCTGCTAAACTGAAAGATCATGTTTAGCCTGAGTCAAGATTGGTTTATGATGGATGGCTTCCTCCCTCCCATCCCTGCCATGGAGTTGACCCTGAACTGGTTACTATGTTTGAGTGACAGAAAGGTTTGGGGGGATAGAGGATAATATGCATCAGAAATAGTAGTTTCTCATTTCTCAAAATGTATCCAAAAAAGTTGTGTTAAGATTTTGTTCTATGATGTGAGACACCAGGGGAAAAAAAGGAAGTGGAATGCTTATTTTAGACATTCTTAGAGTGTCTATGAGGAATTGAACAATAGTGTGTTCTTTTCTAGAGGTATTTATGTGCATCATATCAGTTAAGATGAATGCAAGGTGAGATAAAACCTTAGTGAAATGGCACTTTTATGTGTTGCTATGTTGGAGATGGATTTGCTTTTATGATACAGTCAGATCCATTTTTAATTAGATAGTGGTGAGGAGTGGAGGGACTTACAAACCAAACAATAGTGAACCCTTTGCCAATTGACACTATTGGGCTTCTGAGACACAGTACTATGTGATTGATCATTCAGACATCTGCTGATGCAGTGTTTGTAATTTGGTGCTTAGAACCATGAGCCCATAACAGAATAGACAGTTGAAGGAGAGAAAATGGGACATGGGGGGGCTTGGTTCATTTTACATCGTATTAGCTCCAATTACTTAAGTGGAATTTCACCAGAACAAAACTAGAATATTGTTTTGGTGAAACAAGCCCAGTGTTTTCAGCATATTTGATCTTTCCCCAAATTTTCCTTCTTTACCCTCAATTGTCTTGGATCTGGACTGTTTTTATCCTGATGGTTTTTTTTTTTGGTGAGGGGAGGACTAAGAAAGGTGAAACAACTGCTTTACCATATCCCATAGTCTCTGCTGATGAAAAACAAGCCATGGTAAATTACTATTTTTCATCTTATATGCATATCTGTTTTTCCTGGCTCAGCTGAACAAGTGCCTGCACTATCCAGGGCATATCTTTTCAAAGAAAAGCCACAGATGAAGGTATTAGTTTAGAGAAAGTTGTAGGCACCATAAAAGAGACCAATTGGAGGGAACAAAAATCTGCAATATGATTTTCTGCCTATAGACAACAGTGAGGTGGAGTCTCTGTGCTGGATTCTGCCATGCAATAACTACTAGCATGTAAGGGGTTAAAAATGACTTCTAGCCATTGCATCCTGCACAAAGGAGATACTTGACAGTGTCGGAGAAAGGATTGAAAGAGGAGAGGTTGGGGCTATCTTTGGAAGAACAGGAGAAAGGAGGCATTGGAGAATATTAAGTTTTATTTTTAAAAACATTTGGCAACTTCTTATACAGAGGCAGGGGAGGATGGAAAAATGGGTTAAGAAGTAGGTCAATGAAGAGAAGAGTTGGCAGCAGATGGTTACCAGTGAACAGTCAAATTTAGGAAAGAAGAGAGCAAAATTGAATGAGCTTGATGTATAGTCACAAGATTTTCTCCAAAATTGTGCTGCTGCTGCCTAAGAATTAATATGCAGTTGGATGTATAAAACCGCGCTGGCGCAGTTTACTGACTCAGATAGACCTCAGCGAAACCAATATTCCAATTGTTATTGCTGCGTGCTGTGCGATCCACAATATCTTTGAGAGTAAGGGGGAGACATTTATGGCGGGTTGGAGGTTGAGGCAAATCGCCTGGTCGCTGATTACGTGCAGCCAGACACCAGGGCAGTTAGAAGAGTACAGCAGGGCGCGGTGCACATCAGAGAAGCTTTGAAAACGAGTTTTGTGACCGGTCAGGCTACGGTGTGAAACTTTTGTTTGTTTCTCCTTGATGAACCCTCCGCCACTCCCCACCCCCCTCTACGCCCGGTTCACTCTACTTCCCTGTAAACTAACCACCCTCCCCTCCCCCCTTCGAGCACCACTTGCAGAGGCAATAAAGTCATTGTTACTTCACATTCATGCATTCTTTATTAATTCATCACACAACTAGGGGGATAACTGCCAAGGTAGCCTGGGAGGGATGGTGGAGGAGGGAAGGAAAAGGACACACTGCAGTTTAAAACTTTTAAAACTTATTGAAGGCCAGCCTTCTGATGCTCGGGCAATCATCTGGGGTGGAGTGGCTGGGTGGCCAGAGGCCCCCCCCACCGTGTTTTTGGGCGTCTGGATGAGGAGGCTATGGAACTTGGGGAGGAGGGCTGTTGGTTACACAGGGGCTGTAGCGGCGGTCTCCTGCTCCTGCTGCCTTTCCTGCAGCTCAACCATACGCTGGAGCATATCAGTTTGATGCAAGCTGACGCCACCTATCCTCTTCAGCCCGCCACTTGCTCTCTTCAGCCCTCCACCTCTCCTTTCATTCATATTGCGCTTTTTTGCACTCTGACATTGACTGCCTCCACGCATTCTGCTGTGCTCTGTCAGCATGGGAGGACATCTGGAGCTCCAAGAACATATCATCCCGAGTCTGCCGTTTTCTCCTTCTAATCTTCACTAGCCTCTGTGAAGGAGAAACATTTGCAGCTGGTGGAGGAGAAGGGAGAGGTGGTTAAAAAAGACACATTTTAGAGAACAATGGGTACACTCTTTCATGTTAAATTTTGTTGTTTACATTACACAGCACATGTGCTTTTGTTACAAGGTCGCATTTTTCCTCTTATATTGAGGGCCTGCCGGTTTGGTGTGAGAGATCACTCAGATTTCGGCTTGCAGGCAGCCATGGTAAGCCACAGTCTTTTGGCTTTTTTAACCTTCTTAACATGTGGGAATGATTCCAAACAGTAGCCCCCTCATTTCCCATACCAACCACCCATTGGGTTGGCCATTTAAAATGTGTTTGCAATGTAAAAGGAGGGGCTGCGGTTTCCAGGTTAACATGCAGCACAAACCCAACTACCCCCCCACCACCACCCAATTCTCTGGGATGATCACTTCACCCCTCCTCCCTACCGCGTGGCTAACAGCTGGGAACATTTCTGTTCAGCTGAATGTCCCCTTAATAAAATCACCCCATTTCAACCAGGTGACCCTGAATGATATCACTCTCCTGAGGATAACAAAGAGAGATAAGGAATGGATGTTGTCTGCATGCCAGCAAACACTGGGACCATATGCTGCCATGCTTTGTTATGCAATGATTCCAGATTACGTGCTACTGGCCTGGCGTGGTAAAGTGTCCTACCATGGCGGACGGGATAAGGCAGCCCTCCCCAGAAACCTTTTGCAAAGGCTTTGGGAGTACATGAAGGAGAGCTTTCTGGAGATGTCCCTGGAGGATTTCCGCTCCCATATACGTTAACAGACTTTTCCAGTAGCTGTACTGGCCGCGATTGCCAGGGCAAATTAATCATTAAACACACTTGCTTTTAAACCAGGTGTAATATTTACAAAGGTACACTCACCAGAGGTCCCTTGTGTGCCCTCAGGGTCTGGGAGCATGCCTTGGGTGAGTTTGGTGGTTACTGGTTCCAGGTCCAGGGTGATCCTGGCTGTTGGGGAAACCGGTTTCTCCGCTTCCTTGCTGTGAGCTATCTTCATTGTCTTCCTCATCATCTTCCTCGTACCCCGAACCCGCTTCCCTGTTGTGTGCTTCTCCATTGATGGAATCAAAGCACACGATTGGGGTAGTGGTGGCTGCACCCCCTAGCATGGCATGCAGCTCCGCGTAGAAGCGGCATGTTTGCGGCTCTGCCCCGGACCTTCCATTTGCCTCTCTGGCTTTGTGGTAGGCCTGCCTTAGCTCCTTAATTTTCACACGGCACTACTGTGCATCCCTGTTATGGCCTCTGTCCTTCATGGCCTTTGAGACTTTTTCTAATATTTTGCCATTTCTTTTACTGCTACGGAGTTCAGCTAGCACTGATTCGTTTCCCCATATGGCGAGCAGATCCCGTACCTCCCATTCCGTCCCTGCTGAAGCTCTTTTGCGATCCTGGGACTCCATCATGGTTACCTGTGCTGATGAGCTCTGCATGGTCACCTGTGCTCTCCATGCTGGGCAAACAGGAAATGAAATTCAAAAGTTCGCGGGGCTTTTCCTGTCAGTGCATCTGAGTTGAGAGTGCTGTCCAGAGCGGTCACAATGAAGCACTGTGGGATAGCTCCCGGAGGCCAATAATGTCTAATTCCGTCCACACTACCCCAATTCCGACCCACAAAGGCCGATTTTAGCACTAATCCCTTCATCGGCGGTGGAGTAAAGAAACCGATTTAAAGGGCCCTTTAAGTAAAAAAAAAGGGCTTCGTCGTGTGGACGTGTCCAGGCTTAATTCGATGTAACGCTGTTAAAGTCGACCTAGACTCGTAGTGTAGACCAGGCCTATGGTGCCACAAGTACTCCTGTTCTTTTAACACGATTGATTACCATCTCCTTCTTCTTTGCTTGCTCTTCTCTTTGGATTCCGTGAGCATGTGCCTTCATGTTGGCTGTACCTAGCAGACTTACTCCTCCTAACTTGTTCTTGGTGCATCTGATGTCCTGCCAGGTTCCGTCCTTGGTGACGAGTAATAAATACATATTTTTAATATCCAGGTGTGAGAAGAACAGTAGATCTAAGAAGCAACAGATTATTTTTGCTTCAATATCCAAATGCAACTTTTCTGCTTCAGTAGATTGCGTGGCCTTGCTGGCATTCAGAGCATTATTGTCTTCATTATAGCACTATTTTTTTCTCAAAGAAAAGGTTCATTAATTATTTGAGCTTTTGCAGCATTTCTGGATATTGCTTGATTGCTGGTGTGCTAACATAGATCCCAGGATATTAAAATAATTAGACTGTTGATATGTTCAAAGAAAAGTTTTAAAACCGTCTTAAAAACCAGTTTTCACCTTTGGATGATCCTACTTGAACTAGGTTCCAAGAGGAGAAATGGCATGACAGTGAATCATTAAGACTGTAGTAGAAGAGTATCGGCTGTTTCTCATATTGGAATTTAGCACTGATATGCATTATTCAGGAGAGATTTGTTCAGCATCACTAAGTGTTCATGTAAGCAATAAATAACAGTGGCAGCAGAAGAGTTTGTACAGTACCAATTTAACTAATTTTGCTTACTGTGTTCACCCTGCCATTTCTTCATTACATATTAAAGGCATATACTTCTATAGGTTGCAGTTTTTTGGTGCACCATTGAATAGCAAGTTATATTTGCTTTGCTTAAAACAAGCTTGGGTCCAAGTCTCGCACTCTTTGAGGGAGGAAAAATCCTATAGGAGGGCAATGAAACTTGAGTTCCTGAATTCGTGGTAGGGGAGGGAAAAACTGTCTATACCATGAGCTAGGGGCGTGATTGTGTAGACATACTCACTATCACATTGTCTAAAGTGGCTCACGACTGTGTACCTACTTCAGGGCAGACAGTCAAAAGCAGGGCAGACACCCCAAGCTGATGGTGTGTTCCATAATTAGATTTTACTAAGCCAGTAACAAATGTGAACTCCTGGATCACTATAACAATCTTCCCATGGGGTCACAGACAGTCCCCTTAGACTGTCTAGTCTATCTTACCATCCGGACAAATTGGACTTAGTGATAAATGGTCACTCACATGAAAAAACACACCACATTCAGGTTGCTGCCAATCCCAAGAGACCAGTCACTTACCCAAGATCAATTGGTATCCTAGATCTTGCACCAAAGATAATGTCTATAATTAACTATAAGAGCATAACATAAGAACATCCATACTAGGTCAGATCAAAGGTCCATCTAGTCCATCCTGTCTTCCGACAGTGGCCAATGCCAGGTGCCCCAGAGGGGATGAACCGAACAGGCAGTCATCAAGTGATCTATCCTCTGTCATCCATTCCCAGCTTCTGGCAAACAGAGGCACCATCTCTGCCCATCCTGTCTAATAGCCATTGATGGACCTACTTTTCATGAATTTATCTAGTTCTTTTTTGAACCCTGTTACAGTGTTGGCTTTCACAACATCCTCTGGCAAGGAGTTCCACAGGTTGACTGTGCATTGTGTGAAGAAATACTTCATTTGTTTGTTTTAAATGTGCTGCCTATTAATTTCATTTGGTGACCCCTAGTTTTTGTGTTACGAGAAGGAGTAAATAACATTTCCTTGTTTACTTTCTCCACACCAGTCATGATTTTATAGACCTCTATCATATTCCCCCTTAGTCGTATCTTTTCCAGGCGAAAAGTCTCAGTCTTATTAATTAGCTGTTCCATACCCCTAATCATTTTCTGAACCTTTTCCAATTCAAATATATATTTTTTGAGACGGGGAAACCACATCTGTATGCAGTATCCAAGGTGTGGGAATACCATGGATTTAAATAGAGGCAATATGATATTTTCTGTCTTATTATCTATCCCTTTTTTAATGATTCCCAACATTCTGTTCACTTTTTTGACTGTTACAGCACGTTGAGTGGATGTTTTCAGAGAACTATCCGCAGTGATGCCAAGATCTCTCTCTTGAGAGGTAACAGCTAATTTAGACCCCATCATTTTATATGTATAGTTGGGATTATGTTTTCCAATGTACAGTACTTTGCATTTATCAACATTGAATTTCATCTGCCATTTTGTAGTCCAGTCACCCAGTTTTGTGAGATCCCTTTGTAGCTCTTTGCAGTCTGCAAACTTTTCCACCTCACTGTTTACCCCTTTTTTCAGATCATTTATGAATATGTTGAACAAGAGTGGTCCCAGTACAGATCCCTAGGGAACACCACTATTTACCTGTCTCCATTCTGAAAACTGACCATTTATTCCTACCCTTTGTTGCCTATCCAAGGTTTATTAATTAGGAAAAAGGAATGATTTTTTTACATGTTAAGGCACACAAACACATACATACAAATGAGTTACCATCTAAATCCTAAGAGGGACAGAGTTATGGTGATCTGTCTGTTCAAAGTGTCTTTCAGGGCAGACCTACGAGGCAACCCTTGGCGATGTCTGGCTTTGATTTAGAGTGTCTGGCCCTTCAGAGTTCAAACAGAAAAAAAAGATGCAGTTTCTTCTCATCAGGGATTTTTATTCCTTTCCCCCAGTGTTCAAGATAATGGGATGAGTTCATGTGCACATCTCCTCTTCCTGGGTAGCGGGGGAGCAGTCAACAAAGTTTTTTTGTCCTCTGATGTTCCACAATGGTTTGTCCAGTATCTGTGGCCTTCTTTTTGGGGGGCAGAAGATAACCTCCTTGGCAAACTAGTATTTCACACTTGGTAATATTTCTCTCCTGACTGGAGGTGTGGGGGTGGGTGGGTTCCATTACAGTTTCAGAGCAAACACTTAAATATTACCTTATAACATGGGATATAGATATTATAAGTGAGATTCATACACACAGCAACATACAAGCATTTCATAGAATCTGAACACTAAAAACATTCTAAGACTAATACGTATTTTGAGCAAAACTAACATAGAAGTGGCCTGGTCTGTTCTCCAGCTACAAGGTTGTGTATTCTTAGCTAATGCCTGCAGCTAGGACAAGAGCTGGCATCTGTACTGCCAGCATCCCAGTCGTGCTAGCAGTCATCAAGCTAGTGTGCTAAAAATAGTAGTGTAGCCAGGTAGCACAGGCAGCAGTGAATGGTGGCATGGGCTAGACACCCCAACTACATACCTATACAGTCCAGGTGAGTTTGCATTCACCATGGGTAGCCTGTGCCGCTGCCCATGCAACTGTAGCTACGCTATTGTGTTTAGCCCATTAGCTAGGTGAGAACTAGCATGCGTATGTATACACAAGCTGGAACCACCCCCCTCCCAGCTTCAAGTGTAGACATCCCCTCTGTGTGTGTGTAGCAGGGGGGTTGGTTAAAAATACCTTAGGGGACAGTGGGGAAAGTACATAGGGTAACAACAGAATCAGTGGAGACTTAGACAACTCTGCAGATCTGCTGGTTGGTTGTAAAGATACAGACAATGGGACACCTATCTGTGGGGACAGAGCACTGGAGGCAGTTGTAGTCCCTCTCCCTTTGGCTGCTGGATCACAATGTCTGGCTTTGAGGCTTGTGGAGCAGCCGGAGCCGCTGCAGATTTCCTCTACAGAGAGCCTATGGCGTCATTCCCGTTGAGATCTAAGGAAAGCTGTTGGTGGTGGTACAGTAACTCCTCACTTAACGTAGTTATGTTCCTGAAAAATGCGACTTTAAGCGAAATGATGTTAAGCGAATCCAGTTTCCCCATAAGAATTAATGTAAATGAGAGGGTTAGGTTCCAGGGAAATTCTCTCTCTCTCTCTAATAAATAAATACACAAACACACACAGTATAAGTTTTAAACACAATTTAATACTGGTACACAGTGATGATGATTGTGAAGCTTGGTTGAGGTCGAGGAGTCAGAGGATGGGATATTTCCCTTACTGCTAAATGATGAACTAGCAATTGGCTGAGCCCTCAAGGGTTAACTCTCTCACTCTGCAAGGCAGCAGGAATGGAGGGAGATATGCGAATTTCCCTTATGTACACTGCCTTGTTAATTAGATCAGCTTGCTGAGACTTCAGCCCTGGTGTGTGCCCCCCCCCCTCGCTCTATGGAAGATGGGGTAAGTGGGGTGCAGGAGCAGGGGGGAGGGGGACACCCTGACAGCCCCCCTCTTCCTTCCCTCCCCCTGGCACAGCAAGCAGGAGTCTCGGGGAGCAACTCCAAGGCAGAGGGCAGGAGCAGCACATGGCAGTGGGAAGAGGGACACAGCTGAACTGCAGGCAGCTGCTTGCACAGGGGAGTGGGGAACTGATAGCGGGGCTGCCGGTCCACCCTCATTCCAAGCCCCCACCAGCTAGCTGCAACAGGCTGCTCTTCCTGCAAGCAGTAGACAAAGGGAGCATTACACAACTTTAAACGAGCATGTTCCCTAATTGATCAGCAACTTAACAACGAAACAACGTTAACCGGGACAACTTTAATTGAGGCATTACTGTACATTATAGGCTCCTTCCCTTCCTTACACAGCCATGTTAATACATTCTTTAGAGCCTGAAATACATATGGAGGCTTCAGCAGACAACAGTGGAAGAAGGATTATCCTGTTTAGATTAAATTCCCTCCTGATGCAATTTGGACCACTTCAAGATGTTTTCAGCTATTTTCCTGCCCTCCATATTTAAATCTAGATCTGGCACCAAAACTGCATCTGTCCTAGTTTCTGTGTTTGTAGTATCAGTTGTGTGGCATAACCTGTCTTTTAAAGATTACAAGTAACAAATCCTATAACATGGTGGTTTATCTCTCTTCTCCCCTTCCCCCCCACCCCAACTGCCTTATCTCTTCATTTGGTAATGTGCCACGTTATGGTGATACACTCCTGACAGTCATCGGAGAGTACAGGATGCAGACTAAAAGAAATATGAATTTTCCAGGCATTTAAAAGAAACTGCATCAACATGCAAAGGTGATTTCCTCCTTAAGTGTAACAGGCATGTACCGGTCTGTAAGCTGATTAAAATACTGTGAAATTATTTTTCTGAAGATGTAATGTTTTTAAATCAAATACAGTTGCAAATAACCCAGGAATTTTGCTAGAATCAATGTTTAAAAGTTTCTGGAAGTTTTAATGATAAATATGACTTGGACAAAATGCTACTTGGTCAGTGATCATGTAGTTGCTAAAAGCTTAATTGGCACAGAAAAATTGCCAGAGATGGGTGTAGACTGAACATCTACTCAGACCCTCTTAAGGACCAATCTAGAGATGATCCAAGTTGTGTTTGATCTGCAAGGAGGCTATTACCCTTTGGGATTTGCCGTGGTGGTAGTGGCCTTGCTCACTATCTCTTAAATCTTGATAGCTGACAATAAACTTATGATTGTTTTCACTATAAATGGATCTTAGTGCTGTAGTAATGTTAAAAGAATTAATCTTGAGTTGAGTCAATCAGGCTGGTGTGAATAGTATTCCTTTGAGGAACAGCATAGCTGTTATTAATGTGAGTGTTCAGTGGATAAGGGGCTGAATACTACAGGGGGATGCTTCAGAGGGCCTTGGGGACTGGGGTGCATGTATTAACCTGCAAGGCAAAGTAAGGGCTGGCATAGCCGAGGGGAGATTGTTTGGGTGGTTAACAGGCTGATGGTGTTGGGGAGTTAACACTCAGTTAAGCACAAACAAATCTCTCTCTTGCTGGAGGAAGGGGGGGAAGGTAATAGTCCTGAGCACCTGACATAGTCCTGAGCACCCTAATATCCGTTACATACATTATATGTAGCATGTAATTTGAAAATGCAAGTAGAACTTACTGTAATAGTCCTGAGTAACTTAAAAAAAATGCTTTTTTTGTGAATGTTCACACTATTTTCAGCAAGTCCCTATCTTGACAAAAATTGTTATTTTCATTCTACTTTGACCAAAAAAGACAATTATCACCTAATTCCTTGTGTGACTGTAAACCTTGGTAGGTGGCTGCCTCTTGACAGATGCCTACAAGTATTCTGTGTAAAATTGCATTTTACCAGGATCTGCTAGTAAATTGTTATACTCTCCAAGGAAATAGGAGAATGTCATGCTTCAAGGAGTACCTTATTTTTTTGTTTTTGAAGGCAACATGCTCTATTGGTAAGTGCCTCTGTTGATGCAGCTAACGTAGGAATTGCCATATTGGATGAGAATGGTGGTCCACTTAGTGGAGTATCCTGCTTGACAGTGACTAGTAAAAGATATTTCAGAGCAAGGTGCAAGAATCTTGAAGTGACCAATTATGGTATAACCTGCTTGTAGGAAATGCTGTTTCCTAATACCCTAATAAGTTGGCTTGTGCCCTGCAGTGTGAAGGGTTATTAATATTTTACCGCCCTTTTTTCTGTTATCCAAGAAATTATCTTGCTGTTTATTGTAAATGAACTTTTTAATACCAAATGAAGGCAGACCTGTCAAAGATGAAAAGTTTAGAAGCTGAATTGTATCCAGAAGCAAATAGGATAGTAAAGGGATATTAAGTTTTAATGAAGACACACAAAACCCACCTTAACAAAACTTTAAGGTTGCAAAGTCAAGGACTCAGAACTTAGGAAATACCAGAAACAAGGTTTCCTGGTCAACCTTAATTCAGCCCCTTTCTGTGTTATTTAACTAGATTATCAAATACCAGAGGAGAATTGCTGCTTAAAACATTGGAAAGATTTTTCCTTATTTTCAAGAAGTTCTTATCCAAACAGCTCTTATGGTGTCTTTTGTGATTTTGATTTTGGGATGGAAGGACAAGGAGCTAAAAATAACCCACAAAGGAAATGGAGACTTATCAGTATTGCAACTGATGACTTCTGCAGGATCCCAAAGTCTAGATCATATAAAGCAGTGGATGAACAGGATTTCTGAACATTTGAAATAATGTTGGGCATCTTATGACTTTTTTTTAACTGTCCTAATTATATTTGGCAGAGGAGTGGAGAAAGGAGTAATGGAAGTGATGAAGCAGGATGCCTTCCATTTAATTTTGAGAAGTAATGGGTTGAATAGGCAGATCAAGGCAGCTGACTGATAGGAAGTGGGAGGTAAAGAGGTGAGCTGGATTTAGTTTATAATTGCAACTAAAAACACGTAAATCTGTTGTTGGTAGTAGGAGTTGGTGTCTGGAGAGGTACCATAATGTTCGGGGAGAGTAGCAAGCTGTTAAATCGACGTCTTAAAAAAAATGCGGTGCATTTTGTAACTTAATGTTCAGCAGGCGTAATGTATGTCTTTCCCCTTGTATTTGAGCTCATCCAGCATTCTTTCTTTGTTTGAAATGTGTGGTGTGTTCTAAAATTATCCTGCTTTTTCCCTTGAGTTTTGGTGGACTTCAGCTTTCAACTGATGACAGTAATACCATTGCTTTCTGAAGGGACCTTAGAATTTCACACTATTTTCTTCCAGCCTCTGTGTGTCAGCTATTTGAAAATTCACTTTCAAGGGGGATTGGTAGGGGTGTTGGAAAGCATTAACCAGTCGGGGGAGTGGTGAAAGAGAGAAAGCAGTTATATTTAGAATCTGCAGCCTCGGCTTCCTGCTGTCAGACCAATTAATCTATAAAATTAAATTCATATTAATACCAGACACTGTTCCAGTAAATCTCTGTATTTTAGTTTATTTTATATCTAATGTAGGGTGTAACAGGACATGTTAAACAATGACACAGCAGCTTCAGTATCTGTGATGCCTGGTATTTGTATTGGAGCAGAGCGGTAGGATACTGAAGTGCTAGCATCAGTACGTTTTAAAAATTATTTTTAAAATAAAGCATTTTGCTGAGTGTCTTCCAGTTTTTGGTCAGGCTGCTTTTTCATACACTGCACTCCTTTTCCCAGGTTGCATCTGCTAGGCCCACAAGGTGTTTTGGGCTCTGCCTCATTTGAGTGTTTAGATATTCAGTGTTTTCTGAAATACCACCTGGAAATGCCTTTTTAGGAGCTGGAAGTGCCCAAGAATTTGGAAGCTTAATACTCTTCAACGGGGGAGATGATAAACACACCTGGTTTTTGTTTTTCTTGTTTGACAGACTAGTTTTGAGAACTCCATCTGGGATTTTATATACACCCTTTTAAAAAAAAATAACCCTTCTTTTGAAGGTCCATGTGTGATGACAATAGTACATCTATGGCCCAAGTCATAGGCCCTACATCAGAGAGAACTTGTGTGATCTTCAAAGTAACCTCAATTTACAAAGTTGTTTTGCATATTGTAATATTCCAGAAAGGCTAGGTTCAATACAATTCAGATGATGATGGAAATAATGATCTCTTAAGAGAGATTTATTTTTCAAAGGTCATCTCTCTGCTGGACCCAGTAAAACCCAGCATGGCCTAGATTCTCCAGTTGGTAGAATTGACTTTCTGGTTAATGCTGAAGTAGGCTGGGTGAACTTGCCTAGTCTGTTTTTCTGAAATTCTGTGGGGTGAAATTCCTGCTAACATTAGGAACAGAACAAAATACACCAGCCACAGACAGTTATGACATCACGTGTATTAGATTCTTTCCTCTCTTTTCTCATTTTATAATGTCACACCTATTTAAGTAGAGAATGAAGGAGTCTTGTGGAAAAATTCTTGAGCAGTTTAAATGGAGAGATAAGGTCAACCCAAATGTTCCAAAACAGATTGAGTTTTTCATTTGTAGAAGTATTACAAAAAATTAATATGCTGTATTTATAAATAAACTTTAAAAATTAGCACTTTTGTAAATACAATAAGTTTCTTCTCTGTAACATGATGGATTTCTTAGCTATTCAGAATTATCTGTGATTACATTGTAAACATCCTTGGAGAATACTCATATTCACCACAAAATTGAATAACATGTACACTATCCAGCACTCTTCAGAGCAAGTTAGTATGTGTGAGATTGTGAAACTACCAGCCTACACTGTAATAGGTTTTGTGGATTAGAGATTCCATTGCTTCACATTCTGTTGTATTCTCTTCATTAGATGCACTCTTTATGTACTATAGTTTACTGATAAAATAACAATGGAGAGGAAACCTATTTTTGAGGATGGATATCCCATGCTTCTCAACTTAATGTTTTTAAGCTACTGATGTACTGAGTCTGAAGGATCTTTGCAATAGCGGATCAGAATGAACAGTGATTGAATATGATAGTTCCAGTTGCCACAGAACTGTATGACTTGGAATCTCTGGGGATGTTTACTGTAGGTTTTTTTTCTTAAATTGTTAAAATACAGAATTATTTCAAGTAGGATAGGTATTGTGTGACTCCTTCAATATTGTAAAATGCCTTCCATTTAATTTTGAGAAGTAATGGGTTGAATAGGCAGATCAAGGCAGCTGACTGATAGGAAGTGGGAGGTAAAGAGGTAAGCTGGATTTAGTTTATAATTGCAACTAAAAACATGTAAATCTGTTGTTGGTGGTAGGAGTTGGTGTCTGGAGAGGTACCATAATGTTCGGGGAGAGTAGCAAGCTGTTAAATCGACGTCTTAAAAAAAATGCGGTGCATTTTGTAACTTAATGTTCAGCAGGCGTAATGTATGTCTTTCTCTTGTATTTGAGTTCATCCAGCATTCTTTCTTTGTTTGAAATGTGTGGTGTGTTCTAAAATTATCCTGCTTTTTCCCTTGAGTTTTTGTTGGACTTCCAGCTTTCAACTGATGACAGTAATACCATTGCTTTCTGAAGGGACCTTAGAATTTCACACTATTTTCTTCCAGCCTCTATGGGTAGGTCTATACTTACCTCCGGGTCCGGCGGTAAGCAATCGATCTTCTGGGATCGATTTATCGCATCTTGTCTAGACGCAATAAATCGATCCCGGATCGATCCCGGAAGTGCTCACCGTCGATGCCGGTACTCCTGCTCCGCAAGAGGAGTACGCGGAGTCGACGGGGGAGCCTGCCTGCTGCGTCTGGACCCGCGGTAAGTTCGAACTAAGGTACTTCGACTTCAGCTACGTTATTTACGTAGCTGAAGTTGCGTATCTTAGTTCGAAGTGGGAGGCTAGTGTGGACCAGGCCTGTGTGTCAAAGGCTGAGAACCTTGTGTTGCTAACCTTGTGTTTTTTGGGTGGGGACTGCCCCCGAAACAGAGGCGAGGCATGGTGGGAGGCACACAGGGTTATGTGCCACTGCCTCCCCCCATCATTTCTGCAAACACAGGGCTGACCAGCTCAGAGACTGTGTCTCAGGCTCTGCTGACTCTACAGCTGAATGCAGCCTCCTGGGTCCTAGTACCAGTTGAGCTCCCCTTTTGTATGCTGGGAGCCTTCCTATTTTCTGTGGAACAGTGAGTGCTCGCACTGGGCTGGGTAAATGAGGATGGGAAGGGGAGGTGAGGGGGGAAGAGGCAGTGGGAAAGGAAGGGGGTGGAATAGGGCAAGGGGAGGGGAATGTGGGAGTGAGGGGAGGGGGATGGAGAAGAAAAGGGGATAGGAGAATCACGGGGGGAAGCAGGAGCCCGGCATGCGGAATCCCCTCAACAGCAGCTGCGTCTCCCGCATTAAGCAGGCCCATCAAACCTTCACCCTGACAAGCCCTACCCCTCTACACCTGGACCCCTCCAACAAGCCCCCCACACCCCCACCCTGCTGAGCCCCTACCAGATGCATCTGGACCCCCCCAAGCATGTGGACCCCCACTGAGCCCCCACACCCAGACAAGCCCCCCACCAAGCCCAATCTCCCCACACCCAGAGCCCCCACACACACACTCTTGCTGGACCCAACCACCATCACCTGAATTCCTGGCGGAGTCCCAGAACCTCCCAACGAGCCCCTGTGCATCTAGATCTCCCACTGAGCTGCCTGCACCCAGACTGCCCCACACAGAAACCTCTTACCCCACACCTGGATCCCCCCACACTAAGCTCCTCCACACTTGGATCCTGCTGGGCTGAGTCTGCCTGGCACAGAGGGGCCCTGGGGTGTTTCTGGGGCAGACCCAGCCCTTGCACTGTGTCAGGGTCAGGTGCAGCCTCATTGCCAAGTCCCTGTACTGAGCTGGGGGCTTCAGGGTGATCTCCCACCTCAATGCGACCAGTGGCCTGTGCTCCCCACTGCCTTGCTGGAGCCACATTTATTTATTGACAAATATAATTTGCAGAATTTTAAAAGATTGTGTGCAGAATTTTTTATCTCAGGAGTATAAAGTACTATAGTAGCTTTGCAATGGAGTCACAGACAGTCCCCTTTGACCAGTGATACTCAGACACAAGTGGTTCAGGAGCTGAATTAGTGATCAACATTACCCAAAAGAGCCACAGCAGTGTGAATTCATTGTTTCATTTAGTATAGTACTGTACAGTATATTCATATTTAAACAGTATAATAGGGAAATAGATATATATTCTCACAGCAAAATGATTGACCAAGTATTATTATTTTAGGAACTACCATTGGTTAATAACATAGTAAAAGCATCCTGATTGGTTAATAACTAAATCATGCAGAGTTTTAATATTGTGCGCTGCAAGGAGCTGCTTGTGAGCCTCAGTCTAAGTATCACGGCCTTAGGCACTCCAGTCTAACTTGCTATGCAGGCAGGCTGAACTATGTGATGGATGTGATTTTTGGTGTAAGTGATCAACACATTCAGATTACATCCAGTCCCATGAGACCAGTCACTCACCCAGCTCTGTTTGCATCCTAGATCCTAGACCAAAGACAACATCAGTAGCCAATTCTATAGTAAACCAACTAAAGGTTTATTAGCTAAGAAAAAGGAATGAGAGTTACTGAGACGTGATGCATCAAAATATATGTACAGGTGGGTCATTGTCCATAATTCCAAATGGTAGCAGAGATGTAGTAATTGGTCAGTTTCCCAAAGTCACGCTGGGCTACACAGAATAACTCTGGGGATCTCCATTTTCTCGTTCAGTTATTCTGCCTTATAAGAATCCAAACAGTCCAGAAATGAGGAGTTTTTCCTTGTGTTCATACTGATAGCATCTTGTCACAGAAAACAAGCTGACAGGGTTTCCACCCATCTTTCTTTGATTGGCAGAGGGAGAGGAATACATTTAGAGTCTTTGATCTCTGATTGTCATACACAATGACCACTTGCCTTCACATGCACAAGAATTAGTACTTTCCTGCTAAAGCTCTTCATTTGCATTACACAAGGCTTATTTCTAGTTCGATGGGTTATGTAGTTACAGGGTATATGCATTGTAAATGTTTGCTATTACATGATAAGAGAATACAGATAGTGAAAGCAATGCATTCAGCACCCCACTAGTTTTCATGAAGTTTAAACACCAAATACATTCTTATACATTTAACAATCATTTTGATCTATACTAGTACATAAGTGAATTGGCCTGGCTTCCAGCTGTGGGTTTGTCTGTTCTCAGCTGACGCCTAGGCTTTGGCCATAGCTGGCACTTGGCTTAGCAGAGTCACAGCAGGAATACTGTAGAGCTCTCATTAGTGGCCCTGTGCTACTGATCCTTGCAAACCCTGAGAGGGTATGAATGGGGAGGAAAGAGGGGAGGTGGTATACTCAGCCCAGCAAATTTCATGCCTAGTGCAAACCAGAATAGTAGCTGTAGCACTTGGTCCTATGGATAGTCTGGCAATGCAGCCCATAGGCCACTGTAGAGAGATTGCTGTTAGATGGAGCAGCCTCCAGTGCTGTTCCAGTTTATGCTAGAGACTGTTTCAGCTCCTACAAGCCAGAATCTAGGCAGCACATAAGCGGCATGAATTAGCTCCCTGGCCTATGCCTTCTGGGAAATTCAGCACAGAATCTGATCCACTACTTCATTATCTGTGTCCGTGGCACTGGGGTGACTGGCCCTAGACTACTGTGTACAGTCCTGAATACCGCAATACCAGAAAGATTGTTCAGTATAGAGGGGGGGAAATTGCTTCCCCTCCAACACATGTGGGAAGCATTGACTTCTTAGTATAGTTCTATTTGTTTAGAAATGTATGGGTGAGAGGTCAGATCTATTATTGTGTAGAAACATGGGATACTTTAAAATACATGCATAAAGCAATTATGGCACAAATATGTGGGGAAACACTACAAGAAGTGAGTATTTTAACCATTGTATTTCCTTTCAGTAGTTTCTCAAGTTAATTCAACTGTTCTCACATCACTGTTTCTTTTCTGGCCCCGCTATTAGCTGGTTTTCATCCCATTAGCTAAACTAATTCCTGCACCATTATTAGGAGCCGGAGAGAAAGCTCACATGACTGACAAGCTGTCTCTGAGGAGGGGTTGGTAATTGCCTGGAATGCGAGATGCTAAAATCAGTAGATAATGGGGAATAAAATAGTAAAGATGATTATGCTTATCTGTCCCCTGGATTAGAAAGGGGACATGCTCTCTGTTAAAACAGCCTGGCTAGGGCACCAAATCAGCAAAAAAAAGATCTAGTTAAGAGTAGTAGCTCCTTGGATGGGGAATTCGGATGGGATGGGCATGACATCACTTCATTGTGGTCCCACGCTCGCAACGCCACACACCCCCTACGGAAGTGCATTGGCTGCCACTGGGAGTGGTGTGAGGAGCGCCAGGAGCTGAGAGTCCTGGTGCCGCAGATCAGGTCCAATGACCACACCATCGTCATCCCAAGCACCAGGGGCTTGCTGGAGAGGATCGTGAAGGCTGCCATCCACTCGCTGTACGTGGAAACCCTGAAGCGTAAACCGGACCAGGGTAAAGCCTTCGAGTTGAACAGCAAGTGGGGGGACGCCAGCAACCACTTCCTCGCCGGGGGCAGCTTCACCTGTTTTGGCGACTGGCGGTTCACCCACTGTACCCGGCTCAACTGTGTCCCGCTCAACGGATCCGTCCGCCACGGAAACCGACACAAGCGTTGCAGGAAGTGCGGCTACTCTGGGACCCTGCCCCATGTCCTGTGCAGCTGCAAACCCCACTCCAGAGCCTGGCAGCTGCGCCACAACGCCATCCAGAACCACCTGGTGAAAGCCATCGCACCATGCCTGGGGGAGATCTCCGTGAACTGTGCCATCCCTGGTACCAACAGCCAACTACGACCTGAAATCATCGTCACCGACGAGGCCCAGAAAAAGATCATCCTCGTTGACGTCTCCTTTGAGAACAGGACCCCGGCGTTTTGCGAAGCTTGAGCTCATAAGCTGGAAAAGTACGCCCCCTTGGCCGACACCCTGAGAGCAAAGGGCTACGAGGTGCAGATGGATGCCCTGATCGTTGGAGCCCTGGGTGCCTGGGACCCCTGCAACGAGCGTGTGCTGCGGACCTGCGGGATTGGTCAACGCTACACACGGCTCATGTGGCGCCTCATGGTCTCTGATACCATCCAATGGTCCAGGGACATCTACATCGAACACATTGCCGGCCATCGATAGTACCAGGAGGCATGAGCCGGAGTGACATCGTTCTTCGACTACGAGAAAGGGACCAAGAGACTTTCTCCATTGGATCATATGAACTGGAACCATAAACTCTCTGAACATTAAATCTTACCGAATGAGGGTCAATCCATCGTCATCATCAGATCCATTCATGATAACCCACACCCGAACATAGCTATTATATGAACTTCATACCCTCATATCTCAGTGTCTGTACTTTACCCCATCAACTGTTTACCCCCAATCGGGGATATTGCAGATTATGTATTCCTTATGCCACCCGATCTTAAACTGAACTTCGCACCCCTCGATAATCTGGATGTTATTTCCTGATAACCAGAAACTTCTGTGCTTAAACTCTGTAATGTTGATTTTTTTTTCTTAAACTTCATATTAATACAATTTTTAATCTGGGGACAGAACCCAACACAGTAAGAGCTGCCCCATGATCCGCGTGCGTCAAAAAGATTAAAATAATGACTGCAGAGGGAGGAAGTTCTATCACAGGCAAACTAGGGTGATGGATGTATTTCTCCCAACATCAACAATTAACTGGAAGTGCAAAAGGTATGAGACTGAGGACACCAGAGAAAGCCGCAGAAGACCAGGAAGAAAAACATACTTTTCCAACAGTTAGTAAGCAGATTATCCTTTTCCCCCTAGCTTCTACTCAGAGCTTTAACTGCCTCACAAAATTTAAAACAGACTATTAGAAAATCTAACCATTTTTCAGTACAACATTGATGCATTTTTCCAGTTTATAGGCTCTCCCACAAAAAACACCAATTAGACAAAAAGCTCATTCATCTCTTAAGACCCTACCTATATCATCTTGCAATTTCCAGCCCCACTTGTTATGAATCCTCAACCTACCCAAGTGCCTTAATGAAAATGTTGGGTTATGCAATGTGCACGGAAGGTTAAGAAATCCAGTTAATCTTGTGCAGAACTCATTGGTTTCTCCAAGAAGCTACAGAAATAAAAATATTTTTAAACAAGTCAACATGATTTATTAATTATCTCTAGTCCAATTGTTCCAGCAAATTGATCTCATTCAGGTTCTACAATACATTTCAAACCATTTTTACATATAACACTGTGGTGGCACATCTCAAATGGCTCTTTATTGCTATAATGATCCTTGCTCAAGTGGAATATGGGGGTGGTCTGGGGATTCAGTGGCTTATGACTTTGGTTTTGAAAGTTAACCTGGTAAAACAAAAAATAAAAAAAAGAGCATAAAAAGTTGAGCCACTAGTCTTCTGATTAGTCAGTGATGCAAACTGATAAGTCAACAGCCTGGGTTATATAGATGTCAGATAGTCATGTGGGGAAACTTTAAAAAAAAATCTTTAAAAAAAGTGGTTTAATCATAATTTGGGAATATAAATCAAGTTTGATTTTTGTGTTTTAGTGTTTTTCAGACTTAACCCTAAAATGAATCTCTGTGCCTTTGAACATTTTCACTTGTATCTAATTATATTGGTTTATAATGCACATTCCTTCCCCATGTATAAGATGGTGATGATAGTTACATGGCTTTTATAAAACTCTCTGAGATACCCAAATGAGATGCTGTATACTGGAGTTCTGCAGTTTTAGAAGATGTACCATAACATTTGTGAGTAGTACTGCTAGGTCTGTTTTGGTCTCATGTCTAATTACATCATAATGCATTCTGTCATGTCTACTGAATTGGAATGCAAGTGAAGAGAAATTAAGAAACCACTGCTCAAACACTGTTAGTCTCTTTTTCACTTGTATGGTAGCATTAAATTGAAAGCTTTATTTGTACCATACATTTTCTGATCTTTATCATGGTTTTAGTTGTCCTTATTGTACTGACAGTTAAATCTGGATGTACTGTAAAGAGGGTATTTGCATAGAGTTAAATCAGGCTGGTTATAATACAATAAACCTATTGTATTCCAATATCAGTAATGTTCCAGTAATTATGCTAATTCATCCACTGTTAACTTGGAGTTGATTCTCAGATTTTCTGAACTTAAAATCTGCCTTTAAGTAGGGAAGAAGATGTAGAAGGTTTATGCTTCATACTTCTGTGCCTGGTGCCAGCAGTGATCCAATCATGCTTCCAGAACTCTGAAGAACTTAAAGGAGTTAAAATTAACAAAAGCTTATTTTGAGTGCACACCTTCAAAACAGACTCTGATATTCACACCCAGACACACCCTTTCCCTAGTTCTTCTGGGAGGGGAGTAAGTGGAGCAATCAAACCAAGGACTCATTGATACCACCTTCCTGCAGAGCCAGGTGACTGGGAGCAGGGAAAGTACTTTGGGCAACAGCTCAGGACAAGGTTACGACCCCTATCGCAGGGGGCTCACGAACTAGAAAATTGTATCTGCCACTGGGGATTTCCAGCTCTATAGGTAGCAGACTCACTAAAGGCAGAAGCTCACCCAACAGTAGAGTGGGGGATGGTTGTCCCACTTGAACAGAAATCACTATAGCAAGTAATTTTGGGATAGCACATAGTTATCTCCATCGGTGTATTTGAGATATAGGTAGATTTCTTAAGGCAACAGTAGTTAATCAAAACGTACAAATTATAATAATTGAAGGGAGCTAAGCTACCTTTGGAAATGTGCTTGATGCCTCCAAGCATGTCCATATAAAATATTGCTATTTCAATCTTGTATGCCAAGATGGCACAAATTCAGTGGCACAGAGTAAAGTGTATCATGCAAATTAATAAAATGCTCTAGGATAAGAGTCCAATCACATGTGCAGGCTTAAAAATGTAGTAGGAAGAGCAATAGTCAATAAAATGTTTTAAAATAGGCTGATAGGGGTAATTTCCTTCCTATAAGACAATGACTGTAATTTAACTCCTGACAATTCCATTACTACTGTTTTAGGGTGGGCTTTTTGTTTTGTTTTATTTTATTTTTCACTTCAACAGGCTTTCTTAAGACGTTGTGCTAGATTAATTAGCCTTTATTCCAGCTATAGATGCTAAGGGCAAAAATTGCAAAAATGCTTAAATCAGTTTGTAAGCCACTTACATATATGTTCTAAGATTTAAAAAAAAAAACAAATACAGTCCTAAATAAATTGTGTAGTTAAGTAGATCTGATTGAATTAGGATAGGTATGTAACCTGTACCTTTCAACGTTGTAAATAAAACAACATGTGGCATAGTGAACTAGATAGTATTGAATTCACCAGGTAAAATAAATCTTATGATGACATTAAGCTGGTTACTGGGTTGTATAACTGAAACACACTTCTATATGCATAGTCTTGCGTTTATAGAATTCATGGGTTGAAGTATATACTAAAATCATCTAGTTTGACCTCCTGCAAACACAGGGTATTGAACATCACCCAGTAATTCCTTCATGCTGCCCAATAATTTATGGTTGAGCATATCTTTTAGAAAGACAATGAATCTTGATTACGAGACTTCAGGTGATGGCGAATATAACTCATCCCTTGTAACTATTCCGCTAGTTACATACTCTCACTGTTAAAAATCTGCATCATATAACAGATTAAGTATTTTCTGCCTTTTTCAGGAAAGGTAATATTGATAGGTGTGGTGACCACTATGCTAACAATTTGAGTGTGGGTTGAGGGGATTTTTTTTGAAGAATGAGGGTCAAAAATCTCCTTTCTTGGCCACTAGTGTAACGTCCTGAATAAGGTAGTTTTCTGTGGTCATTCTCTAAACTTAGTGCACGTTTGCAGTCCAGATAATTTTTTACCTCTCTGAAAAGATAAATGATTTACTCCAGTGAAATGCTTTTATATTTTCTGCTTTGTTTACTTAAGGTACTGTACTTTGCATGAATTGTGTTATATATAATTAAATGGTAAGACTTTAAATGTTTATAAACCAAGTAATTTTTTTTTATCAGGAAAATATTTAAAGCACAGCCAGTTTACTATGTGCCAGGTCAGCTCCCTTCCTAAACACGACCCCTTATTGCTACCATAAGTTACCTCAGTTGTGCTCTGTCCAGTGGCTAAACCAAAAGAAGCCACCAAAACTCTCTTGGGAATTCTTTTATACTTCCCAATTTGGAGAAAGCTCAGGAGTGGAGCTGGTGATCTTGATATAAAAGAAAAGCTACCAACAGCAATGTCCCGGTAGTCTGCTCAGAATTCTTAGGCACACCACAACTCAATTAAGACCCATTTTCTCTCAGACCTTGCCGGAGACGCAAACCCTCCAAAGCTGGGGGACTTATTCAGTGACACAAACTATCCATATGCAGGAAATGCTCCCTTCACAGTTTATATAGGAGATGTGTGTTGTTTTGGTCTTATATTAAATTATCTCATTAATAAAAATAAGAATGTCTCAAATCTTGTTTTCAAGTCAGTTGAATATATATATATATTTTTTTAACTGTTCAGCATGGTAACTCGTGCTTAAATAACTACTTCCACCCTCTTCCTCACCAAGAAAAATATTGATTCAGAGTGATCAGTAAATTGTGTAGCGGTTAAGGCAGGGAGATCAGTGGTGTGGTTCACTTTCCTGCCAGTTTCCATTCCTTCTAAATGCCATGGTGGGATTGAAGTAAAGATCCAATTGCCTTTGTGGGTGAAAATATCACGTGTGTATTGCTATGTGAATTTCAACAAAAGCTCCATAGCTTGAAGGTGCTTACTATCTCTCACAGGAGACTAAAACCTTCCCTCAAGGCAGCAGGCTAGTTAAAAACAAATTTAGGCCTCTTCTATCTGGTCAGAGTTTGACAAAAGTGAAGTGGTGAGAAAGCTGTCTCATCTTTGGTCACGCCTAAACATCTATTATGTGTCACTTAGGTAGTTGTGAAACACCCGCTGGCTAATAGTCCACTGCAGCTCCATTCAGAAATCAACAGGTACAATTTAGTTATTGTAAGCATAAAGAATATGGGGCCCAGATTTTCCCCCCTCCCCTCATCGTGTAGTGCCTTACTCTTAGAGTAGTCCAGTCTAAATCAACAGCCAGAAAGGTGGCAGAATCTGGCCCTTAAAAAGACTGTAAGTCTGAGAATACCTGGGCTGTTTTTCTTGTACTGCGGACCACTCCTTTATGTAAGTCTGTTAATGGAAACCTCACCTACCACTCCTGATCCCACACCTTCCTTGTGGCAGCTTTAGTATTTGGCTGTATGAAACATTAGTAGGACAGTATGAAAGAGAAAAGGTAAAAATAAACTTTCTCACAGAATGTGTATCGCTGCTTGGTTACCTTCTCCTCTTTTTGTCCCTGTGCTTTTTACTTTCCCTCCCCGACTGTAGGACACTACCAGATGATCAGTGGTTGCCTGCATTCCCAATAGCTCTAATTCTTCCAGAGCACTGTGAAGATTGGTTTGGTCTTCCTGTGTTGGCTACTGCTATGATTGTTCTGTTCAGTAAAAACTTTGGTTTTGGTTAAATTGATGCCCAAGCAACGCTTGATAAACTCATTAACATACTTCAGTTCCTGTGCAAGCAATTCTAACAGGAACAAGCATGCAGGGGAGCTCTGGCAAGTGACAAAGAGGAAAGTGCTTGAACACTGATGTCTGTGCAGTTGAAACTTTCTAGGACAGAGAGGCCTCCTTTTTATTTCAGTTGCACATGCTTCACCAGTTTGGATGGAAGCAAGTCTGTGAATCACCTGGAAGTGCTGTGCATGGAGCCCGGTTCAGGAACCTCTGGTCCAATTGATTTGACAAGTTGCCAGTTTAGTGTTTTTGTTTGTTTGTTTTGTAAGTGAAGCCCTAATTTTAGGTTTACTGGGAAGTTGCTGGCTTTAAAGCTCTAAGTTCATTCTTGGTAGGGGTTGGGAGTAATACTAAGGTCAACAACTGTCATTCAGCAACCAAACAGGCTAGGCCTATTTTTTGACAAATCTTAAAACCAGCTGTCACGGTAATGCTGAATGGATGCACATACACTGTGCCATCCCATTCATTGATGTACCACTTCATTTGTCTGACATTCTAGCATCACATTTATCATTTCATGAAGAGAGAACTGAATGCTCAACAGAAAGTTGCCTCATCCATAAGAAATGGGTGGCAGGGGAGAAGAAGATGACTCTAGGGAAGGTCAACATTTCTTTGATTTTTTTGTTTTGTTTTTTCAATTTAATTTTAAGCACATTAGTGTCTTGTAAAATGTTTTTTTAATTGCATCCTGTGAAGATTTGTCTTCCAAAAAAGTAATTTATTTAAAAGGCCTGGTATAGAAAGGGTCACTACTGCTGAGTCCTTTTGTTGGATGCATTTCAGGTGTTCTCCGTTCAGCATTACACTTTTCAGAGTAGCAGCCGTGTTAGTCTGTATCCGCAAAAAGAACAGGAGTACTTGTGGCACCTTAGAGACTAACAAATTTATTAGAGCATAAGCTTTCGTGGACTACAGCCCACTTCTTCGGATGCATATAGAGTGCATTACACTGCAGCATTGCCCAGGGATGCAGCTACACTTATTCTGCTGCTGTTAACTTTCAGCGTCCGGTTTCTTCTCCGAGCAGTCTCAAATGAGAGAGCTCTAATGGTTCCTAACAAACTACTGGATGTGAAGTGCTCCATAGAGACAAGGCAGCAGAAATAGTGTCTATGAAACAAGAGTGAAAGTCTGCTCATTTGAGAGGATTTGCATGAAGAAGAATCATTTGGTCTTCCTCTAAGGTCCCATCTCTAACTGCTGCTATTAATGTATAATTTAGCTAAGCAAGTGTTGATGAACTTTTAAAATACACATTGTCCACTGAGGATTTGTATTTCTTCCACTACCTCAGATTTCTAGCTGGATAGATTTAAGTATTCCAAAGGCCTTGTTTCTTCATTCCCATCTCCTTCACTCTTCGCTTGGACTGGGGGTGAAGAGGGTTTCCATTTCCATGCTAGCTAGGGGTAAAAGATAGACCTGCAGAAGTTTTCCCACCTGCTGCAAATTAAACATTACTATAGTATCATCAAAAGTGAAATCTCCATGATATGGGTTGTACAGTCTGACGGATATTTTCCCATGGAGCTAAAAAGATGTACTGCATGTTCTGAAGAGCCTTTAGTACCGAGGTCTGTTAATTTGCACGAGTTTGTTTTTTGGCTCAAAGCACTACATGTTAAACCATTGACTGTATAAACTTGAGCTTTTTATCTTTAAAACAGTTTGTAATTTTAAAAACCTGTGTTGAAGGAAGTGATATAATTTTAGTGCTGATCTGAGAAAATACATGATGCAACATTTTGATTCAGTGATTTTTTTTTTTTTTTTTTTTTAAAGAGAAAAATACAGTAGTTTTGTCCCTAATGAAAATTCTGCAAAATCATTTTGCTTTGCTTGGTTCATTTGAAATGAAAGATACTTGTGCTTTACCCATTCTAGGGACTAAGTCTAAATGGGATCCCTGGTGACTTTCTTTTGAGTCTGGTTATACCTCGTCTGGGTTGGTTTAGGTATCTCTGTCTATACACAAGGTTTGCCTGTCTGAGGGAAATTCTGGATTTTTTTATCGGTGTTTAAAAGCTGTTTGCACAAAATTTCAATCCTGGCATTATGCAGTAAAATATGAAAAAATCATAATACTCAATGCTCAGTGCAGGAGTGTCTTTGACAGATGCAGCAAATTAAAGCAATTGAGTAATATTGAGTTTGAGGCTAACTAGTGCCAGGAATTTTATTCAACATAGAATGGTGAACAAAAGGTATTAGCCTGAGGCTAACTACATAACACTGTTTCTGGAAAATGTATTTCCCCCCCCCCCCCCCCCCATAAACTAGCATCTGAAGGCACAAAGTTCAAACAAAGATAGCTATTGATGGCTGACTGCTAAATCGTGCAGAAGAGGGACATTAAGGAAAGATAAATTATGCCAAGATTTGGCTTGTTGTCCTCTTGTCTTCACGTAGAAGGGTATCATGCTGTTGGTGAGGGACTCTGATAGGAAAGAAAAGAGTTTCAAGTCTCACCTATAGACAGTAGTGGCATGTAATACAAATGTGCAATTTGGTTAAATCCTGACAAACAGTGATAATTTGCTCTAGTCCTGTGTTTCTCATCCTTAGCCCCTGAAACTGGACAGTGTAAGCCCCATCAGTGTGTTAAAGTTCTAATACTAATGAAGAAGGGTGAGAGATACTTTCACTTGGTAACACTGTGACGTTGTGAAGTCTATATGGTTTTATAAAAACATAAGTGAATATAATGTAACTGGAATAGTTTTATAAAAGCATAAGTGGATATAATGTAACTGGAATATGCTTCATGCAAAAGGTCTCTTGTAAGGTATCATTACAAAGCTTATAATCTACTGAGTGTTATCCTCCTATTTGTATAAATGTACCACTCTTGTATCTAAAACAAGAAATATAAAATATAACTCTGAGGGCCTATTGTAATTATGCAAAGTGTGGGCCATTAATGGTGGTTTGGAATCTTGATGACTCCCATTAACCAGGGCCGTTGTCTGCAGATGGATGGCTGTGTTTTTACCTGAGAGTCTTCCTGTATGTGTGAGTGCTGGCAAGTGGGTAATGAAGTCTTGCAGTGACATGTGATCATGTCACCTGAACTGTAATCCGTCTTTAACCTGGTGCTTTTCCAGTGAGGGGGGGGGGGTGGAAACCCAGAGGGACAGAGGGTTCCAGCCTTATGCAAAAGATATATAAAGGGATGGAACAGAACAAAATGGGAGAGAGAGAGCCATCATTAAGAATCCCCTAGCTACCACCTAAGCTAGAACAAGAGCTGTACCAGGGGAAAGAATTGTGCCCAGGCCTGGAAGGTGTCCAGTCTGAGGAAAAAAATTACTGAAGCATCTCTAAGGGTGAGACTATCTGTATTTAGTTTGATTAGACATAGATTTGCGCATTTTGTTTTATTTTGCTTGGTGACTTACTTTGTTCTCTCTGTTACTACTTGGAACCACTTAAATCCTACTTTCTGTGTTTAATAAAATCACTTTTTTCCTCATTAATTAACTCAGAGTATGTATTAATACCTGGGGGAGCAAACAACTGTGCATATCTCTCTATCAGTATTATAGAGGGCAAACTATTTGAGTTTATCCTGCATAAGCTTTATACAGGGTAAAACGGATTTATTTGGGTTTAGACCCCATTGGGAGTAGGGCATCTTGAGTGCTAAAGACAAGCACACTTCTGTGAGCTGTTTTCAGGTAAACCTGCAGCTTTGGGACAAGTAATTCAGACCCTGGGTCTGTGTTGGAGCAGACGGGAGTGTCTGGCTCAGCAAGACGGGGTGCTGGAGTCCTGAGCTGGCAGGGAAAACAGGAGCAGAGGTAGCCTTGGCACATCAGTTGGCAGGTCTCAGGGAGGTTTCTGTGATCCAACCCATCACAAACACATCATATAATTTAGAAATTCTTCCAATTTGCAGGCTATTCCACAGACTTCTTTCTGGCAGTAAAGAAAATTATTTTTTGAATGATTGGATGATAAACAAACTGGTCTGGTGATTGTAAGCTATTTAAAAATATACATTTGTATTTAAAATGCTCAAATTCTGCTTTCTCTGGAAGTGTGTCCAAATACAATTTAGTACTTTTTGTAATTTATCACTATTTACCAAGTTTCAGTCTGTGTTTCTAATACAAAAGCAGAAATCTCAGATTTAAGAACTAACTACTAGATTTATTTTTCTGTGTCACTAGACAGCTTGAAAACATTAATTGGAGTAAACTAGCATTACTATTTGGGTTTTACTTTACCCTAGACTTTTTTGCTGTATGTCAGCTGTGACACTTGTTCAGCAGTGATTTTAATGCAATTAAGAGTTAGAAATGCTTACAGACAACAACGACAAATGTGATAGGTTTTTTTTTAAAGTGGATTTTTTTTTGAGAAGGTACAAGAATTAAAATTCTCCCAATTAGATCTGCGGATCAATATTGTGTAATATAGCCAATCTATCAAAACGCACAAATAGCACTAAAGGTTTTAGTTGTGGTGGTGATGTGATTTAGGTCATTAAGGATTGTAGTAAAAGTCATCACAGAAATAACATTTCAGATTTTTTCTTGTTTCGAAATCAGTGAAACGTAAGTAGGACTAATCGTCTGGCTGAACAATAATTGGTCAAGATATTTTTTTTTCCAGCAACCACAAACTGTAATGTTACTTGATGTGGAGATATCAACAGAGGACCCCAGTTATTTACCAGTAAGTTTCTAGTTTATGGAAGGTGGCACAATGATAAAATCAGATGTTGAAAAGCACAAGCGCGCACACACACACACATACCTCTCTCTCTCTGAGACCAGAACACAGCCTCACAAATTCAGACTTTCTTTATCAAGGGGGAAAACTACTCCAGTCTCCTCTTTTGACAACCCCTGGGGCAGGCTGCAGAATTTACTGTAGCTTATAATTTGTCAATACTTGTGTCAGGAGAGAGCTGTACCCTCATGGAATTGTGCATTCCTTTTTTTTTTCCTTTTTACCTTTATTTTAAATAAAAAAATGAAAATGTGCGTAATGATCCAGATTACACCTTAAACATAGTTTACAAAAAACATTTTGGCAGAATTCTCACTCTAGAAAGTATTGTCCATTAAAGAGACAAGATAGGTGAGGTAATATCTTTTATTGGACCAACATCTGTTTGTGGAAGGGACAAGTTTTTTGTTCTTACAGAGATCTTCTTCAGGTCTGTGGAAGGTAAGCAGACTTTCTAAGCTAAATAGAAGTTGGGACAGTTTTAGCTTAGAGACACTGGTTATCTTTCCCAGACCCGAAGAAGAGTTCCATGAAGCTCAAAATCTTGTCCCTTCCACCAGCAGAAGTTGAGATATTATCTCACCTATCTTGTCTCTCTCATGTCCTGGGACCAACACAGCTACAATACTGCAAACAATTGTCCATTTAATCAGTGTCTTGGTACTGTAAACCAGCGGTACGCATACCCCTGAGGGTATGTTGAGATCTTCTAGTGGGTACATCAACTCATCTAGATATTTGCCTAGTTTTACAACAGGCTACATAAAAAGCACTAGCGAAGTCAGTACAAACTAAATTTCAGACAGACAATGACTTGTTTATACTGCTGTATGTACTACACACTGAAATGTAAGTACTGTATTAATAACAGGGTTGATTTATTATATGGTAAAAATGAGAAAGCAAGCAATTTTTCAGTAACAATGTGCTGTCACACTGTATTTTTATGTCTGATTTTGTAAGCAAGTAGTTTTTAAAGGGGGTACTTAAGACAAATCAGACTTCTGAAAGGGGTACAGCAGTCTGGAAAGGTTGAGAGCCACAGCTGTAAACAACATGTATGTCACTAGATAAAACCATCACAGCCATGAGTCCAGTGACAAAAAGAAGCACTTCTAGCGTAGCTCCCACTCCCCCAAGTAAAAAGTCTTGGTCATTGTCATTGTGGCCAGTTTACTACCAAAGAAAATTCCGATGTGTACTTTTAAAAATTTGTCTGTACACAAAGCAAATGTAGTTGAATATTATAGGGTTTAAATAATTTTAAACTGTTAGCTAAATACTATTAAATGTTGTTAACCAATTTATATTGTAAAATAACACATTTGTTTAACTAGTTGTGGTGTCCTATGACAAACTTGATATTAATTTAAATATTGTGTGGTATGACTTTTTCCTTTGTAAGCTTCAAATTTTGACTCTTGTCACAAAACTGACCCCTCTTCTTCCCCCCCCCCTTTTTTTTTTTTTACCTTAACAATTCTCCTTACTTTATATAATAAATATGCATTTGCTTCTAACACTAGTGGAGGAAGTATCACCATTAACTTTGTATTGCTATGTATAGATCACTATTGGAGGTCTCTAAAATTTGTTTTACTCACTCCAACTTTTACATATTGATATGAAAAATAGTATCAAAAATTAAAAAAAATATATTTTGAGATTGCATCTAAAATAGTTTCTCTGTAGTCTGTGTGGCACAAACAAAATATCTGATGGCATATAGTCTGGTGTAAAGATTTTGGAATGGCTTACATAAATCACTTGTGAACTCATCACCCATCACTAATGAAGCCATCTTAAGTAGGCTAATAAAACTTCAAAACCAGACTATAAAATTATGAATACTTTCTATTTAAAGTTATGTGCAAACATTAATTGTTTTAATTCCAGTTTTTAAATTTCATGGTCAGTGCACCATGTCTAGTAAAACCTTTGTGACCTTAGTCTTTTTTAATGAAAAAAATGCTATCATCTCTTTATTTGCAAATGAGGATTTAACTGAGTAATAATTGTAGCTAAGCATTGGTCACTTTAACTCCCAGTTTTTCTGAATATTTCTTAAATTAAAATTTTCAAACTTGTCTGCTTAAAGTTAGGCACCCAGATACATACCCATATATTTGGCCACCTGAAAATCAGGCTACTTTAGGCTCCTGAAACTCCCATTAATGTTAAGGGAGGTGAAAACTCAGCACCAGTGGATATATAATATATGGAGATATACCTATCTCATAGAACTGGAAGGGACCCCGAAAGGTCATCGAGTCCAGTCCCCTGTCTTCACTAGCAGGACAAAGTACTGATTTTGCCCCAGATCCCTAAGCGGCCCCCTCAAGGATTGAACTCACAACGCTGGGTTTAGCAGGCCAATGCTCAAACCACTGAGGTGAAATCCTGGCCATATTGAACTCCCATTGACTTAAATGGGGCCAGGATTCCACCCTGTTTCTGAGTTTCTGAAGGTTGAGTTTACAGGCAGGACCTGGCCCTTAGCTAATCTTTCTCAAGGTGTGGGTTGCAGTAGCTGCTACATTGCAGGAGGAACAGCTTATTGGCAAGTATAAGATCTTGATAGAACTTTCAACTCTATCAGCTCATTGGAACTGAAAGGAGATGGACGCTAAGGCCCTCCCTACATAGCAATGGACAGCAAAACTGCCTCTTTGTTCAGTCTACGTTCTGTCAATTTCAGACTGAGCAGTGAGATAAAACAAAGAGGACTGTAAAAAGGGATCACTCTGCCAAGTACTAAATACAATTTGCCCTGTCTTTGATTGATTAACTTGCCTTCCCAGTGAAAATTCCATAGTATGTTTTTATTGCTGCAGATTTTTGCTTAACTCCTAGAGGTCATTGTTTGTATTCTTCCTGTGACTATAGGTTACTGTTTATGACTTTATCAGGAATTCTACTGAGTCCCTGTCCCGTTATGGAGAGATTCTGACACTGAGTGACATGTTTAGCTATTGGAAAGCAGAAGATCAAGACTTTGAAAGTGATGAGAGTGGAAAGCTGCTCTTGCTCATTCCCAACTGACAAAAGGAGAGAGGTTATACTTGTTTGCTTTTCACTGTAAACAATAGAGGTTACTGATTTTATAACAGTCACTTGAAAACTGTGTTTTCAAACTAATACTTCCAGCAGAACCCCTCCTGTATTAATTGTATAAACATGTTCTTTACTTGTTTCCTACCACTCTAAGATTAATCAAAGTTTAATTACAGTGACTGAAACATGTGTATGTCTGGAATATGGGTTTGACTTCCCCATTATGGATTCTTCATTGGAGTAAAGCCTGATCATTATTTTAATTTGAGTTGCAGTTTTGGTTTTGCAGTGCATTGCTGAACCTGTACAAATATATTTTCATAAGAAGAGCAAGTGAGATCAACATACTTTCACAATATTAATTTCTGGTCAGAACTATTGGGAAGAAGGTGTCCATGTGCCATCCATAATTGCGCCCAGTTCAGTGTAACTTGTATTTCATGTCATGAGCCAAGCAAGCTGCACTGCAGAATTTTAAAGATTCTAGTTTTCAGTCTGCACATCTGCCTTGTTAGAGGTGGCTATATTTAAACACCAGAATTTAAAATATATGCATTTCAAAAACCCTCTTTAATTTGTCACATCTTACCAATGTTGCTGCTGACTGCCAACTTCACTTAATACTACACCTCTTTGTCCCTTTTTTTTTTTAAATAAGGCAGCTAAAAATCATTATGTAGATTGAAGAATGAAGTATGGAGGATTTTAATGTGCTGCTCATGTGATAAAGATGCTCTCTAATTGGCCTGTGTGATGAGTATTTAAAGTGACAGTAGGAATCTACAAGGTATTCCAGCAAAATATACAATACTAATTTCTTTTTTTTCTTTTTTCTTTTTTCCCAGGCACTTTGCTTTCTATATGCAAATATGCAGGCTTTCTGTAGCCTGCTTCTTGTCACCAGATTGTTTCACCTTTTTTGTAGTTTAATGTGATCCGAAGACATAAGCTGCTCTTAATCAGCTCAGAGATATTGTCATCCAAGTACTGTACTAGCTTTCATTAGGTCTTTCAACTTCTTAAACTGTAGAATACAATTTTTGTTTTTGTATTGTGCAGCTTTGTAACTTTTTTTTTTAAATTGTTTCTCTACTTTCCTTAAGTGTGAGGCGTGTTTGTGTGAACGGCCTTTTTGATGCAATAGGTTGGCTGCCCTCCTGACAGACACCTTTTTTTAAGCTGGCTCAAGCAGCAGGTAGCTCCACTCCTTTAAGCAATCTTTAATACCAAACTAGAAGTGTGATTCCCAGCTATGGGACAACTGCCTGACAACAGAAGTGCTCAGCTGGCTGAGAGTCCTGGTTGTATAACTGTTACTAGAGGAAATGGGTAACTATTTTGGTTTCCTGAAATGGAACCCTTGTTTCTTGCTTCTCCAATCTTAATTTCTCTTTCCCCTTTCCCTTTTCTGTTCTATTCTTGCCTCCTTCCTCAACCTTCTCTGTTTTGTTCTTCTTCCCTACCTCCAATTGTGAAGTTTATTTATCTGCTTTAAAATAATCTCTAACTGTTAACCTTTAAAGGTTAATGAAATCAGGATCTGAGAAACAATTATGCTTTCCTTCACCTGATTTAAATTCATTCATAAATGCATAACTCTTATGCACAGATTGCTAAACAAAATAATTGCTTTTTTCCAGTTGCTGATATTAATGTAGTACGTCCAGGAATGTTGTAAATACTACTGTATAAAGAACATGCTGTACAGTGTGTGTGTGTGTGTGTGTGTGATGTTTCCTTTGTATTATCCTGTGTGTGCTGTCACCTTCCCTTTATATTCATTAATTCCGAAACCAGCAACCATTGAGGTAATCTAATCTGACCTCCTGTGTAACACAGGCCATAGAACTTCCCCAAAATAATTCCAAGAATGTATCTTTTAGAAGAACATCCAATCTCGATTTAAAAATTGCAGATTAATTGGTAAATTGTTCCAAATGGTTAATTACCCTTATTGTTAAAGGTTTGCAACTTATTTCCAGTCTGAATTTGTCTAGCTTTCTAGCCATTGGATCATTTTATAACTTTCTCTGCTGGACTGAAGAGCCATGCTCAAATTTTGTTCTCCATGTTGGTACTTATAGACTGTAATTATGTATGGTTCTTCTCTGTACCCTCTCCAGTTTATCAACATATTTCTTGAATTGTGGACACCAGATGTAATGTCCCCACATTATGTCTCCCATCAGCCACCATGGGGCCCGCTGCACCATGGGAGATGTAGTGTTCACTAGGGGGGAAAATGTGTTCCTGTGTCACAGATACTAAATTGATCAGTCTCTCAGTATATATACACACATACAGATGTATCTGTCTTTATAGCATAGTTGACTTTTGAGTTTTTATATCATTCTAAGGTACCTAGTGATCTGGTATCTGACTCTTATAGAAAATGGTGTCAGCATTCTTAAAAAAATGGTGTTATATCTGTCAGTTTTCTTACAACCAGATGTGTGAGTTTGGTTTTTGGGGTTTTTTTGTGTGTGTGTGTATATTTTTTTGTGGGGGGAAGTTTTCCTCAAATGGGTGCTATGTTACTATCTGAATACAGTCTCATTTGGGTAACTTGTTAGTAAAGTTTAGTCTCTAAAAAGTATGTTATAGTTTTGTTTCATATGTAAACATTTGTTTCCAATATTCTTATCAGTGGCATCCTTTGTTCTTTGATAATAAACTTATTCTTGTTTTCACTATAAATATATCTAAGCGCTGCGGTGTTAAGCAAAGTGGTGATCCTGAGTTGAATCTTACAAGCTGGAGTGTGCTGTTCCTTTGGGAACAGCAGGCCTGGTAACTCTGTAGAGTGCTCAGTGGATAAGGGGATGAACACTACATGGGAACACTCTGAAAGCTTCGGGTTGGTGTGTGTCTATCACTAACCTGCACAGAGGATGCGAAGCCTGCAGGGGCCAGGAAGACAGTGCTTGTGTTGCCAGAGGCTGGTGGTTTAAGGGAGCTGATCCACAAGAGTCATAAACAACATTGCTTCATGCTAAGGGTATGTGGTGCTGAGCTGTCACACTACCGTGGGTACACCTGGGGGAAGTATCTCAAACCAGACATGCTGCTTTTTTTTTAGAAAACAAATATATTTGCACCACCTTGAGAATGAATAAACGAAGGAAAATGTCTGAATAGTCCTTAAGTGGAGTGGAGAGGAAGTCTTGTAAATGCAGAGAAACATGTCCTAGTAACTTAACTTATTTTAGTCTAAAATATCTCAAAAGAAAAATACATCACCAGAATTGAAAGGGGGCATGTTCAAATATAGGAAAATTTTAAAAGGTAAATATCATTTTTGTCTCTCTGAAAGGACAGAGTCAACTTAAATTATTCCTGCAAATGAACAATTTTCTCTAGCTAATGTTATGTTAACATAATTATTGAAATAACTTTTTAAAAATCTGACTTAATTGTCATTTTTTAATGGTCGTGGCTATTTCCAGACATCTCTCTCATCAGCACTCGTATTTTTAAGAGATGCTCCAGTTTCTGTAATGTATTAACACGAAGAATGAGTCAACAATTAGATTTTTAAAACTGTTTTTTAATAGAGTTTTTAACTTAGCATACCAAATCATCTCCAGGAATGAAGTTTAGATTGGCCTTTTTAAGCTTTCTGTTCTTTTTATATCTTTAAAGAGACACAGCTAACAAAAAATTGCCCCCAAATTTAGACATTTTTTTTAAAATAAACTGAAGATCAATGAAGGTTCCCATACGTTATTTTAAAAATAAAATAAAATAATCTCAGTAGAAAGAATTTTAAATGGAAATATTTTGTAGTGTTTGTAGCGCAAACATTGCAGTCCAGAGAAACCTGAAAGTGAAATGGATTAAACAAAGGTGAAACTTGATTTTCATTCTTCAGATCAGGGGGGATAGTCAAGGAAAAAACAGCATAAGTAATGATCTAATTTATAATGGTGTTAGAAACAGAACAGTAGACTTTTCCCCTTAAGTTCGCAGTATGATCAAAAAGATAAAAAGCTAATTTATTGTTCAAGTTGCCCATACTTAAACATCCCCACCTTTGAGGTTCTGGTGATTGGTTTGGTGTGTGTTTTATTGTATATTTTCTGAGATTTTTGTTTTAGTCCAACCCCCCTTCCCCCCCCCAAAATGCAAATTATTAGTGCCAATACACTTAAGATTCTGAAAGTCCTCTCATTCCATACCGCTCTATTCTTTTCATAGTTGAACAAAGGGGTTATCAGGAGTCAGAGAACTCAGCCCCCTGGTTGCACTGGGAGGTGGGCCAGCTCTAATAAATGAAAGCTGGCTCAGGAGGGATTGGGTGGTGCTATAAACAGAATGTTTGGAGCAGAAGGGGGTTGCAGGGAGAGAGGGGGAAACTCTGCAGTCAGTCTCCTGGTAGGAGGGAGCGAAGAAACCTATAAGGAACAGGATGTCTCTTGCAGGGCAAGTAGAAAGCCCAGTAAAAGCTAGCTAGGAGGAAGTCCAGGGAGGTGGCAGTAAGAAGTCTAGTGGAGTCAACCGTGACTGCCTGTCCTAGTGACCAAATACTAAAATCTGGTGTAGAGGGTGGGCCTGGTTTCCCCTACCAGCCAAGATTGTATGAAGCCTCTGAGAAGGGGAAATGGACTACTAGAACTCCTGAGAAAAGAGTATGTAGACCAGTAGGCTCAGAATCCAGGGTGGCCACCGGTTGGAGGGGTCAGACATTTTGTTTTTGTTAAATTTTGTTACCCCGGAAGGGGTGGGACTGAGCATGACCTGGCTGGAGGGCTGAGTCATGAGTCTGCAGAGCCAGAGCAGCCATTGGCAGGGGGCACTAAAGGAGGAGAGCCTGCTACATTATTTATGCCCAGCTGTGAGGGGACACTCCTTTGATGAATCTTCTCTTGCACGTTTCCTATCAAGGAATGTATGGTGGTACAATGCTACAGCTGGAAGGCAGATTTTGGGCCTGTGTAGATACATGGTATGCTAGTGAAAGCAGAGGTGATTGGCTGCCATTTCATTTAGGAGAAACAAGTGAAGCACTACATTTTCTTTGGAAGAAAAATAAGGATAAAAATGAAACTTGGACTTTTGTGGCAAACCTGTGGTGTGCGCCTATTGGCTGTCTGTACAATCATATCTCTGCACACTCTGAGAGATAACTGTTACTGTATAAGAAAGTAATCTCAGAAAAAATGCAACCAGATATGCCTAATATTATGTAGCACAGATGCATTGAATTGTTCCCTGAATGGGCTTTTAATTATGTTTATCTAACTGGGGGTAATGTACTTTGGAGAACTCTTCTTAAAAAATGGAAATATCAAACATGCTGTGACTGTTTTGTCACTTTCTGATATAGTGCATTCTGTGTGTCATCTACTAGGTTTAACAAAGCCACTGGAAAAGGTCAATACCAGTGCATACCTAGAAAACTTTCTCAAAAAGAGTTGCTTGTAGTCTTCCAACTAACTTGTCTGGGGCAACCTCTAGCTGCTTACTGCAAATAGGGAGCATAGACTTTACATTGTATAAGTTTATTTTATTACTGAACAACAGAGAGCTGCATCAATGTTTGTGGAACAAGGATTTGGAAATAATCATTCCATCTGCACAACTAATCTGTCAAAGCCACCTCTGATTCCTCTGACAGGGAATGGACATTGTAAATGTAATTCTTCTCATTGCTGTGTTGATTATTTAAGTTTCAGCATTTGCTTTGATGTGTCTGAAATATTAGGGAAGATGTTTTGAAATGTTTGTTTATGTATGTATGTTTAGCAACCCATATTCTCATTTAACTGTGTGTGAATTTAGAAAAATATTAGCCCTGCATGTATCTAAAGCACAGCTGAACTGGGTTTACAGCAGATGGCTGTATTCAAGTGGATAAATAGCCTTAACCAGTAGTCAATGTATATGATGGGAGAGAGGCAAATTTCAAACCCTTGTGGCTTCCTATGATTTGTTCTGTAAAGGACACCTGAAGCATATGCATGTCATTGACTGTGGAAGTTGTAATTATGGTATGTAAACCTGGAACACTGGCCCTTCCAAAGGTGCTGGTTTTGGTGATTGCCAGGATAGAGCAGGAAGGAGTCCACCTGGGCCCTGACCAGCTCTTCATAGTAAAATATTTCCCTCTTAGTCCTGCCCTTATTCCAAGTTTCTCCACCTAATTTCTGTCATTATTTAATGTTGAGCTTGGATTGTAAGCGCCTCAGAGTCAAAGGATTTACTGTTACTGTAGAGAATTGTTCTGTTCTATTCTATATAGAATACCATGCTCACCACTGAGGTATCCAAACATCTTCCAGTCATGCATTAAGGAGCACAACTAACATCTGCCACCCGGTGTTTTGTTCTCTCATCCCCTGCCCAGGGGGAGAAGTGTGTGCAGTAAAGTGTCTTGTTTTGGTACTATTTTTTGTATATACATGTTTGTTAGAAAAGGCAAGTTCAAATAAATTCTCCTTGCACTTGGAGTGGAAGGTGGTGAGGTTTGTGAGGGTCCTTTGTTCCAGGGGGAGTTCTTTCAGACTTGCCCCCTTGGAAGTGCAGTCTCCCACACAGATGAACTTTATCCTTACTGAGAGAGTTCCATTGTTCCAGAGGAGCGAAGTTGTCAGCCATGGTCTTCATCCTGGAGCTTTAATCAATCTTTTAGATAAATTGAGCACCTTCAAGATAAGACTTGGACCTTCACCTTGATTAGTTGTTTGATGAGAAGCCAGTGTAGGGAGCAGAGGAGAGGTGTGATGTGTCTGAGGTAGCCTATGTTGCTGAGGAGATATGAGGAGACATGCTACAGCGTTCTGTACCCACTGGAGTTTTCTAAATATTGAAGGCTTTTTATCAGGTATATTGTATTGCTGTGGTCAACTATGAGATGGTGAAGGCACGAATAAATGAATAAATAAATGTCATTATGCACCAGGGTGAGATGGAGTCTCTTGGCCAACAGCTGGTAGAAAGTACTTTTCACGGATGCTACTGTGTGACAGCAGGAATGTTGTGGGGTTGCGTTGCACCAGAGACAGTGGAGTGGAATGTTCCATGTCTCTGTCCGCCTTTTGGAACTCATGGTGATTCATGTAGAGCTGCATCTTGGAAATCCTTCCTCTGGGGCCTTCACATCATAGTTCTGCAATAGCTATGGAGCAGTGGTGTGTGTCAAACAAATAAGGATAGTAGCCCGCTACTATCAGAAGTGGCCCTGCCATTTGCATTGACATCCTGGTTGCTGTGGATTTACAAACTATGTAACTTTTGGGAAGACCATTCCTGGGCTAAATGGTATAGTCACCATGAGAGGGATAGTGGCAAAGTTGCTATGGAAAGAGGTATCCCACCTCCTTTATTCTCCTTGTGGTGGCCTCACTTTGAAGAGAATGAGTAAATTGGAGAGAAGCAAAATTATAACAGCAAAAATTACTCCCTTATGTATAGTTATATTTTCCTGCATTCTTCTTATACTCCTGCCCGGTCCTGAGTCTCCACCCTCCTCCTCCTCTTCCTCCTCCTCCTCTTAAAGAGATTATTAGAATCCTGGGTATTTTTTCTTATAAGTAGGAAATTGCTTGGAAAGTGGGTGGGTTACCCAAGGGTGTTGTGGAATCTCCATAATTAGAGACTTTTAAGGACTGGTTAGAGAAACACCTGTCAGGAATGGTCTAGGGGGGATAGACTAGATGACCTCTTGAGGTCCTTTCCATCCTTTCATTTCTATGATTCTGTTATTTTTATTACATGAAACTCACTTCTAAATAACAAATTAACCATTCTTTTAAGTAGGTGCTGGCGAGCCTCTGGGTGGGCGGTGGCTGCACTCTGGCTTGCGGGACTCCCTGCACTCCAGACATGCCCCGGGCAGCGGAGTGTGCGCCCCGGCTAGCGGGGGGCAGATTGGGGGAGAGAGAAAGGGGGTGGCCAGGGCTTCCTTCAGCCAGGGCGCTCACCACTCGGCCCCTCCCGCCACGCCGCCTGCTGGGAGGGCTCCGCGCCGCTCCCGCCTGCAGGTGAATTGAAAGTCGTCGGTTGGCGGGGAGGGAAGGACGCGGGCTGCCGGGCTTGTTGCATACCTGGCACCGGCTGGGGCAGACGGAGCGCGCAGCCCGTTCCCAGCAGGGTGCTCCCCTCCTCTGCACCACCGCCCCCTACAGTGGCGCACTGAAAGTCGTCGGCGAAACAAAAGAAAAAAAACACACACCAGGGCGGCTGGAGCAGCGAACCAAAAAAAAAATAAAATAAAAGTGTCTGTGCCATCCTAGGATTGGACAGAATGCCGCCCCTTAGAATCTGCCACCCCAAGCACGAGCTAGCTCCGCTGATGCCTGGAGCCGGCCTGAGCAGAGCTATTTAGAGAAGTAGAATAATCAAGATGTTGTTCATTTTGCTCCATGCACATTGTGGTGGTCAGAGTTGTGAGTACAATAAGTAACATAAGTGGGAAGGTGTCACACTCCCTGACGTGGCTCACAACTGTGAATGCTTACCTCAAGGCAGCTGTCAGAAGACAGGGCAGATACTCCAAGCTGGTGGTGTGTTCTGTAATTAGATTTTACCAAGCCAGTGGCAAACGTGAACTCCTGTATCACTATACGAGTCCTACCATGAAATCACTGCCAGACACCTTAGACTCCAATCTATTTTGCCACCCAGACAAACTGGACTTTGTGATAAAATGGTTATTTACACCAAAAATCACATCACATGAGGTTGCTTCCAATCCCAAGAGACCAATCTCTTACCCCATATCAATCAGTATCCCAGATCTTATGCCAAAGATAATGCTGGTGGCCAATTCTATAGTAAACTGACTAAAGGTTTATTAGCTAAGAAAAAGAAATGAGTTTTATTGAGAGGTTAAAGCAAATAAAATATATGCACAGGCGAGTCACAGTTTGTAGTTCCAAATTGTGGCACTGATGTAATTAATTGCCAGTTTCCCAAAAGTCTTTTCAGGGTACCCAGATTGTTTCTAGGGATCTCCACTTTGCATCTGGTTCACTTCCCTGTAAGAGTCCAAACAGTCCAGAGATGCAGGATCTTTTCTTGAATCAATAACTTAGCTTCTTCTCACAGAAAGCATGCTGACAGTGTCACTACCCGAGGGGGCTTTTCCTTTGATGACAAAGAATGAAGAATGCATTTTGAGTCTTTGACATCTGATCATCACACACAATAACTGCTTGCTTTGAAATTTAGCACTTTTCTGTTAAAGTTCTTCATTTGCATTCCACAAGTCTTCTTTCTTGTTTGATGGGTTATTTAGTTACAGGGGTATATACACCCTGTAAACGTTTGCTACTACATTATAATGGGATACGGATAAATGAAAACAATGCAAGTAACATCCCACTAGTTTTTATGAAGTTTAAACACCAAATATGCTTTTATACATTTTAACAATCACTTTGATCTATACTTATACATAAATAAATTGGCCTGGGCCTAGCATCTGGTCTACCAGCATCACAGGAGGGTACAGGTTTTTCATTTTCACTTCAGCTATTCGGTATATATCATTTTAAATTCCTATTTCCATTCCCTCAAAAAGGTCCAGTTTGATTTGCCGCCATGCCACAGATTTCATGTTGGTCCTCACATAGTACATATGCAGCCCCAAGGGTGAACATGTGCCCTTCCAAGCCCACCACTCTTCTAGAATGTGCGCTAAGAGGAAGGAGCTCCTGTGTACAAGCAATAATGCCTTAATTTCAATTCTTACAAAAGGAAACCAGAATTGGTGAAAACTGAAAAATAAATAGATATAACAGAACACATTGAATTGGCTAACAGGGACATGTTGTAGTGTGGGAGTCTGAATACTGACTCACTTTTTTAAATAGGAAAGGTAATAGGAAAACACAGAAATGAGTTCATTTAAGCCATATGATAACCTACATGACTGCAATGAAAAACCTAATTGTGGTGCTCTGGGGGCAGAGGGAGAACTTAGAAGTGAATCTTCCAGCATTTTCCTGCAGATTAGTCTTATAAGGAGAGACTGAGGTTCATAGAATCATAGAAATGTATGGCTGGAGGGGATATCCAGAGGTAATCTAATCCATCCCCCCATGCTGTGACAAGACCAAGTAAACCTAGACCGTCCCTGACAGGTGTTTGTCTAATCTGTTGTTAACCTCCAGTTAGGAGGAGATGGTTTTCAGCCCCTCTAACCTGCAGGTTCTTGGGGAGCCCTTGGAGGCCACATTCAATGCAAAGACCATGTATCTCCAGACTTACTCTGAGTTCAAAGTTTTAGCAAGTTTATATTTAGTTAAGATAATTAGAAGCCGAGATGTTCTTGGAGGGGAGCGCCTATTATTGCTAGTGGGAATCTGCAATATGGGCTTTATAGTACATTCTTTTTTCTCTCAACAGCATGGACAAATAACAGTTGACAGACTTTTAGTTCATCATCAGTGCTTTTACATTGACAGTAAAAGCAACTTCTCTTAAAGGGATTTAAGTTCCCATAGTGTATTTTAAAATGAAGTTTACTGGCTTTCACAGTGGTTTATATAAAAATCATTTCTTGCCTCAGTTCTGGGAACAGCTATGTTAATACTAACATGCCTTTTGAAAAAGGCTTTTTTTTTTTTTTTAACACAAAGCTAGCCATGTTTAATATGAGGAGTACTCTGTGAATTGGCTAGCATGTGACTGTACCTTTATTAACAGTGGTGTGTAGAGATGGCAGTGCATAATGTGTTGTGCTCCTGAGGTAGTTTTAAAAATCCATCCACTGTATGTTGTTTGACAAGTGTGTTCACGGTGGGTTTCATGGTAGCTGTGAATATGGAGACCATAACCTCCTACAACAATATCACCAGAATAGCATAATCTAGTTTAATTCTTTTAACTTTAAGCAGTTTTCACCACCTTGCTCCTAAGCTGGAAAGAACAGAATATGAGGGCAGGGAGATATGTAACTATGTACTCTTCTAAAATCTATGCAAGCTTCACATTCATTGATAATTCAGATGAAAGTTTGATTCTATTAATTTGATCTTGTTTGTTCCTCTTGTAATAATAAAGTATGCTAAGTGGCTAATTTCTGAAGCTGGGCTATCCAGCTTGTGAGTTCAGTTTACCAGATTTTGTTTTTCTGTGACTTGCATTTAGATTCATCATCCCAGCAGCGTGCTTTTTCAACCATTACTGCCAGAAAGCAGTGGCAAATCAAAACCGATTGGTTCAGTAAAACTTTTCGCATGAGCAAATTTTCACTGTTCTCCAGTCTCGTGTCAAGAGCCTCCAGCGGTGATTTAATAAGCTCTGTTTGCTGAATGAGGAAAGAAAAAAGAATTGTAATAACTTAAAGTATAAACCCATTAATGTTTCAAACCATTGAATGCTAAATCTACAATAAATAAGCTGTTTAGATTAAAGGAAAGGGGGGGGGTTAAGTTGGGAATGGACTATTTCCCAAAAACAATGTTTTGTCATTCCACTCTGTAGGCAGAAGTTCAGACTATAAAGATTTGTACATGTATAGATACTTACCAAGTACCTTCATCAACATGCAGTGTTTTGTCATAAGCAGTCATTCTTTTTTAAGTGATGGTCCCTGTTGTATTTTACTGAGGGTTACACGTGTGCCATGCGTCTGGAGTTGGAAAATTTGAAAGTAGTGTCCATTGGTCTGCACATTCACCATGGCTCACCTTGTGCTTCCGTCTGAGGCAATAAAGGGCAGGACGGACAAACCGCGTCTTCAGTTATTCTCAGCGCCACATGGTCCGGATCTCGCCTCAGACGCACTTCTAGAAATGCTAGATGTACATAGTTTTTATACAGTTTTTACAGTAGTTTACAAGCTTTTTCTTTTAAAAAAAGTTCTTAATACTTACTAGCCTCAGTTGTTTCATCGACTTAGGGGTTTTCAACCTCCCTTCCCCCAGTACTCATGTGCAGGTATTGGACTATGCCCAGGACTTCAGCTTCAAACTCTGTGCCTCCTGCCCATGATTCTTCTTGGTCAGTGATGACCACTAATGCTGCCTCTACTGCCTGGGAGAAGCTCACGTCTCGGCATAGTACAGTAGTTGTCAGTCCTTCTCCAGCCACATCCAAGAAGGCTAGGCACTTCATCTCTGAAAACATCTCATGGAGCTTGCCATGTGACCATACTCAGACCCGGGCCAGGGACATCCTCCTGCTGCCCCCCGTACATTGGCCTGTTGCCACTCAGAGTGCACCTTCTGCTACTACATCCAATTCCGCTGCTGGTGGAATGACCCCTACAGGGCCTAGTTGGAAGGTAAGGAAGAACTCCCATAAGTGTGGGACTAAGTCTTCCTGATGGCATATAGTCTGGTGTAAAGATTTTGGAATGGCTTACATAAATCACTTGTGAACTCATGAAAGGAGTTATCTTTCACTTACAGTATCAGGCATTGTATTTTATTGCTTTCTAAAAAGCAGCAAGGTTAACAACCATATGTTGTGTTAATCTAGTTGCTGAAAAATAAGAACTTTTTAGATGATTTGTCTTAATTTGATATGAATTCACATTTTTCAAACAAGTTGGTGGTTGAGGTCACAGTTCTTCCCCCTTATCCCTTTCCCTTCTCCCGACCCCTATAAACTACAAGTTTGTTTGCTAAACTTAGCAAAAACTGGAATATAAGCATTCCCCATATTTGTCTATTTTAAGGGATGATATAAACCAAATCTTCAAGTGATGGAATTGTTTTTAAATGTGTCCAGAAGATACTCTTAGAGAATAAATGAACTCCTGCAAACTTTGAGGGGTTGAGTTTGTTGGAAAAATTTAAAAGCAGGTTACATCACAACATAAACCAAAGTTAGCTCACACTGTATCAGATCCACCAGTAATGCCCTAGTCTACCGTGAAGTAACCTTGGGCCTACGCAACAGGTGCTGCAGTGCAGAATGTCTACTTGAAACTCTTAGATAACAGGGATAAAGGCTACATAAATAGAATGAATTTGCATCAACAGTTTTAGTTCTAGTTGGAATGAGGGGCTCTTAGTCCACACCCAGATTCCATATTGATAGTAAGGTCTGGATCATTTGTTTGCAATACTGTTTCTGAAACGATGATACATGTGCCATTGGTGGCACATGTGTTGGCTTATAGTACCAAAATAAGAATCCATTATAACTACACTGATTAAAATTTGGAAGGTGGGATGCAAAATAGCCTACACTATGGGCAGCTCCGCAACTACCTGTGACACTGTCAGGAATAAGGGCCTGCAGCAGAGTTAGTCTCCAGACAGCCTTATCAGTACAGCTGACCTGCAGCAGTCTGCCTGATTAGCCATGACGCTTAATTAGCCATGCCACTTCAATACTCTTGCCCACCAGTGCGCCTGCTCCTGTGTTAACTTGTTCCTGCTGCTGCTGCCTTGCACTCAGTCTTGCCTCTGTCCTGCCCCCATCTTGAACCCTTCCTTGCCTGATACCCTGCTCGCTCCAGTTCCTGGCCTTCAGTTTAACTCTTGGCTCTGACTACTGACTCCGGCTTGACCCTCAGCTCTGGTATCCGCTTTCTGATCTCCAGCTTGACCCTTGGCTCTGGCTTCTGACGACGGACCCCGGCTCATCCTTCGACACTGGTATACAGTTGCTGCCTTCTGGTTTGACCCTAGGCTTCTGGCTCCTGACTACTGACCATGGCTCTGACCCTCATCATTGGGCCTGATGTCTGCTCCGGCCCTCATCCTGGTTGGCTAACGTGCGACAGAGGTGTGTGTATTTTCTTGTGGGGAAATTTTCCTCTAAGTAAAAGGACATTTCTTCTGAACAAACCAGAGTGCTGCAGCTCAGCTAGTACCTGCTGCTTGGGAGGCCATAAGTGGTACTTTGGGGGTAGGTACTTGATGCAAAATCTTCCTCTAATTCAGACATTCCTCCAGATCATTATAAGTAGACTATTCCCATGAAAAATGTGCAGCTGTACTGTAAATATACTTCACAATTATCTTAAAATCATCCTGGGGATTCAGGCATTAAAAAGAGGGAAGGGGTAGTAGCATGGATAAAATCTAGCTCTTTTGATGTTAAGAGACCAGATATTCAGAACTGAGTAGCTGACCAAAGCTGGAGTGTTCCCATAAATATCCTAGCTCTATTACTTTATATTGCTGGAGGCTTCTATGCTGTAATTTCTTATTTTCTGAAGACAATGTGCTTTCTGAGTAGTAACTGGTATTTGCTGAGGAAAAACAAAAAGTCAAAGAAATGATCCTGTTTAAATACTGCACCAAGTCAGTTCATATAAATGTAAGCTAATGTCAGGGAGTTAGAGATAATTTATGATACTGTATAACAAAATATAAATTTGCCTGGCTGAAAATGTTTATAAAGTGGCCACTTCAATCTAGTCTTTAATATTGGTTTATTATAAGTGGAGATTTTAATAAAATTCCTAAGTTAAGATTTCGTGCATCTCTATTGAGGCTTGCCTCTTAACCTACACAATCCTTCAAGAATGTTGGTCTCTTTAGATTTAGTGCTTTATACTCCACCAGAGCATTCTTTTCTGCTCAATTTCCATATCTACGGTGAAAATGACCTTTTCTCCCTTTCCAACCAACCCTCTTGTAGTGGATATTTTTCACTGTGTCGTATCTGTGGCACCTGTTTCCAGTTTGAGAATAAAGGATTAGCCAATGTTTTATTTAAAACAAATTGCATTCAGTAGTTTAATGTATGTGTTTTCCTCCAAACCTCAAATATCTGAGTGCGCTCTTGTAACTCACCCACCTTCTGGGTATGGTGTTCTGTCCCATCTAGTGGCACCGAGACCACTTAGAAGAGAGATTTCAGAGTAGCAGCCGTGTTAGTCTGTATCCGCAAAAAGAACAGGAGTACTTGTGGCACCTTAGAGACTAACAAAATTTGTTAGTCTCTAAGGTGCCACAAGTACTCCTGTTCTTCTTTTTTAGAAGAGAGAGAGATTGAGTCTGCTCTACAGCTTTAGCTAACAGCCAGTTGGCTTTTAGCTCGTGCGGTAGAGGCTCATGCACTAAGCTCCAGAGGTCTAGGTTCAATCCCGCCAATGACCGGGATCTGTTGGTGTTACACTCTGTCATGCTAGATATCCTGTGGCACAGCTTTGTTTTTAGTGTATGAAAGAGGATTGGTAGAATACCTAAGTATAGACTCATATTACTCTGTAGAGAAGAAGGCTAAATGAGATTCTAGTTGCTCTAAATATCTGCATCTTTTCAGATGAAGTGAAACAAGGTCAGTGTTGTGTAACGGTAATAAATCAGTTATGGAAAAGAAAAGCAGATTTAGAAACATTATTCTTACACAATTGAATGATGAGTTAGGGGAGTAAGGAATAGTGGGAAAGAATGTAAAGAAATACAGAGTAAATATGCAACTCAGGTAATTTTTAAATAGACACTGTCCAGTGGCATAGATTGAAATTTATTTTATATAGGACAAATGAATTAGTAAACTACATGAATAATTTCTCATTCCTTCAAAATATGAGGAGCAGTTGCTTTTTGCAAACTGAAATCTCTGATTAACTGACTACGTATTAGTGAAAAGAACAAACGTTTTATACCTGGCTATATTATTTACATCTTTCCAGTTGATTATTTAGCCCCTGTTCAGCAAGGTACTTAGCCATGTGCAACAGGTCTACTCATATGCTTAGAGGTAAGGATGTGCTTAGGTATCTTGCTCAATCAGGGACTTAATCATGGTATTAATTTATTTCATGTTACCGCATTAGACGCTTTATTGTATTTATTTTTACGTAAGTAGTGCTTATATACTGTCCTTCATCCAAGGATCTCAAAGTTTGCTAACATTAATTTTCACAGGCAGCCTTGTTGTGTTATGGTAGGTAGAGAATATATAGAATTGACGTTCCCCATCATTGAAGTGCTACTTTCTCAGGGCTAGATCACAGCAGCTGTTAAACAGTACAGAGAAGTACGGCCAAATGTTTTGACAAGATACTGAACAATGTCACATTTTATAATTGAACCTACAAGAGGCTTTGAGAATGCATAATAAAGAAACAGAGTTACCAAAGTGACCAACTACCAACCATTCTTATGGTGTCCGACCCTGTCCTGTTGAAGTCAATGGAAGCTTTATCACTGAATTCAGTGGGCCCCGGGACCAAACCCGAAAAGATCTTTATTGACTACAAATGGGTAGGAAGATGGTTTTATGAATTACCAGACAGGCAGCACTTTCAGCAATAGGTCCTGGGGCATTGGATCAGTAGAAATGGTGCTACCTATTGAACTGCCAAAATAACTTCCTACAGCACTTAATGCAGATGTTTCATGGAGGTCTCCTATCCAAGTACTGGCCTGGCTTGATCATAATTAACTAGTAAGGTCTAATAAGATTGCAATTCAAGGCTGAATTGCTGCAACTTTATACCATGTAATTAAAACTGTACGTTGGGTATAGAGGATAGGGGTCTAGTTCAGGAATGGTTGGGTGAGGTTCTGTGGCCTGCAATGTTCAGGAGGTCAGACTAGATGATCACGATGGTCCCTTCTGACCTTAGTCTATGAATCTATATTTGAGAGAAATTTCATTTCATTTGTAATTTTAGATGATAAAGATGGGCCACAGTGGATCAGAGGTCAAGATTTTACCTTTCAGAAAGATCAGAATGTCATCTCACAATATTTAAAGTACATCTAGTAGTATTATAGTATATGTACCTTTTTTTTAAACAGACAATTATCATAATAGTGAGTCCCAAATATAACCTTCCAATGTAACCTAAATCTTCCATGTGCACCATAGTGTAACAGTGCGGTTTAGATTCAGATCAGCTACACTATACCACAGTGTGTTATTTTAACTAAGAATTGTGGAGATGGCTCGGTACTGAGTTGGCCTTCCATTTTTTATGCCAACAATCTATGGTCTCTTTCCTTCTCCTTCCCCCTGTTCGTCCTCTGATTCTTAGTCCTTTCAGGATCCTCATTATTCCTTCATTCATCCCCTTTCCCTCAGGTTACTTACACATTCCATTCCTTATCCCTAGATGGCATCATCTCCTCATCCTTCATCTGTCGACCCTCCTTCACATTCTGCTTTATCAGGGAGCTTAGTGCAGGGAGTTGAGGGCGGGGTGCAGGCAGGGTTCGGAATCCGGTCCGGTGCCGCTTACCTAAAGCGGCTCCAGGGTGGTAGCGGCGCACACTGGGGCCAGGGCGGCTCCCTGCATGTCTGCCCTGCTCTGCTCCGCTCCAGGAAGCACTGTGGATCCTGGGAAGGGGAGAGGGTGGAGGGCTTTGCATGTGCTGCCCTTGCATGTGCTGCCTTTGCCATGCCTCCAGGTACCTCCCACGAAGCTTCCATTGGTACAGTTCCCAGCCAATGGGAGCTGCAGGGGGCAGTGCCTGGAGGCAAGGACAATGCACAGAGCCCTCTGCCCCCCCCCCCCCCGCCCGGGGACCGCAGGGAAGTGGTGCCGGCAGCTTCTGAGAGCGGCGCGGAGCCATGGGGGGCAATCCTGCGGACCGTAGTTAGCCCACCCCCCTGGTATAGACCCTGCTGATGTGCTTTAACATAGTGTCATTTGAGAGAGTAATAAGGTAAAGCACACCGGGGAACCTTTAATGCTTACCAGCAGGGTCTACGTGGACCAATTAATGCACAACACGTTAATGTGCTTTAGGAATCATACCCCCATAGAGCACATGACCCCAACATTGCTGACTTCTTCAATTCACTGTTTTTTTTCCAGAATGTTTGGATTCTGTTTGACCTGAAATTAATTATTTTCAGAATGGCTATGCTAGTGAACCAAAAACTCCATTATTCGCCCAATTCTAGTACTTTTAATGTGATGCATTGCCTAATTAACTGGAACATCTAGCTTATTTTCCTTAGTCTCTTCCTGCCCTGAGACCTCTTGCTACTATAAAGGTCAAGCATGGTTTTCACAATGCTGGTGTGATACTTCCTAGTGTCCTGTGCACTTAAGGAGGCACATCTGTTTGACTCATATAGGAATTTTGCCAAATTCCACTTACAAACAGTAGAGATCTTCCTGGTGTACATTTTAAACAGTTTTCCAGAGGCAAAACTTCTGATGTTGAAATATGATTAAGAAAAAAAAACATATTTAAGCTAGCCTCCTAGGCATCCACTGGATGTCATGAATATTAAGCTTGAAATGGGATTATTTTAAATATACATGACGAAATGCTAGTCTTAATTCTGTTTATTAAATATTTTTACTGTTCAGCAAAAGCTGTATGAGATGCTGCTCACTAATATGCTGTCTCTGTTTAAGAAGTGCAGAGCCAAGGGGTGCAGAGAATAGAGCACAATATTTGTAAACTGCAGAGAGTTCAGCTTGTCTACTCAAATAGGGTTACCATATTTGAACATTGAAAAAAGAGGACACTCCATGGGGGCCCCCGGCCCCGCCCCAACTCTGCCCCATTGTACCCCTTCCCCAAATACCTGCCCCCGCTCCGCCTCCTCCCCTGAGCACACCACATTCCCCCTCCCTCTCAGCCACCTGAAACAGCCACCTCCTCCCTGAGCTCCAACTTTTCCGGCTCCCGCCGCTCTCCAGCCCGTGTGCCCCCAGCCGGGAGCTTCCCCCGCGCAGCCGGAGTCGGGGGGGTTGGAAGTTGCTTCAGGCCCCGGGCCTGCCCCCCGAGCTGGGCATCCCAGCCCCAACGCGCTCCCACCTGCGAGACTGCATCCCAGCCGCGGGCTCCCTCTCTGGCCGGGCTGGAGCAGAGAAGTGCTGCATGCGTGGCCCAGGCCTTGCCCCCAGGCTCAGGGGGGCCTCCACCCTGCTCCCAGCCAGACCCGGTGAGGCTGCGACAGCTCAGGCCAGGCAGCTGCGGGAGGCGCTGCAGCGCAGGCCCTTCCCAGGGCGGGGGGTAGGGGGGGCAGCTCGGGCTCCCGGGAGCCTCCGCTGCACACAGAGAAATTTTCCCCTGCACCAGGACCCTCCCCCCGGGCAGCAGCTGCATGGGGGGGCAGGGACCACTGGCAGGGGGGCTCCTTGCATGGCTGGGGCTGAGGGGGGAGACTGAGGCTCTGCCAGAGCCACAGGGGATGCTTGGAGGAGGGAGAAGTGACTGCGGGTCCCCACAACCCGCAGCTGGCTGCAGAGACGCCACCGCTCTTAGCCATGGGGTGCGGGGTTGCAGCAGTACTGGGGGGGGTTGGTGCAATCCACAGGCTGCAGTGAGCTGACACCCCAAGAGGAGAGAGCGCCACTGGGTAGGGTTATCATACGTCTGTATTTTCCAGACGTTTTTATATATTTTAAAAAACCTCCCAGATGGCGATTAACAACTAAAAAGCCGGACATGTCCGGGAAAATATGGACATATGGTAACCCTATACTCAAAGGCAAAAGACTTTTGTTGTATGAATGTGAAGAAACTAATCTAGCAAGTTTGTTATCCTTGAGTAAATAAGCAAGTGGCAAATGCTGAATGGGGCTGGGGGGTGTGGGGGGGGGATATACAGTTTTGAGATCAAAATAACAGGACAGAGAGAAACAACAGATTTGAGGCAGACTGTTGGTCTGGGAATGAGAGTTTTATTGGGACTTCAGTCAAAAAGCCTCTAAGAATCAAGATCTTGAATAAAAATTTTTATGACAAGTTGTAGAAAATCATATCTAGCTTATGAAAGGGCAGTTGTATATTTGATTGAATGTGAGATTTTGAATCTCTCTCCAAGCATTTGCAATTGTGTGCTAGCAGCATCCAAGGGGCATTGCTAGGAAATAAATTTTGTGCAGTCCTTATTGGTGGCAGCCCATGACACTGTGTGGCTCATCAGACTAACTGCCAAGCTCCTGCAAGTTATTCCTTGTAGGCCGATGGTGCGGTTTGGTTCATCCAAGAAATTATTAGTAACTGAAACTTCATCCTGCAAGTTGGGGAGAACATAAGAACGGCCATACTGGGTCAGACCAAAGGTCCATCTAGCCCAGTATCCTGTTTTCTGACAATGGCCAATGCCAGGTGCCCCAGAGGGGATGAACAGAACAGGTAATCATCAAGTGATCCATCCCCTGTTGCCCATTCCCAGGCTGATCTCTTGACACTCCTTTGGTATGGCAGCTCATGCAATCCTGGACAAGAGTGCTACTGACCTTTTACTATGCATAGATGGTCAGCGCTTCCAGAGAGTTTAAAACGACCTTCTTATACAATGGAAGCATTGGTTGGAAAGAGAGTCTAACACACTAAGTAAATTCAGGAGTCCATCACTGCACCTGCCTCCTTGTCCACTTGATCATAGATCCTAGACCAGGGTCAACAAGCCATGCTTTGGCTTGTCTAGAGTTGCCACAACTATGCACCAGATTGACATAGTTTCCTGTGCATGCTGTGACTGTGGGGCAGTGTTACAGATAATAACTCATGTGGTAGAAGAGTGCCCTCAACATCTGGAGGGCAGTTTACAATGCCTAGCTTTCCTTGAAACAGAGGCCATCCTCTGGTTACGGAACCAGGACATTGAGCTCGGATGTCTGAATACAAGAAGGAGGTGGCTAAGAAATGAGTTATTTTGGAAAGGCCACGTTAATCTATTAAAGGTTAATGACAAAGCTAGTTTTATCAGACTGCTTCAAGTCTTCCATTTCAATATCTGTTTATCTGTGTCAGTTATGTGACTATGCTGAAAAATGGTAAACGAAGAGAATTAGCAATGTCTGGATTTCCCCCCATGATCTTTTAATTGCAGTGCACTTAGTATAATATATATAAAAACAATCTAACATGTGTGAAATAATTTACACCATCTGTGAGTTTGTAATACTGTATCTGATATATTTTCCCCCTTCAAGCATTTTAGAAAATTAATAATGTGAGTATAATAACAAATGAGTCATATTTGTCAATAATCTGGGAGGACTAGAATATGTATGGAACACAGGATCTCATAAGTTTATTCGAATAGCTCCACAAGGACTAGTTGCCTACCTTTGAGAGTTCATACTGCCTTATTCTGCAAGGTGCTCTAAGGTCCTTGTGAGATTAGGTTCAAAAGTGTCTTTTCAGAACATTTATTAAGGGAAGGAAAATCTGCACAAGAAAAATAGGTCACATTCTGTATCCTGTTTTGTGGCAGTTTTCAAAGAAGCCCAACAGTATGATGCACGCATATTTTAAGAGTTTGAGACATTTCACATGCTGATTTTCATAATCCGTAACCTCAGTTTTGTTTTTGTTTTTTTTTTTTACATTTTTCTTACATAGATATTTGTTAATAGCATTCTGAGCAAAACCAACTCTTTCGTTATGAAGGCCAGTGAAAACTGCTTTATTCAGCTTTTCCTTTCAGGAAAGTAGCATGCGAATTTGATCTGATGACTAACCATAGTTTTTACTTTGAGGCCTAGCTAAAAAGGAAACAAGATTTGATTTATAACATAGTGGTTTTGATTATATAAGGCATAAGAGGAATGTTACAGTAAACAAAAGAAGAATTCTTGCCCAAAAAGAAAAAAAAATTAAAAATCACTGTAAATGGAAGAAAAGCCAAGCAAATCTTAGTTTGGGAATATAAATTTATTCTAATCTCATACTTTACTTGGAAGGGTTATGGAAGTGTGAATGAAGGGTTGACATGCCTAGCTTAACGGTACAGATACAGTTGCTGCCAAATCAGACAGAAACCAGTGTGGTGGGATGTTTATTATTTGAACTCTTGGGAAGGGATGTGGAGAGAGTGTTTAGATTTTGGCAGGTGCAGCTTGTGTCTATTGTATCTGGAAAGTGCTCTCAATTCTTTTATACAATTTCCCCCCATCAGTTGCAAAATATACTGTGGATGGAAGAAGGGGAAGGAGGTTTTTGGTGACATTAAACCATATTGTACATACTGCAATTACTCCCAAAATGTCAGAGCCCCCAGAATATTATAGAAAAGCTATTGATAAAAACTATGTTGTGTTTTCTGTTACTTTGCTCAAATATCCTGAGCTAACCCATATTTTTTTTAAAAAAAACAACACCTTGGGGAAGGAGAGTGTTGCCAGCACAGAGTGCCCGAGGCAAAGCAACAGCGGGTCCGTTGCCCGGTGTGCTTCGCGCCAATAAACACACCAGGGGGAGAAGCAAACAAAGTTTATTTGGGATCCCAAAGCGGTGCAAGGAGACTGGCAAGTCTCAAATCAAGCACATTAACAGGAACAGTTTTTCTTCTTTTATACATTTTGCAGTTAAGCCTCACCCCCTCCCCCTTTCCCCTCTAGCCCTCCCTTTCTCCCCCCCATTCCTCCCTCTACCCCTCCCGTCCCTGGTAATAGTTAAGTCATTCTTGGCAGCTATAAGCCTAGCTTGTTAGTAACTTCTTTAAACCGTTATCTTGTCCTTTTTCCCTTCAGCCAGAAACATGCAGGCCTCATTATTACTGCTTGAGCAGGGGGTTGCACACAGATAACTGGTTGCTTACATATTCCAATTGCACCTGGCTTTTGAGGTTGATTAGAGTTTAAACATGGAAGGACAGGGTTTGGTTCACTTAGGCCTAGTGCAGGAAGGCTTCATTGACACTTAGTGGCCTTCCACCCTCCCGAGTTACCTAGGGTGAGGCCTAGTGACGTCAACAACTCCCTCCTTTGAGAATACTCAACAAGCTTTTGGCTGAATTTTCTCATATTCTGTGGACAAGATATGATTAAGTGCTATGAAGCTGGGCTTTTCAATGAGAGGGTATGCCGGGATTTTTGAGGAACGGGGGGCACAAAGATTACGGAGGAGCATTTTAAAACAAGCAATTAGGAGGAGGGTGACCAGGCACAATACCACACCTGTGAGGAGGAGACGCACAAGGCCACCCCCCAGTCCTCCTAGGTTTGGCAGCCAACTTCAAAGGGAATCGAAAACCGTGGGTTTCCTTTCCTGGGCCTTCCACGGCTCGAAAGCCTGTTCGGCCGACAGGACGTGCTTGTTAATGTCCTGTGAGTTTTCTGGGACATAAGCTTCTTCCTTAATGGGCTCTGAAGTGGCATACAAAGATTTATGCTGCCTGGGGCGGCCAGGGGTTGTCCCTTAATGCATACTGGGATTCAATGGTACAGTTTTGTGACAAGGGGGTACCCGAGGTATTTCTTCCCCTACTGAACCATCCCCAGCAGATATCTGACCAATTTTGGGGGACCACCCTCCAGGGTAACCCAGCTGCGTGGTGCGGGATTTGGGAGCATACTCAGCAGTTAGAGAGGTTAAACTCTTGGGCAAAGCAAACCTTCAAGGACTCATATGTGTTTGTTTCCAAGTTAGTAGGGATCCCTTTCCATCCCACATGTGCCTGGGGGAAACGGGAGGTAACGAAAGGAGGGTCCCTATGGCAAAGAGTACCACTGTGGCAGACCCTGGACCTGAACTCATGCTGGGCAGGTGACCCTAGGGCCTAACAATTACAATTCCCCAAATACCCACAAAATATCAATTACCAATAGTAGGCAGATTAAAAACAAAAGGACCAGGCCACCAGGTTAGGCCGGCCCTGTGAGAGTAAACACAACCAACGCTTAGAGTTTTCACGGGGAGTGCGCTGCGACTGTCCAGAGAGACCACAGGGCATTCCCAGCAGATCTTATTGTTTTTTTGAATAACAGTTTAAGTCCCAGGTCATCGCTGGTAGTCCTTTTCTGTAGGCTGGACGGTCCACTGTTCAGGAGCGGGCACTGCCTTCAGACGGGAGTGATTAATCCAGTTCTTGTGTCCCTTGACCTTTGCTGCTGTGTGGGAGACCAGCAGGATGGTGTGGGGTCCCTTCCACTTCTCTTAGAGAGGCTAGTCCTTCCAGGTCCAAACGAGAACGGAATCGCCTGGCTGCAAGGCATGGACAGGGGCATCCAGCAGGAGAGGCTGCAAATCTCTGGTATACCTGTGGAGAGAACAAAGAACAGCAGACAGAGAGCACATGTACTGAGATAAAAAGCCACACCCCATTTCCCACTTCCCTGCCAGAACCGGTGTACCATTCATAGGCCATGCCCTTCCAAACATAATCTCGAAGGGACTGAGCCCTAACCTGCCCTTTGGGAGAGCGCGAATGCGGAGCAAAACAAGGGGTAAGGCATCAGGCCACTTAAGGGAAGCCTCTTTGCAGACCTTTGAGAGGTGCCGCTTAAGTGTCTGATTTGTGCGTTCCACTACTCCACTGGCCTGCGATCGCCATGGAGTGTGGAGCTTCCAGGGGATTTGCAGGGCATCCGATATCTTCTGAACAACTTGGGATGTAAAGTGTGTTCCGTTGTCAGATTCCATCCACTGGGGGAGGCCGAAGCGGGGAATGATCTCCTTGACAAATTTCAGAGCCACCGTTTTGGCAGTGTTGTTATGGCATGGGAAGGCTTCAGGCCATCCGCTGAATCGATCCACCAAGATGAAAAGGTATTTGAATCCTTGGGTCAGGGGGAACTCAGTAAAGTCTATTTGCCAAACCAGCCCCGGGCCTGGGGTAGGTTCCAGAGTGGCTGATGGCACTGACACTCCAGCTCGAGGGTTGTTCTTTTGGCAGACTAGACATTCAGCCTGTACCTGGGAGGCCAGGGGTGTAAGAGCCTCCCTGCCAGCGTATAATTCTTTGTTTCTTCACCAGGGTCAGTTCTTAATGTCTTTTGTAGTCAGGAATTCCTGGACTTTGTGGTTTCAATGAAGCAAGTGTTCCTTCTTCTCTTTTCCTGAAACAGTGTGGTTCAGCATCATACAGGGGAGAGGTTACTAGCACATCACCCTGTCTTTAAATAGGCTTATCATCAGTCGGAGAGTCCTCCCGAGGTGGAGGGGTCTTTTTACAGTGAGAAGCCTGGGTCCAGATGGGCAGTCCTTGGTACTTCACAGCGGTGTTGGTGGTGAACAGGACTTGGAAAGGGCCTTTCCACTGTGGAGCCAAAGCAATTTTTCGTTGATGGACTTTACGTAGACTCAGTCTCCTTGTTTCAATGAATGGCAGGGCTGCTAGGGTCTTTGGTTAGCACTTCTTTTATCTGTGCGAAAAGAAACCTAACACATTTCATTAATGCCTGACAGTGTTTTGCAGATCTCATAGTTGCTTGGGCCCATTCAGGCCCCCCCTTTTCTTGGCTGTCGGCCAAGTCTTAGCTCTGGGCAGTGTCCTTGGATGGTGCCAGCATCTTATCTTTGGACTGAGCTTGCTAGCTATATTTTTTCCCTCAGTTAACTCATTCTGTTCTTTTTCCTTCTCTCCTTCTTGGCTTCTTTTAACTTACAAAGGAAACTTCCACTCTTCACTCATACACCTTTTCCCAACAATGAACACATACACATTGTCATTATGCACCCTTCCAGTAAAATAACTTCTATACAGAGCTTTGGAGCAACAAACCAGGATGAGCACACCCACTACTGAGGAGTCCAACAAAGTTCAGGAGTCTTACAGTGGCTTTAAGGCAAGGGATGAGACCCACAGCAGCCATTAACAAGTCATCCACATATTGCAGGAGGAGGACCCTGTCCTCATTGTCCCACTCCTCCAAGTCTCTGGCCAGGGCCTGGCCGAAAAGGGTGGGGGAATTTTTAAATCCCTGGGCCAGCACTGTCCAGCAAAGCTGCTTTTTAACCCTCCTTTTGTCCTCCCAGTGGCTCCACTCTGTGGCTTGCATGGCTGAGGGCTCAATTGCAAGGGTCATTATCCAGGCATTCTCTGGGGGTAAGGTGAGGGTTATTTCATCTTGGGTGAAATGCAGGGTGGCTCCTAAGCGACAAAGCAGGTCCCGTCCTAGTAGAAGCATTGAACAATCAGGGTGGTAAACCAGTTTGTGAGATAGAGTTCTGTTTCCCAAAGCACATTCCGCTGGGGCATATATTGGGCACTTGGTTCCTTTCCCTGTGGCACCCACCACAGTGAGGGACTCTGACACAGGCAGCTGCAGAGGTTGGTTTACGGCTGTTCGTGCAGCTCCAGAGTCTATTAAAAAGTCTATGTCCGAATCTCCCACCCTCATGTTTACTCGGGGTTCCAGGGGCAGGATAGTCCGTCTCCCCCCACACTCCTATTCTTGATCCTTCGCTGTCATTATAGGGGTAGCTTCCCTTTCGGGGCACTCATTTCTCCAATGTCCCTCCTTTCGGCATCTGGCACACTGGTTGCAACCCAGACGCCTTTCCTGTGAGCCAGGGCGCCCACGTCCTCTTATTCCCTGGCCCCTTCCACCTTCCTGGAATTTTCCCCTGCCACCGGCCTGTACTGCTGTGACCATCATTTTCGCCTGCCTCTTTTCCTTTTCTTAAGACATAACCTGATTATGCTCCACCTCAGACAGCAGGGTCCGCATAAGGACATTACAATCATCCCAGTCAGGCTTACAGCTAGCCAGGCACCCTTCAAAGACCGAGATAGACTTGCTTGGGTTCGTAGAGAATTCCCCTGCCTGTGCCTTAAAGGCTGCTAGGTCCACCGGGTTAAAAGGCACATGGGTGTAAACCTGCATAGTAGTGGCCTGATTCCTATCTGAGCCATGTCTGGACACCACGGTCTCAGTGATCAACGGATAAAATTCCACCGAGGGGGCAATCTCTGGGACCTGAGACACCTTGTCTTTATATGGTGGGGGTGTGATAGCCGAAGGGGACACCGGACCTGCCATTACAGCTGTGGGGGGGTTCTGGGGACTAACAATAGCTACTACCGAACCTGTCGGAATCAAATTACACTTTTGCAAAATATCTAACTTATCTCTTAGCAACATAAACAACTGTACATACATATGTTCATTCCATTTACCCGTTTGCTGACAAAACAGAAGTAATTGAAGGATCGTATTATAATTAAGTGATCCTTCCGGTGGCCACCTTTCCTGGTCCTCTAGCTGATATTGAGGCCAGTCTACTGTACAGAACCTTTTCAGTTTACTTTTAACCAACGGATCCGATCCAAACACTTTCCAGTTCACCAGAATGCATTCCAAGGGTGTACACCTTGCCCTGCCTGCCATACTCTGTCCCTGCCCCATAGGGAGACACTGGGCGTCCCCAGGTCAAGACAGATAAAGTCCCCACTGGACTGTTCCTACCTTATCCAAGGGTCCGGTTCTGCACCGTCGCCCTATCCACGGGACCGGTTCCCCACCGTCGCCCGCAGCTGCTTCTCCACTACTCGAGCGCGTTGCACCATTGTGCCCTCTGGGGTCGACCAAACCACGTCTCCGCCGAGGCCCCTGGTAAAGTCACCGGTGCGCGCTGGGCGTCGGTCATCGCCGCAATCTGTCCACCTCCGAGAGGGGTCCGGGCAAGGCTAAATTTCAGCCTCGAGCCCCACGTTGGGCGCCAAAACTGTTGCCAGCACAGAGTGCCCGAGGCAAAGCAACAGCGGGTCCGTTGCCCGGTGTGCTTCGCGCCAATAAACACACCAGGGGGAGAAGCAAACAAAGTTTATTTGGGATCCCAAAGCGGTGCAAGGAGACTGGCAAGTCTCAAATCAAGCACATTAACAGGAACAGTTTTTCTTCTTTTATACATTTTGCAGTTAAGCCTCACCCCCCCCTTTCCCCTCTAGCCCTCCCTTTCTCCCCCCCATTCCTCCCTCTACCCCTCCCGTCCCTGGTAATAGTTAAGTCATTCTTGGCAGCTATAAGCCTAGCTTGTTAGTAACTTCTTTAAACCGTTATCTTGTCCTTTTTCCCTTCAGCCAGAAACATGCAGGCCTCATTATTACTGCTTGAGCAGGGGGTTGCACACAGATAACTGGTTGCTTACATATTCCAATTGCACCTGGCTTTTGAGGTTGATTAGAGTTTAAACATGGAAGGACAGAGTTTGGTTCACTTAGGCCTAGTGCAGGAAGGCTTCATTGACACTTAGTGGCCTTCCACCCTCCCGAGTTACCTAGGGTGAGGCCTAGTGACGTCAACAACTGGAATCTAGGGTGGGGAAAATAAGCTGCTTGGTTAATGTACATTCTTTTGTTACATAAACAGCTGGCTCTGGATTTTACCCAGTAGGAAGTAGTGAACCTAGCAAGTTGAAAAGCATGAGGAGAAAGCTGGGCGGGGGTGGGGTGGGTTGGGTGGTGGTGGGGGGGGGGGAAGGAATCTGTACTTTGTAGTAAACCATCCAAGCCTTTCTACTAAATAAATGTGTTTTAAGACCTATTCAATGAGAACTTGCAGGTTAATAATAAAACCAACCCAGCAAACCAAGAAAGTGAAGCTATTAGCAAGATTCTATTTTAAGCTGCATGTACAGTTGATCTACTGCTATTTATTGAAGACTACTGTAAATATTCAGCTTTACGAGCTGATAAACTCAGGATAATCAAGACTATAGTAGTGTCCTATATAAATGCTAGGAGGATATTGGTACATGATCGTAGCTCTTTGGAATTCATGTGGTCTATCTGGCCAACTGGCTCATCTGAACAAAAACCTTCCAGGAAACTTCCAGAGCAGTCACTTGCAGTTGATCCAAACCTTGGGGCTGATCATGATTAGGGAAAAGAGCTTCCTGATATAATATTCACAGACTGACTGTCCTGGGGGCAGATGTCAATACCAGAGAGAAGAGACTTTCTATTCCAGAAAATGATCATAAAACTAGAGCCTGCTATCAGGGCAGCCACAGAATATCTGTCCAGTCCTTTATGTCCCTGCTCGGTCTTTTGGCCGTATTCAGAGACTTGTGGGCCCAGTTCCACTCCCATATCATCCAACTTTTCCTCCTAGCAATGTCAGGGGATGACTGGATGATCCTCATGTCAGTTGTACCTGTTGGCTGGACTGGATGAACACACTGAAGGGAGTTTATCTCCACAGTGGATATCTGTTTTCTGGACTGGGGAGGCCACTTTACACTCCAGTCACTTTCACAGTATTCCTCTCTTGTTTGTGTGGGTCTTTTAAACATAGAAACTGCTTTTACCACAAAACAAAATTGTAATGGAGATTCAGAAGTAAGTGTAGAACTGCAAGTATCTTCTTATGAACTATTTACAAAATGAGTAGATGTCATCATGTTGACAAACTCCTATAAAAAGAAAAAAATATCTTGCAAAGTAGAAAAATAACCATGTACAAGAGCATTTCCTAAACGAACGGTGGGGCCTATAATGCTCAGCTATGGAACACAGGGAATAAAACTGTTTTGACGCATATAATACCAATTTCACTTTTTTTAACCTCGTTAATAGCTCTGTGAGAACAGGAAGCTATAATCCCCAAAATGACTAAGAATCTGCATAGTAGAGCGGCATTCTAAGTACATATGAAAATATATACATGATGCTGTAAAGTCAGTGTTTTAAAATACAAAACTACAACAAAATATTAAAATATTAGCACAAATATTAACTAACATTAATATTTATGTTCTTTAGCAATCGAACAATTCATTCAAAGAAATTAATACAAGTAGTTTCATAAAAACTGATTTTAATTACCTCAGCTATTCTGTTTAAACGCAACACAAAATGACCTGCCAAGTTCAATTAAGAATGTGGCTTAGTTTTGTTGGCAGAGTGAAAGTTTGACAATTAAACAAACTTAATTTATTCTTAAGCTGAAATGGAGAGTTCTAGCTGTAAACAGTTACTTAAGGTTTGTACTTCTCATAGCAATAGGAGAATTAAAAAGAGAGGAAAAAAACAATGGATTGCAAAATTGTCTTGTTCTGGTAAATTTATTGCTCTTTGTTTTTCACCACTACCAGAAGGTTAGAACCCAAATACTAAGTCTTTCATTCTGCTTTTTGAATGCTGAAGTGTCTCTTCAAGATCACACCATAATCATGAGTCTTCACTGGAGATACAGGATGCTTTAATTTCATGCATCAGGTCTGCAAGTGAGTTCAGGAATTTTTATTCTGTTTCTTTTACATTTAAACTTGTGCCACAATTTATTTACATTTCCCATCATGAGCTGTGTTTAGGAGATATTCATCATCAGCAGTAGAACAGTTAGAAAGAGTATGCTAGTATGTAAACAATTAAGCTAATTATTACATTTTGGGTCTGGAAACCATTTCTCTTTACTTTCATCCCACGTTGTTATTCACAAAATTTTATAAAGAACTGAAAATAGGATTGTAATGAGGCACAGACTCAACACAGCGGTGCCTCCTGGTTGGCTTGGGAATTAGCTCTTTCAGCGGTGTACCTTCGCTAGTGGCGTCTCACCCACTGTTATTCTCTCCGTCTCCACTGTCATCACAGTCGGACCCACGTCATTCCTGGACCACGGCGTCTGCTTCTGGACACTGCCCTCCAGCTGTGCCCGCTCCGCTAGCTCCTCCTCCCCCCTTTAGGGGACCAGCAGCTTCTGGTTCTACCACTCGCCTCAGTGGCTCACTGCAGTCCTCAGTCTAGCCCCTTCCTCCAAGGGCAAACTGCAGTCTGGCTTAGGAAAGTCACTGGCAAGTCGGGGGGGAGAAGGGGGAGAGGGGAAGCAGGCCCACCCGCTACTCTGGGCCCTGACCCAGCGACCCTTTAACAGCAGCCACTTACTGCCCTCCTCCAACTCTCCTCTGCTGCCTGCTTCCCTGGGCCACTTCCCCATAGCCCCAGCACCTTCTCTGCCCTTTTGTGTCAGGGTCCAGTCTGGCAGTCATCAGCCTAGGGCTCTCCCAGCCCCTGATGGCCCTGCCCAGCCCTACTCTATCTTAGGTGCTTCTTTCTCTAAGAGCCAGTTCTTCTCCCTTTGCCCTCTAGGGAGAGACTCCACTCCTCTCTGCCCTGCAGCCTTCTTATAGGGTCCAGCTGTGAGGAGTGGGGGTTCTCACAGCAGAGCAGGGTAAGGCTGGCTCCCAGAGTGATTGGGGTGACCTAGCAGATCATTGGTCCAGACAACACTAGAGGGGAACGTCACAGTGGTACAGCGAGCAAAGGTGTATGTACGGCTTGTTACTCCAAATGAAGTTCACATTTTAAGCACTTATATTTGTCATTTTAAGTGCAGTGGCTAATACCAGTCAGGAGGAGGTCACAGTTTTGTTATTTTCTGTTTGCTTATTTTGGGAAAGGGAAGTAAGAACAAGAAAGCAGGAAAATGAGTGAAAGTAGTAAAGCGATTGCGAAGTTGGAGCTTTTTAAGCTGCAGATTGCAGAAAAGGAGAGGGAGCACCAGAGGTTATTACAACGGAAAGAACTGGAGTTAAAAGAAGGAAGAGAGAAGAAAAAGAGGCAGCCAGAGAGGAGGCTGCACACAGAAGGGCTATGGAGGCAGAGGCAGCCAGAAGCAAAGGGGCAGTTCACACCTCATCAGGGCGTGGATGGGACAAAGGACGCTGGCCTAGGCAGCAACAACAGAATCACCCCCTTTCCTTTGGTCAGTTTGGAACTGCGATGAAGTAATGCTCACCTGACTCTGAAGGGGGTTCTCACAGCAGAGCCAGTAAGACTAGCTCCCAGAGTCAAGAATTGGGGTGACCTAGCTGATCACCGATCCAGACAACACCAGAGGGGAACGTCACAAGGGTTCTTACCCCCTGTCAAAGAGGTGAACCAACCATATTAGTCTGCCATTGGGATCTAATAGATCCATAGCTCTCTCTCTTGGTGCCTGTTGTCCAACTACAGGATTAGGATATGGATGAACCAGTATGCCCACCATCTGTTGTCTACAACTAGTGAAGGTTTGGCCCCTAGGCACTATCTCACCCCTGCATCAGCCCCACAGATCACTGTTTCACGAATGATCTGAAACAAATATTTAACAACAAAAACGTAAGCTATAAGTGTGCAAGAGTCAGAAAACCAATTACAGTGTAAGAGGTTTTTGTGGCCATTTGCATGGCTTTAAGAAACCCTAAGAGGTTCTTCTCTGTCACAGGAGTTGTGAAAACTCAACTAGTTGAGTGTCAAAATGGCCTGGCTTCACACCCCATCTAGGAGTCTAATATCTCCCACTGTGAGAATTTCTCATTCTGTTCTGCAGAAAAAAGGTGGTTTGCATTCAAGATTCACTCCTCCTAGAAGCAGGATCTAACTGAAAGAGGGCTATTGACCCACTTGCCCTTAGCGAGCTTCCCTTGCCTTCCCATTCCCACAGATGGATTATATCAAGGATCTGGCGGAAGGCCTCGCCATCTGAGGTGAAATAGACCCTCTTATATGGTGAAAAATGGACTGGATCTACCAATGACAAAGATTACCAGTGCCTCCTAAGAGACAGAAACTTCTTAATAACCCTTTAACACACAACTGTCCAGCCCACGCTCTTGAAGACATCGCTCAGTATTGATGGTCTAACCAACTATTATCTGGCCTCCTAATTTCTCTTTCTTGGGTTAGAATGAAGAAGATACTGTCAGACCATCTCACATCTTTCTTGATCTTATATTCATTTCAATGAGCAGTGGGGACCAATCAAATATCACTGCACATTCTCCTCAATCTGTTATTGAGTTTGACACTAATAAGCAGTGCCTGCTGCTAAGATGTCTAATGGATCTGCAGCAGTGGGCAGAGTCACTTTAGGATAACTGTTTATTCTTTGTATAGAACTCAGGGGCTGTTTTCACTCCAGTGCTCTGAACTCTACATTGCCAAATCAATTTCAGATCATGTTCAAGTTTCTGCTCCTAACTTATGAGGTTAGGAGACTGTGCCCTCAGCACAGGGCTTGTGACTAGGGAAACTTCCTGAGCCCAGGCCTTTCCACTTCTAGAATCGTACTGCAAACAACACTTCACAACACACACAAATTAACTATGTCAAAAATTGCCCTTGTAGATACGCTTCCCAAAATATGGTACATGGCCCCTTTGGGCAGTGATAGTGCAAGTTGCCCCCATGCTGCCTTGCTAGTATTATGCAGTTTGAAGGTTTTATTTTCCTGAATTAGGATGACTCAGCTTTTGAAAGTTTGGGAAACACTGCACCAGGATAGCTGTATAACTGAGAGAAGAAAGGAAAGTTCTTTCTCCCTTTTAGAGGAATAAAGGTGCATCTCTTTTCTGATAGTTCACATACTAGAAATGATTTAAGAATCTCAAATAAGAATTGAAACCTTTGTGAAATCCCTGTCGGGGGCATCTTTTCTTCTTACAGACTGTGTTCTTTATAATCTTTACAAGAAAGGATTTGTCATAGGGTCTCTGAAACTTTTATAGCATTTCAGCATGGTCACTTTTTTTCCCACCTTCTCCTTCTGAATATAAAAGTGGACCCAGAAAGTGGTGTGGAATTGAGTGGAAATTGGACAGATGAACAAAAAAGATACTGTACTTGAAGGTCAGAAACCACAGCTCCCTTTAGTAAATGGTAATATTGTGTATATATAATTCATCACATAAGTTTTGAGAACTTGAATGTTAGAATTTCAATTGATATGTTGTCTTTGAAAGTTTGTAATATATATTCCTCAGGGATTGGAACTGGTTGCATTGATATAAAAGTTTGGGGAGAGGGAGTGGAAAAGGCAACTTTTGAGTACTGAGTTCCCTTGTATTTAAGGATACAACGCTGCAATTTAACACTCTCACCCCCATGCATAACATCAGTGATTTAATTTAAGTCTTCAAATCAGATTTAAAAAGCCTATTAGAAAAAGATTTTTTCTCCCCTGCTGCTACCAACATTGCAAGATATAGTTCCCAGATACAGATTGTATCAGGTATTAAACATAATGTTATGAAGCCTGATGTGTTAATTCTGACTATGAACTGAAGATACATATATATCCAGGATACTGCTAACCATTTTTGAACTACGGATTTCACTAGAACCTGGATCATCATCTTCTAGGACACAGAGAAATTCACACATCGCTTTAAATGATCTGTTTTCTTTTTGAGGGGTTGGGAAAGAGAGGGAGGAAAGTAGGGATAAATAAAATTTATTATGTACTTGTGCTACACACAGGGCTGGCTCTGGCTCTTTGGCCGCCCCAAGCAAAAACAAAAAACAACCCTAATTAATTTCATTTTGTGAGGGGACATTAAGGTGTCCAACTGAAAAAAAAATCCATATTAAGAAAGTACACTTTGATTTTCATAATTATTAAACATACTTTAAATACTGTACATATCTACACAGTGGATTTCAGTACATAAGGTTTGAAGGAGCTGTTAAGTTTTCACATGAACTCTCATACACTAACCACTCATTGCCTGTGTCTCTTCTTTCCCTAGACAACATTCCATAAATGAGCTTTTACAAGGAATTAAGGTTAGCTAGGCGTGACACTACCCCAACTAAAAACCTTAAAAGCAAGGAAATGCCAAGTTAGGGGTATTCTTTTAACCACACTCTTAACACCCACGCAGTACATTTCCATGGACAGTGACAAATTTCCCATCTTCAGTCACTTTTAACATAATTTTCATAAAACAAATATAAAGTCTGTTTTATTTCTTGTAGTGGCATTATTCTACCCCCATTGTTTTCAGTCTAGGTATTTTTAAAAAAATCTTCTAGATTTAAAAAAAAAAATCTAAGCAGTGTGGGCAACTTTTCCTGTATTTACTGTTAAAGCTAAAATTCTTTTTTGTTAAAATATAAACAATTGTAGCAATCACTTTCTTTATAACTTCTCCAAGACTTTATACACTAATTCCTTGAATCAGTAGTTATTTGATGCATTCAGCACTTTATAAATACATAGAATTTCCAGTTGTATTGCGATGAGGCAATCAAGCCATTTGTCATAGAATTTCTGATTAGCTAGAGGATTTGGGTTTCACACTGCCTGCTATTAATCTTCAGCAGTCAGTACATTTGAACTTTTCATACAGTGTATTTTGAACAAAAAAGAAAATGAATCTTTAAATGAAGATCTGTTATTCCTAAGTAAAGACTTGCAGAGCTAAATGCATCAATCCTAAATCAAGATCTCAAAAGCAGATTTTAAAAAAAACCTCCACCACAGCAACCTGTATTTCAAAATTGGTCCAGTTAAAAAAATGTTTGGTCCACCAGAGCCAGGATTTAATGAAGCCCATTTCTCTCTTTTCTAAGGCTGTTGGGGTGGGGGTGGGGTGGGGGGGGTAATCTGAGATAGATATATTCATGGAGTAGTGCTTTTGCATTATTTTGTAGTTCCCATTTGGGAAATAGGTGCTTATATTTACTGCCACAGTTACAGGGCTAGTTGCACCATTGATCATTCGCCTCAGATCTTAGTACACCCCTTCAGGTATGAGGCCTTTTGCCTTTATCTCCATGGGGTGGAATCCCGCTATTCTCCCTAGGCTGGGTGCAACGTTACAATGTGTGCCAGACATGCTTACCCAGCAGATTCCATTGCGTTCTTCCCTTCAGGAGCTTGTGAATAGAGTGACACCAGTCTTCCTTAAAACAAAGTATCATTTAATCTTAACAGTTGGAACAAGACAAGGCATAAGAGGTTTATAAAACACTAAACAGTCTATATGAAGGTCTATCTTACCTAGAGACGTAGGCAGATATATTTTACCCTGACATCTGGGGTCTGGGTGTCAGTCTGTTCCCCAATAGTGTCTCTGCTCCTGTCCTTGAGGGCTTGCCTTTTTATCCAATCAAAGTCCTTTGTCATCTCCTGTGTCTCCTGAGTCTTGTTATACTGGTTTGGGTGGCTCAGCAGGGTGTCAGAGGTGGACTTTAAAAGTGATAGCACTGTATTGTCCCTGAAGTGATTATAGAGAAGTCGTGTTCTCTCCCCCTCCCCCCCCTCCAGACCTACACCCCCCACCCTGGATTTCTGGGTGCATTTCCTGACAAACCTGTTAGTGAATTAACTCAATTTGTGCATACAGTAAACAACACAATACCTCAAGCAGGCTGTATTATTCATAAATTATTACAAATAGCTTCAAATCAGGCAGTTACAGTTTAGAAAACAGAAGAAAGAAATAAAATTGATTGATCTGAATGACACATGGGTCAAAACTGGAGCCTCATATCTGCACCACTTTAATTTTTTGTGTGGCGAGGTTTGCATTTGCTGCTTCAGATCCAGAATTAGAAGAGGTTTCTGTTTCAGTTTGTGCCAAATGATCATAACAATTTACAAGACTTTGGCACAACATGAAGAAGCTAGATCTGATCTGTATATTTCTACCTCTGTCTCTGATCTGATTTTGAAACAATATTTTTCTTGGATGCATGTCTCTTAAACCTATGCAACCTTCCTACATTTGATACCATGGCTTATTTTTCATCATGTGACTGATGCAGAAATTTAGGCTAATGCCAAGAAGCTAGCACAAACCTTAACTATGGAATGACTGTCATCTTTCCATAATATATTTCTGCTATTTTCTGATGTATATTAACCTAGTTCAGAGTTCCAGAGCATGCCATCATGCCTTGAGGTTATCCTCAGCCCAAACTTTTCATGCCATAACATAGAATGCTGATGTTTAAACTATTCAAATCTCCATTTCATTCTGATTGTACCAGAAAGCACTGGACACGTTTAAAAAAATAAAGACAAAATGAGTTAATATATTTATTTGTATCTGTCTGAGCAAGGAACAGAAACAAAACAATATTGTGTACTGAATGGGGCTGCAATGTATTTATAGATTCTAAATTAATAAAACATTGTCCAGAAGATTAATACTTACTTCAGTCAGTTTGTCTTTATAGGTTTAATTCAAGGTGCAAAGTTATGTTACCATACAGAAACTGAAATTGACACACAGTTAATCCTGTTTTCCTATAGATTATTAAATTAAACTATCATGAAAGGCCCTAGCTGAAGTGGATGGATAATTTGTTAGTCAAGATTTAGCTTGGAAGGTGTAACTGTCCCCGCAATCTTGATCCAATGATTTAAAAAAAAAAGAGACTTATACGATGCTGGCAAAGTTCATACCCACTGTGTAGCTTGTATGAAAGTGCTACTAGTGTCCCTAGCCTCTGTATGGTGTTCTTAGCCTCTGTTTGCCAGAAGCTGGGAATGGGCAACAGGGGATGGATCACTTGATGATTACCTCTTTTGTTCATTCCCTCTGGGGCACCTGGCATTGGCCACTGTTGGAAGACAGGATACCGGGCTAGATGGCCCTTTGGTCTGACCAAGTACGGCCATTCTTATGCTCTTGTGCTCTAGTTTGAAAAGCAACGTAATGAGTAGGTAGTCAGCATGCTACTCCCATCTGCCAATACGTTTGTGTAATGTCTGTCATGCCGCTGTCAAGCCGTCGTGGACTAAAGGAAGTTTTCAAGTTGTTTTTAAATATGTTTGGTGAGGGACGGGAAGATTGGTTTTGGCCATTCTGGAAGTTCTAGCTTAGTGTTTGTCTTAACTAATAACACATGCAAGGAGAAATAATAACTAGATCTGTTCAACCACATGTGACACTTCAAGGTTAATGGGACCCAAAGAGAGAACAGCTAGTATTTCAAGAGTATCATGCCAAATAAGATAAAATTGAATTCTTAGGAAGTAAAGGATTTTTAAACAAAGAGTAACTAACAATAACGAGCTGTATCTTCGAACACTCATGTCTCCACAACATAGCCTACTACAAAAAGTGGTGTAATGAGGTCGATTAAAGAGACCAACCAACATAAGATGTGGGGGAGGGGATTTTTGATGTTTTTTTCTTTCCCCACCACTTATATATCTTGTTTCCTACTAGCAAGACCTGCCCAAATATCAATTTTTGGAACCTGTCTTTTTGAATACCCCACATTTAATGAGCATTGTGGCAGATGTATGTTACCAATCTGCCTGTGGCGTCAGGTGATCAGGCTGAGGCCGCAGGATCTTTAGAGGAGGAGATGAAGAGCACACTAAGTATCTAAATTGTAAAGCTTTATTAATAAAATAATAAAATAACAGTGGAGAGTGCTTGGGGGGGCTTCCCCACATCACTCAGAGGAAGAAAAAAAGCCTTAGTGCCCCAAGCCCTAACCCACTTTCATACTCACACCCGCACTACCCGTGGCTGACCAAGCCTGGGTGTAACGTAAGAAGAAGGGGAGGGTGGGGGAAGGGTGGACGGGAGTTCTTGTCCCGTTCACAGGTCGTCCAGGGTTCGCTGTGATCTCTGACTTGCTTTGGCTCTCGGGGGGATGGGGGGGTTTAAGTCCTGGGTTCTTTTGGGGGTGTTTTCGTTTTAGGGCCCTCCGTTCCTGGTGCTCTTTGTACTAGTCCAAACCGGCTCACTGTGGCCTCCACGGCGTTCCCAAAACACACCAGCTCCAGAGACTTTGTTTTCCCCCCGTTGGTCTTTGCCGTCTCATTCACTGTCACTGTTCTCACTGCAATCTCTGCAGCCCTGCTCCACTTAGTTCTCCTCTTCTCACAACCGGGCAGCTGCAGACTTTTTCTCGAGCCCATGACCTTGGATTGGAGCCCACGTCTTATCTTCGGGCTGAGCTGAGGCATTGAGTTAACCTGTTCTCTGCTTTCTTCCTTCCTCCTCCTTTGGCCTCTCAGCAGCCTCCAAAGAAAGCTTTCACTCCTCACTCACACCTTTGACCTTCCCCAAAATGCTTTGTGATGCTTACGACAGCGTTAGCAAATGCAGTGCTAATCTGCTTTCCCAGGGGACCCCCTGAGGGGGTGTGACAGCATGAATCCATCAATCCACAACCTTATGAATGGAGTGATCTGAATGCTATGCTAAATTCCTATAGAAACGTTCCCCTGTCTCTAGGACTGTCCGAAGTCTGAGACTTGTAAGTATCCTATGGAGGTTTGTCTTGTCCTCTTTCTTCTGCAGAGGCTCAGTTTGCGGAAGTTGTTTCATATTGATGAACTTCAAATGACTCTTGTTTGTCAATAGCATGTGTTACTGACCTAGGAACACACTTTTTTGTTTCTCATCTGAGCTGGAAACCCCATTTAGGGTAGTAGTAGATAGTCTTGAAAGAATATTAAGGAAACACATCAAATAATCTCCCTTTTCAATACAGTAGTGTATCACTTGCAACATCAGCACTTCATAATGGATGTTTAGTATCACTACTTCTGTCCTGAACTAATCCTCTCCAAGGATTTCATTTTTTCTAATATTATTCAGTATTGGAGCTGAATGAACAGCATCAACAAGATTCCAGTATTATGCCAGCTATCTTTTTTTGTTGATTCAGGCAATACGTTTTGTTGTTTGTTTGTTTTTTTTAAATGAATATAAATCAAAGTAGTCTGTCATCAGATTCTAAAACAATCTAATGTTTTTTATGGAACATTGTTTTACAGTTGATATACTATGATGGTTTTTGGCTCATATTGCGAATGAGGATTTAGAATATTAGTGTTCATGTACTAAGGCTCTGAGCTATGATAGTAGAAGTGCTGCTCTTCAAAAGTGGACCATAGGGCTTAAATATAATGCTTGAATCTGGGCCTTACTGTACCTTAAGGAAAAGTGATGTCTGTGTGTGTGTATTTTAGAGATAAGGTAGGTGAGGTAATATCTTTTTATTGGACCAACTTCTATTGGTGAGAGAGACAAGGTTTCCAGCTACACAGAGTTCTTCAGGTCTGGGAAACTTACTCATTGTCACAGCTAAATACAAGATTGGACAGATAAGTTTAATAGAATATGCACTAACTACTTATAAGAGACCATTCAAGGTGAAGTGGTCCGTTAACACCCCTGTTGTCATAAGAAAAAAAGGTAAGTTAATAGGTTACAGATTGTTATAATAAGACATAAATCCTGTCTATTTGTTAAGACCATGAGTTTTAGTGTCTAGCAATGAATGTTAAGCTCTCTGGCTCATGAACGTGTTGTGCAGGTTTCCTTTAAGGATGAGGACTGATAGGTCAGATAGAGAGTGATCACTTTGTGAAAAGTGTACACCCATAGGTGACATGGTGTTTTTGTCTCTTATTGTCCTGTGTGAGTTCATTCCAAATTGTTGTAGTGATTGTCTGGCTTCCCCCCACCTCATTATTGTTGGGGCATTTAGTGCACTGGATGAGGTACACCATATGTTGTGTTAGGCAAGTGTAGGACCCATAGATCTTGAAAAGTGTGTTAGCAGTGTAGAGGTGTCTGCAGGTTTTGCATCTTTTGTTCTGGCAGGGTGCCACTTTTGAGTTGGTGTGCCCTAGTCCGGGGGAGCTTGCTTCTGATAATGAGCTTAGGGTACGTCTACACTATGAAATTAGTTCGAATTTATAGAAGCCGGTTTTATTGAAATCGGTTGTATACAGCCGATTGTGTGTGTCCACACAATAAAATGCTCTAGGTGCTCTAGTCGGCGGACCGCGTCCACAGTACAAGGCTAGCGTCGACTTCCGGAGCATTGCACTATGGGTAGCTATCCCACAGTTCCCGCAGTCTCCGCCGCCCCTTTGAATTCTGGGTTGAGATCCCAATGCCCGGATGATGCAAAACAGTGTCGCGGGCGGTTCTGGGTACATGTCGTCAGGCCCCTCCCTCCCCCGTCACAGCAACGGCAGACAATAGATTCGCGCCTCTTTACCTGGGTTACCTGGGTTACCTGTGCAGACAACATGGAGCCCGCTCAGCTGAGCTCACCGTCACCATATGTCCTCTGGGTGCCGGCAGACGTGGGACTGCATTGCTACACAGCAGCAGCTGCTAACTGCCTTTTGGCGGTAGACGGTGCAGTAGACTGGTAGCCTTCATCGGCGATCTGGGTGCTGGCAGCCGTGGGGCTTGCCTTTTGTCAGTAAATGGTGTATTACGACTATTAGCCGTCCTATTACAAGTCGGGTCATCGCACGTTAGCAGAGTCTTCCCCGAGCAGCCGATTGTGCAATAGGCCTGAAGACCATCGTCATACGCCGCCCCGTATTTGCTGCCAAGCACCCAGAAAGATGCCGAGGGCTATCAGTCACGCTGCACCGTCGTCTTAAGATGTAAAAAATAGATTTGCTCTGTATTCATTTGCTTCCCCCTCCCTCCGTCAAATCAACGGCCTGCTAAGCCCAGGGTTTTCAGTTTAATCTTTGGGGGGAACATTCTGTGTGACAGTTGTTTGTGTTTCTCCCTGATGCACAGCCACCGTTCTTGATTTTAATTCCCTGTGCCTGTACGCCATGTCGTCACTCGGCCCGCCCTCCCTCCTTCCCCTAGTCCGTCAGATACTACGTTTGCGCCACAGCTCAGAGAGCCGAGAAGCGGTTCGCGCCTTTTCTTTAAATTCTGGGTTGAGATCCCAATGCCCGGATGATGCAAAACAGTGTCGCGGGCGGATCTGGGTACATGTCGTCAGGCCCCTCCCCCCTCGTCACAGCAACGCAGACAATAGATTCGCGCCTTTTTACCTGGGTTACCTGTGCAGACAACATACCACGGCAAGCATGGAGCCCGCTCAGCTCAGCTGAGCTCACCGTCACCATATGTCCTCTGGGTGCTGGCAGATGTGGGACTGCATTGCTACACAGCAGCAGCTGCTAACTGCCTTTTGGCGGTAGACGGTGTAGCATGAGTGATAGCCATGGGGCTGGCAGCCGTAGGGCTGCATTGCACCAGCCCCTTGCCAGGCGATGGTATATTATGACTGGTACCCGTCGTCATCGTATTAGTGTGGCTGTCAATCATGGCCACCTGGGCAGACATGCTACTGTTTCGATGATGATGGCTACCAGTCGTAATATACTATTTTCTGCCAATTGCCCAGTATTGTCTGCTAAGCACCCAGAAGAGGCCGAGGGCGATGCTGGGTGCTGGCGGACGTGGGGCTGGCAGCCGTGGGGCTGCATTGCTACACAGCAGCAGCCCCTTGCCTTTTGGCAGATGATGGTATTTTATGATTGGTATCCGTCATCGTCATACTGGAGAGGCTATCACTCATGCTGCACCGTCGGCTGCCAGCTTAAGATGTAAAAAATAGATTTGTTCTGTATTCATTTGCTTCCCCTTCCTCCGTGAAATCAATGGCCTGCTAAGCCCAGGGTTTTCAGTTTAATCTTTGGGGGGACCATTCTGTGTGACAGTTGTTTGTGTTTCTCCCTGTTCCTGTACCTGTACGCCATGTCGTCACTCGACCCTCCCGCCCTCCCTCCTTCTCCTGGTCCATCAGATACTACTTTCGCGCCTTTTTTCTGACCAGGCGCCATAGCTAGCACTGGGATCATGGAGCCCGCTCAGATCACCGCGGCAATTATGAGCACTATGAACACCACGCGCATTGTCCTGGAGTATATGCAGAGCCAGGACATGCCAAGGCGAAACCCGGACCAGGCGAGGAGGCGATTGCAGCGCGGCGACGAGAGTGATGAGGAAATTGACATGGACATAGACCTCTCACAAGGCACAGGCCCCAGCAATGTGGAAATCATGGTGTCACTGGGGCAGGTTGATGCCGTGGAACGCCGATTCTGAGCCCGGGAAACAAGCACAGACTGGTGGGACCGCATTGTGCTGCAGGTATGGGACGATTCCCAGTGGCTGCGAAACTTTCGCATGCGTAAGGGCACTTTCATGGAACTTTGTGACTTGCTGTCCCCTGCCCTGAAACGCCAGGATACCAAGATGAGAGCAGCCCTCACAGTTGAGAAGCGAGTGGCGATTGCCCTGTGGAAGCTTGCAACCCCAGACAGCTACCGGTCAGTCGGGAATCAATTTGGAGTGGGCAAATCTACGGTGGGGGCTGCTGTGATCCAATTTGCCAGGGCAATGAAAGACCTGGTGATAGCAAGGGTAGTGACTCTGGGCAACGTGCAGTCAATAGTGGATGGTTTTGCTGAAATGGGATTCCCAAACTGTGGCGGGGCCATAGACGGAACCCATACCCCTATCTTGTCACCGGAGCACCAAGCCACCGACTACGTAAACCGCAAGGGGTACTTTTCAATGCTGCTGCAAGCCCTGGTGGATCACAAGGGACGTTTCACCAACATCAACGTGGGATGGCCGGGAAAGGTACATGATGCTCGCGTCTTCAGGAACTCTGCTCTGTTTCGAAAGCTGGAGGAAGGGACTTTCTTCCCGGACCAGAAAGTGACCATTGGGGATGTTGAAATGCCTATCGTGATCCTTGGGGACCCAGCCTACCCCTTAATGCCATGGCTCATGAAGCCGTACACAGGCAGCCTGGACAGGAGTCAGGACCTGTTCAACTACAGGCTGAGCAAGTGCCGAATGGTGGTGGAATGTGCATTTGGACGTTTAAAAGCGTGCTGGCGCAGCTTACTGACTTGCTCAGACCTCAGCGAAAAGAATATCCCCATTGTTATTGCTACTTGCTGTGCGCTCCACAATATCTGTGAGAGTAAGGGGGAGACCTTTATGGCGGGGTGGGAGGTTGAGGCAACTCGCCTGGCCGCTGATTACGCCAGGGCGGTTAGAGGAGCACAGCAGGGCGTGGTGCGCATCAGAGAAGCTTTGAAAACGAGTTTTGTGACTGGCCAGGCTACTGTGTGAAACTTCTGTTTGTTTCTCCTTGATGAACCCTCCAAACCCCCCCCCCCCCCCTCCCCGACCCGGTTCACTCTACTTCCCTGTAAACCAACCACCCCACCCCACCCTCCCCTCCCGCTTGCAGAGGCAATAAAGTCATTTTTTTAAAACATTCATGCATTCTTTATTAGTTCCTTACAGAGGTAGGGGGATAATTGCCAAGGTAGCCTGGGATGGGTGGGGGAGGAGGGATGGAAAAGGACACACTGCATTTTAAAACTTTAAGTCTTATTGAAGGCCAGCCTTCTGATACTTGGGCGATCATCTGGGGTGGAGTGACTGGGTGGATGGAGGCCCCCCCCACCGTGTTCTTGGGCGTCTTGGTGAGGAGGCTATGGAACTTGGGGAGGAGGGCTGTTGGTTACACAGGGGCTGTAGCGGCGGTCTCTGCTCCTGCTGCCTTTCCTGCAACTCAACCATACGCTCGAGCATATCAGTTTGATGCTCCAGCAGACGGAGCATTGCCTCTTGCCGTCTGTCTGCAAGCTGACGCCACCTATCGTCTTCAGCCCGCCACTTGCTCTGTTCTTCCCGCGATTCAGCCCGCCACCTCTCCTCTCATTCATATTGGGCTTTTCTCATCTCCGACATTGACTGCCTCCACGCATTCTGCTGTGCTCTATCAGCCTGGGCGGACATCTGCAGCTCCGTGAACATCTCGTCCCTCGTCCTACGTTTTCTCTTTCTAATGTTCACGAGCCTCTGCGAAGGAGAAACATTTGCAGCTGGCGGAGGAGAAGGGAGAGGTGGTTAAAAAAGACACATTTTAGAGAACAATGGGTACACTCTTTCATTACAAGGTCGCATATTTCGGCTTGCAGGCAGCCACCGTAGGCCACAGTGTTTTGGCTTTTTTTAACCTTCTTAACATGCGGGAAAGGTTGCAAACAGCAGCGCATTTCCCATATCAAGGATGAATTGGGTTGTCCATTTAAAATGGGGTTTCAATGTAAAAGGAGGGGGCTGCAGTTTCCCGGTTAACATGCGGCACAAACACAAGTAAACCATCCCCCCCTCCCCCCACACACACACACACGATTCTCTGGGATGATCACTTCACCCCTCCCCCCACCGCGTGGTTAACAGCGGGGAACATTTCTGGTCAGAAGAGCAGGAACGGGCGCCTCTGAATGTCCCCTTAATAAAATCACCCCATTTCAACCAGGAGAGCTTTCTGGAGATGTCCCTGGAGGATTTCCGCTCCATCCCCATACACGTTAACAGACTTTTCCAGTAGATGTACTGGCCGCGATTGCCAGGGCAAAGTAATCATTAAACACGCTTGCTTTTTTTTTGTAATGTTTACAAATAGTTACAAAGTTACACTCACCAGAGGTCTCCTGTGTGCCCTGAGGGTCTTGGGTGAGTTCGGGGGTTACTGGTTCCAGGTCCAGGGTCACAAACATATCCTGGCTGTTGGGGAAACCGGTTTCTCCGCTTCCTTGCTGCTGTGAGCTACCTACAGTACCTCCATCATCATCTTCCTCGTTCCCCGAACCGTCTTCCCTGTGTGTTTCTCCAGTGAGAGAGTCATAGCACACGGTTGGGGTAGTGGTGGCTGCACCCCCTAGGATCGCATGCAGCTCCGCGTAGTAGCGGCAAGTTTGCGGCTCTGCCCCGGACCTTCCGTTTGCTTCTCTGGCTTTGTGGTAAGCTTGCCGTAGCTCCTTAATTTTCACGCGGCACTGCTGTGTGTCCCTGTTATGGCCTCGGTCCTTCATGGCCTTGGAGATCTTTTCTAATACTTTTCCATTTCTTTTACTGCTACGGAGTTCAGCTATCACTGCTTCATCTCCCCATATGGCGAGCAGATCTCGTACCTCCCGTTCGGTCCATGCTGGAGCTCTTTTGCGATCCTGGGAGGACTCCATCACGGTTACCTGTGCTGATGAGCTCTGCGGGGTCACCTGTGCTCTCCACGCTGGGCAAACAGGAAATGAAATTCAAACCTTCGCGGGTCTTTTCCTGTCTACCTGGTCAGTGCATCTGAGTTGAGAGTGCTGTCCAGAGCGGTCACAATGAAGCACTGTGGGATAGCTCCCGGAGGCCAATAACGTCGAATTCCGTCCACACTACCCCAATTCCGACCCGCAAAGACCGGTTTTATCGCTAATCCCCTCGTCAGAGGTGGTGTAAAGAAACCGGTTTAAAGGACCCTTTAAGTCGAAAGAAAGGGCTTCGTTGTGTGGACGTGTCCAGGCTTAATTCGGTTTAATGCTGCTAAAGTCGACCTAAACCCGTAGTGTAGACCAGGCCTTAGTGACGTTGGGGCCTTGTTTGAAGACCAGAAGAGGGGGTTCAGGAAAGATTTCTTTCAGGATGAATATGGGTTGTAGTTGTTTGATGATACCCCTTATGGATTCTAGTGTAGTGTGGTAGGTAGCAACTAGAGGTGTGTGATCAGAGGGGGGTTTATTTCTGTACTGAAGCAGGTTTTCTCGGGGTATTTGGGTGGCCCATTCCATGATGCCATCTACTTCTTTGGTGGAGCATCCTTGTTTGGGGAAGGTGGTTTTGAGTAGTGTTAACATGTGTATCCTGTATGTTCTCCTCAGAGCATATCCTGTGGTATCTGAGTGCTTGGTGTGTTTGGGGTGGTTACTGGATCTATGAAGATATGTGTGATGATCCATAGGTTTTTTGTATGTAGTTGTCTGTAAGGTGCCATTGCTGAAGCTGATCATGGTGTTCAGGAAGTTGATGCTAGTGTGGAAGTGTTCCAGAGGGAATTTAATGGATGGGTGGTGGTTGTTGCTGTCGTGGAAGTCTATGAGAGAGTTTAAGTTGCCTATCCAGAGGATGAAAATATCATCAGTGTATCTCAGGTATAACATTGGTTTTGTAAGAACATAAGAATAGCCATATTGGATCAGACCAAAAGTCGATCTAGCCCAGTATCCTATCTTCCGACACTGGCCAATGCTAGATGCTTCAGAGGAAATGAACAGAATAAGCAATCATCCAGTGATCCATCTCCTGTCATCCGCTCCCAGCTTCTGGCAAACAGAGACTAGCAACACTCAGAGCATGCGGTTGCACCCCGACCACCTTGTCTAATAGCCATTGATGGTGCATTTGTCCAGAAATCCTTCCTCAAACTGTCCCATGAAGAAGTTGAAATATTGGGGAGCCATCCTAATATCCCGGGCTGTTCCCATGGTTTGGACAAAGTGATTGTTGTTGAATGTAAAATTCTTATTGGTGAGAATGAAATGGATGGATGAGTTTGGTGATGTGTTTTGGGTGGATATCTGAGGGTTGTCCATTGTCTTGTAAATATTTGAAGCAGGTGGCTATGTTGTCATTGTGAGGGATGTTGGTGTATAAGGTAGTGACATTCGCGGTGGGAAGAATGGTGTTCAGCGGTAGATTGTTAATGTTGCAGAGTTTGTGGAGGAAACCAGTTTTGTCTTAGAAGAAGTTGGCCCTTTGTGTGGTGAGCGGTTTGAGAATGGTTTCTGTGGGTCCTGATATTACTTCAATAAGAGTACTGTGGCTAGATATGATGTGTCTGCCTGTGTTCCCTTGTCTGTAGGCCTTGGGAAGCATGTAGGTGGTGGGGTTTTGGCCTGTCCTTATTCTCCCAGAAATGGATTTTCTGTTACTGTATTGAATCTCTCCTGTAACTGGGAAACACTAGGGTGTGTGTGTGTGTGTGTGTGTGTGTGTGTGTGTGTGTGTGTGTGTGTGTGTGTGTGTGTGTGTGTGTGTGTAAATCTGAGATAATGTCAAAAGAATAGAACTTTTCATATGGTAATGGTGCATTTGAATAACAAATGAAGATCAGCAAAACCATGTCTTTTTATAACCAGATACATTGATTTGTGACAATGGTTAAGTAAAGGTAAATGACTTTATTTTTTCCCCTTAACAACTAATGAATGTAGATGCAATCCCTTTATCTGATGGGTGTTGAGGAAGTGGAAGACAGGGTTTGTTATCTTTTGTTTTTTGTTTTAAGTATTATGTATTCGTAGAAACTGCCTGACCAAAGCTTTGGTTCTTTAAAAAAACTTTTTGGTATTGTTCAGTTATTCGCTTCTCGGCTCTCCGAGCCCTGGTCAAGCGTAGGTAGTCTCTTGGTCTATCCAAGGCCATGATCAAGTGTCTTGATGTTTTTGGTCTTGAGATGAAAACCTTGTCTTTGCTTCTGGGACCTTGAAGTGAAAAAATTCTCTGTTTATAGAAGATCAGATTTAAAATGTATACATCTGCAATTTCACATGTTGCTTTCACATGTTTCAAAAAGGGAGAGATTTAAATGTCAACACCTCAAAGCAAAAAACACAGCAAGTCTCCCTAAACTTTACAGTCTCCACTTCAGGCACCCTCGGGGGTAAAAGGATTTTAGAAATATAGTTAATTCAGAGGACAAGGGGAAAACAGTAATAACACAGTGTTATTAAATAACCAGATTGTCCAGCACAGTGAATTACAACATAGCATTGTCAGAAATGCAGGGATATAATAATGTACTTTCAAGTGCGTGGAGAGAACATAAGGCAACAGAAAAGTGAAGTAGGAGACTGGAATAAGATATAAAAAAGTATTCATATAGTTATTTAAAAACTGTAAGATGGTTCCTAAACTACTTATTGAGAGGTCAAAAATATATATGATTTCCCTCAACAAAAAAGGCATCTCCTTTCTGTGTTTAGGGAGTGAGTCTAATACAGGAAGCCTTTTTTCCTGTTGTTGGAAGTTAGCTTTAATCTTTTAAGCACATTTCAAAACACTGGGGATAGTGTGTTTATTTAAGTTGTATGGTTTTCTATATTTTTAAAATGTAATGGCGTGTTCCCAACACTCTATACTAACTATATTCCAAAAACATTAAATTGTTTGATATAATTGAGATTGCTTTTTATTTACATGATCTCTGTTTTATTCTGAAGTACATGGAACCCATTTATTTGAACAAGTGAGAGAATTTAAGGAGTTCTGTGCTAGAATCAATATATTTTTATCAAACTGTATTTTGTCTGTGGTTCAATTACTTCCTTTTTTTAGTGCAAAATTCAATTAAGTTTATGAAATATCCAGTGAAATAACATTGACAGTACTGTCATTATTATGTATAGTTTACTATGTGTATTGACTATATACTGCAAATAAGTAACTAAACTTTTTAAATGTTGAGGATATTAAATAAGTGTAGGCTGTTATGTTAGGGACTACTGGCAGACTTCGTGGTGCTGTGAATCAATCACTGATATGAAAGTCCAAAGTAACATTAAAGGACAAGTGAAGGTGGGCAAACAGCATGTGGCTATTGGAAGAATTTACAATCTAGCTGCTTCACTGTTACAAAAATACAAGAGGAGGAAGAAATGAATGAGTGGATAGGCCAAGGCATGGGAAACAAGCCAGCGAAAGGGTGCAGGAATAAGAATATTTAACTGGTAACAAGGACACAGACATAACTTTTGGTTCTGTTTTCAGAAGCATTTAGCAGCATAGAGGCTTATAAGGAACTTCGTAATGCCTCCGGACCTGAGAAGTATAGTGCTTGTTTTATCAATAAGGAATATGTATCCTGACATGGCATCAGAGAGGAAACAATGATTTTTGTCACATTGTATATATATCAAAAGAGGCTCACTGTAATTTCCACTAGGAGTTCACTCAGGAAAAGTCACCAGAAGACCAGCCAGTACTGCAATGAATTAGAGACAATTTTACAGACGTTCACTAGCATATTCTGTGTATCAGTATGAAAGCCAGAGCCTAAAGCAGGTGAAGATCCTGGATGGAAATATAGCCCATGGCACAGGATTAAAAACTAAAGAACAATGTGTAAATGTTGTGAACACAATTAATAAAAATAATGCTAATCAAATACTCATATTTCCCTTTCTAGAGTGCTAAATTTTGTCCAATTTATTGGTTAAAATTGAAGACTGGAAATAGGTTACGTATATGGCAAGATTTTGGCTTGCTGTCCATCTCCTGTAGAGCACACTGTTTGATATTTACGCTTAGAGACTCAAGGAAGTAAATTTATCACTGTGGTGTCACAGAACGCTGTAACAAGGATACTCTGAAATAGAAGGTATCAGAGGAGTAGCCGTGTTAGTCTGGATCTGTAAAAAGCAACAAAGAGTCCTGTGGCACCTTAAAGACTAACAGATGTATTGGAACATAAGCTTTCGTGGGTGAATGCCCACTTCATCAGACTCATGCGTCTGACGAAGTGGGCATTCACCCACAAAAGCTTATCTCCAATGCATCTGTTAGTCTTTAAGGTGCCACAGGACTCTTTGTTGCTTTTTTCTGGAATAGAAGTAACTTTGTCCCCATCCCTTTGGAGATTTTGAATATTTCCATTACAGTAACTAATGATATGCTAGAGCGAGAGAGGCGCTTACAAGAGTATGTGGTGTTGAACAATGAAATTTCATATCTGTTGTTAAGGTTTAGGCCATTTTTGTTTGGAACAATCTTTTATGTTTTGGACTCTTGGTGGGTGGAAAAGAAAGATTTCTGCTTCTTCCCATCTCTGCCTTCCATGAATGCTTCCCTGTTGCCCACTTTCCTATCCCAGTGCTTATTAGAAGTGCTGAGATTCACCAGTTGAAGCCCCCTAACCAGGGAAAGCTGACACTGATTGGCAGGTACCAAGGGCATCTGGACTTCAATGCCCAGCATCCCTTAACTACTATAGGGAACCAGAAAATAAAAAACTTGCGTACATGAAACTATAGCATATGATATTTTTAATAGAAAACTATGACTGTTATCCTGTAACGTATTTTTAAAAAGCATGTTTAAGGCTTTGAAAGTACTTGTGTGTTCGGACTCATCACTTGTGTTAAGATACTGCTTTAACAGACTCCTGGTGCTGTGCAGGGTTCCCATTTTCACAATATTTGGTGTCTGTCTTTAAGTGCCAGCTCTAGGAGTCATGTTATTTCATGAGAAGCTCAGCTTTCACTTTTTTAAAAGTCTGTTTCTAGCTCTTATGGTTCTGTAGAAAAGCATGCAAATATGAAGCAAATGTGCCTTAAAGTCTTCGAAACCAGAAGGCAAATACAGTACAAGGAACCTAACATTTCTTTCTGTCTGTCTTTCTAATCTGATGGTTTTTAAGTCTATCTCATAATTTTTCAAGGCCTGACTTGGTGATTTTTGAATGCCTGGGATGTATGCTCCGAAGGACCAACGTATAATCTAAAGCTTGTAGTGTTGTAATATGAATGCAAATTTTATCATCTTGAATTGCGAAAGGAGTTTTTTATCATTTAACATATTCAAAGTTCAGTACAGATGGCCAAATCCTGCTGGCTTTACTAATGTGCAAAACCCACCAGTGAATAAGGCAGGTAGTGTTTAAGCTCCATCTTTTAGTTTACTAATGGTAGATCATTAGTATATCTTAACAGTAGATTAGCTAATGTATAGGAAGACTGTGAGGCAGTAATTAATTAATAACTTTAAAATGTTGTAATTGTAGTAAATAATTGTAAATGAATGTACATTAAAGGTTACTTACAACAAAGGGAATAGTTTTTAAATCAAATATACAAGTCGTCTTTATTTTTTTAAAAGAAGAAAACTTACATTCTCCATCCTCTGCAATTTCTATGCCACAAGTGAAGCACATTCACTCAGAACAACTCACTTACATTTTCTCCTGGTCTTGGCACAGACATGGTGATCCAAGTTTTCCATGTCATTCTGCTGTGTGCTTTTCTAGGTTGTCTCTGTGTTTCCTGGCATTCTGCACACTCCCTTTTTTTTCTCAAAATTTATTTTTCATTTCTTGTCATTTTATTTGTAAGGCATCCATTGCTTTGTTATTAATGTGCTAGGTCACTGTTATTTTGTGTGCTTGCCCAAAAATGATAATTTCTGATTGATATTTTGATATATAGTACTTTTCATCAAAGGTTGGGGTTATCCTTTTCCTCCCTTATACTTGAGGCTGTGGAAAGTAGTGTCTTCCTGACAAGTAGTGTTGAGTTGTTTTATCATAAGTTCTGTAAATAACACTTCTTTACTAATACTATTCATACATAAATGTGTTTGTATGTGTGTCTGTATTTATACTTTTTTGCTTTCTTTTATGTGTTCAGTGACGAACAAGAAACCCTCCCAGGCATCTATTACAAAAGTCAAACAGTTTGAAGGTTCCACGTCATTTGTCAGGAGATCACAGTGGATGCTTGAGCAGCTTCGCCAGGTTAATGGTATAGACTCTAATCGGGTGAGTTCATTGTACACGTCTGGAGAAAGTAACTTTGTTAGGATTTTTGCTTTTATTGTTGAGGATCAAGGCCATTCTACTGCTATCCGAATTGCAGGTGGAAGGGGCCCTATCATGACCGTTACCCCTTCTTCTTGGGGTCTTCCTCACAAAAAATCTTGGACAGTTTCCATCTTTGCATGCTGATGTATAAGCAAGTATTCTCAATTGCCCAGGTTTAAGTGCTAACTCTTGACTATCCTGTGGAGCAGTACATGTTTTCTCCCAATTTTAAGGTGAAGATTGAGCAGAATAAGCTCACTCCTGTTATGTTCCTTCACTCCTACACTTCTGGTCCTGCCTTTCTCCTCTTCTCTCTTCTGCTTCTGTCTCCTTCCCCTCTTTTGAAAGGGAAGAAGAGCCCCTTTGTTCTCTTACTGCCATGAAGAATAAGTTTCTAAGCCTACCCTTGTTGGCCTTCAGTTCATCATGGAGCTGCATCCAATATAAAACTTGGAAATCTATCCCTAGATGCTTTCTTGAATAAGATGTATCAATACCTGTGGACAGACAAAGGTGGGAGAGAGCATGGAAGGAGGGTTCCTGGAACTGGCTCTGCCTACAAACGCATCTGTTCCTTGCAGAGGTCACAAACCTTACTCTCTTTCCTGGTGCAATGCTTCCCTACAGGCTCCCCCTTAATCCAACAAACTGGCAATCTCTGTAGACTGTCCATTGCCCCTGTAGCAGTGCCTTAGTGGGTCATAACTGAGGATGCCAAATTCAGGATGAACTGCTGAAAAATAGGGCAAACACAACCCAAAACTGGTGGTGGTGATTTTATAAGATATACCAAACCAGCCACAAAAGTAAACTTCTGTTTCACCACACTGGCTAACAAGAAAACATAAAGGCAGTTTCCTCAGGCATTCCAGTTCTTATATCACCACCAAAAACACTTGATTCAGAGATGAGTGGTTCTTTACAATCTCATCAAATAAGTAGTTCTTCTGATCCCAAAGGACCAGCCACTCACCCAGGTTAATATATATCTTAGATCTTACCCAAAAATTATGCTGATGCCAATCCTTTAGTATCAAAAATCTAAAGGTTTATCTATAAGAAAAAAGAAAGAAGGGTGAGAGTTAAAATTGGTTAAAGGAATCTATTACATACAGTAATGGCAAAGTTCTCGGTTCATGATTGTAGCAGTGATGGAATAAAGAGCTGGCTTAAGTCAAGTCTCTGGAGTACATACACAGCCTGGATGGGTCATTCAGTCCTTTGTTCAGAGCTTCAGTTTATAGCACAGTTCCTCCAGACTAAGAAGCAGGATTGAAGACAAAATTGAGGTGTTTTCAGGGCCTTTTATAGCTTTTGCCCTGTGGAGGGCATCCCATTGTTCTTACTATGGAAAAATTACAGCAACAAGATGGAGTTGGAGTCACATGGGCAAGTCACATGTCCATGCATTTCACCTAGTCACAGCAGGAAATTCCATTAAGTGTAGATAGGCTTCTCCCATGGTCCATTGTGGTTAAACGTTCTTTCGATGGGCCACTCAATTTGAATAGTCCCTCCAAGATGTGCTGGGCATTACCTTGTGGGAGTTACCTCAGGAGCAAACATTTAAATTCCTAGTATAGGGCCAATACTTCAAATACAAAAATGATGCATGCATACATATAGCATAATCATAACCAGCAAATCATAGCCTTTTCATAGACACCTCACTTGACAACCTTTGTACAAGATTTGCTGCAAATATATAACAGTGGTTGCAACAATGAGCTATATCGTCATTATCTGGGTTTTTCTTCTTTCAGAATTTCTAACATATATCTGTGTTAAGTGCACCAAACAGATTTGCTAAGTACAAGCTAGTTAAAGATAAAACCTTTTTAAGCACCAGCTAGAAATTAATGTGTGCAGCCTTAGGAGTTGGAGATTTAAATCACATCTTGTGGGCATAAACATTATGTAGTATAAAGTACACAAATACATTATACAATGAAACATGCTTATTGAGTATGGATGAGATCCTAGATTGTCTAAAGTCACATTCTGATTGGTCATATCTTTTTTAATGATGATGCACTAGTGTACCAACTCCTCTCAGTGCACATCTGAGACCTCATTACTGAAAAATGAAATTTAAAAAAAAATCCATACACCTATTCTAATTGTGTGGAGGGGGAAAAGATAAAGGAGGCTCCTGTGTCATTGTAGGGGTGATGTATGGAGAGACAATAAGGGGGAAGGAGAGGGAAAAGTCAGTTTGAAACAGACCACCCATGCCCAAAAGTGCTAAGCTGTCCTGTCAGCAGCAGTTTGGAAACCACTCGGAACCTTGCTGTTAAATATATTCTGACTAGAATGGAAAATACAATACCATTTTCTCTTTTCCTTCTACCAGGAACTATTTTTCTTAGTGGAAGAATACAGTGCAATAAACTTCTCTATTTAATTTTCAATCAGACATACTCTAATAGTAAGACGTGCCAGGGCGTGCATTAGTAAATTACTGGAGCGCTTTGTAGGCAAAAGGCTAAACATATCTGAAGCCTGTTCCAATGGCCTACTAATGCATGTCCTGTTGTGGCTCATTGCTGTACATCAGTGCATATATCATATCATGTCATTGATATGGATGGATTGTCCTAGATTGCCGGGTGAAGGAAGCAAACCACATGATCAGAGTCTAGTATCAGGGGGTAGCCGTGTTAGTCTGTATCTACAAAAACAACAAGGAGTCTGGTGGCACCTTAAAGACTAACAGATTTATTTGAGCATAAGCTTTCGTGGATAAAAACCTCACTTCTTCGGATGCATAGAGTGAAAGTTACAGATGCAGGCATTATATACTGACACATGGAGATCAGGGAGTTACTTCGCAAGTGGAGAACCAGTGTTGACAGGGCCAATTCAATCAGGGTGGATGTAGTCCACTCCCAATAATGGATGAGGTGGTGTCAATTCCAGGAGAGGAAATGCTGCTTCTGTAATGAGCCAGCCACTCCCAGTCCCTATTCAAGCCCAGATTAATGGTGTTAAATTTGCAAATGAATTTTAGTTCTCCTGTTTCTCTTTTAAGTCTGTTTCTGAAGTTTTTTTGTTCAATGATAGTGACTTTTAAATCTGTAATAGAATGACCAGGGAGATTGAAGTGTTCACTTACTGGATTATGTATGTTACCATTCCTGATATCCGATTTGTGTCCATTTATTCTTTTACATAGGGACTGTCCAGTTTGGCCAATGTACATGGCAGAGGGGCATTGCTGGCACATGATGGCATATATAACATTCGTAGACGTGCAGGTAAATGAGCCCTTGATGGTGTGGCTGATGTGGTTGGGTCCTCTGATGGTGTCGCTATAGAGTAGATATGGGGACAGAGTAGTCAACGAGGTTTGCTACAGGGATTGGTTCCTGGGCTGGTGTTTCTGTGGTGTGGTGTGGTGTGGTGTGTAGTTGCTGGTGAGTATTTGCTTCATGGTTGGGGGGGTTGTCTGTAAGCGAGGACTGGCCTGCCTTCCAAGGTCTGTGACAGTGAAGGATCATTTTCCAGGATAGGTTGTAGATCGGGGCTAATGCGCTGGAGAGGTTTTAGCTGGGGGCTGTATGTGATGGCCAGTGGTGTTCTGTTATTGTCCTTGTTGGGCCTGTCCTGTAGTAGGTGATTTCTGGGTACCCGTCTTGCTCTGTCAATCTGTTTCCTCACTTCCCCAGGTGGGTATTGTAGTTTTACGAATGCTTGATAAAGATCATGTAGGTGTTTGTCTCTGTCTGAGGGGTTGGAGCAAATCCGGTTGTATCTTAGGGCTTGGCTGTAGACAATGGTTCGTGTGATGTGTCTTGGATGGAAGCTGGAGGCATGTAGGTACGTATAGCGGTCAGTAGGTTTCCGGTATAGGGTGGTGTTTATGTGAGGACAAAGTCACTGGCGACACCATCAGAGGACCCAACCACATCAGCCACACCATCAAGGGCTCATTCACCTGCACATCCACTAATGTTATATATGCCATCGTGTGCCAGCAATGCCCCTCTGCCATGTACATTGGCCAAACCGGACAGTCCCTATGTAAAAGAATAAATGGACACAAATCGGACATCAGGAATGGTAACATACATAAGCCAGTAAGTGAACACTTCAATCTCCCTGGTCATTCTATTACAGATTTAAAAGTCACTGTCATTGAACAAAAAAACTTCAGAAACAGACTTAAAAGAGAAACAGCAGAACTAAAATTCATTTGCAAATTTAACACCATCTGTAACTTTCACTCTATGCATCCGAAGAAGTGATGTTTTTACCCATGAAAGCTTATGCCCAAATAAATCTGTTAGTCTTTAAGGTGCCACCAGACTCCTTATGATCAGAGTCTGTTTCTTTTTGCAGTTGGCACAGCGTTTGGAATGTGGCTGTATTTTTTTAACTGCCTGCCTGCTGCCCAAGTTGAATCCAGACTATTAGCCCTGCAGCCTTTTAGGAAACATTACAACCTACCCAAACTATGACTTGTAGTTTCTTCTTATGTCCCCATTCTCCTCAATGGCCTGGAATGCCCATTTGGAGTAATTTCCCATAATTCATCACAACCAGAGAATCCATGTTGCACAGCTCCCCCTTCCAAAAACAGGAATCTGTGTTGCATTGCTCCACTTATAGAGGAGAAAGGGCACACGAGTACACTATACCCCCATAAGGCACTACAACTCTCATTTTTGGGTGAAATCTTTCAGTTTTGAGTTTTTATTGAAAACTTGAAAATACTCCTAGAAATTTCCATTAAGAAACATTTTTTTTTTTCATTTTCATCAAAGATTTCTTCAGGAAAAAAGAATTTCATACCAGCTGTAAAAGTGAATGTCTGTCATTTAAAATAATTTATTTTAAATTGCTTTATTAAAAATGTCCATTGCTACATGTAATTTTCAAATCAGTTTTAAAATATAGTACCAGTGATTCAAATGTTGTTTTTCCTCTAGGATTCTCCAGAATTTGATTTACTATTTGAAAATGCTTTTGACCAATGGGTAGCAAGCACGGCTTCCGAAAAATCCACATTCTTTCAGATTCTTCATCACACTTGTCAGCGCTACCTTACAGACAAGAAGCCAGAATTTATCAACTGCCAGTCTAAAATTATGGGAGGTAAGTAAAGGGAGACTGAAATACTTCTGGGGACTGAACATGAATTCCTCTGTTTTATATTGTTTTTATAATGTAGACTGTATACACAATTGTGTTTAATGTGTCTGCATTGTTTTGAACATACAAAGTGCTGTGTAAGTGTTATTTTTTGGATTTTGTAAGTAAAAACTGTTGCATATATTTGCACAAAAGAGGAAGAACCATGTCTAGTTGCCATAGAAGTGTTCTTTCTGATGGAATTATTTATAACACTAGTCACTGGGTTAAGAACTGACATCAGTCATCCTAAAGAGCTGGTTTGCTCAGCAGAATAGACAACCATTCAACTGCGGCGCTGGGTAGTTTGGTCTCTAAGGATGTGGAGTTGTTACTTTACTGGAAAAACCTTCCTGCCCAGCCCGCCCCCTCTCTCATGCCCCCCCCCTCCAAGGTTTTAATTTATTTTGCTTTAAGATGTGTGAGATGTAAGAACACTTCCCCATTTTTAATTGCATCCTTTCCTCTCAGTTCTTCAGAATACCAACTTAAAAGCTTGAAAAATTAATTCCTTTCCCCACTGATTTTGTTCTTTTCCATTTAGAAAACATTGATTTTTCCACCCTCTTCTGCAAGAGCTAAATTAGAATAACTGTTGTTAAACAATAACCATTCCATTCAGTGCTTTATCGTGCCAAAACATCTCTGTCTGTGCACCAGTATTGATGTCAGCATCGTTCTAAGACATGTCAGTGTGTGTTAGTGAACTGCTGCTTCAGAGAGCAGAAAGCTCTCCCAATAATTGGTGACTCTTTTTTTGTAATTTCTTATGGCAAATATATAAGCATATATTTGACATCTCAAAAAATTTATACAGATCACTGGAACCTATAAGACAAAATATCGGAGCCCCAGTCCTCTGCTCTGACTGAGCTGCGTTAGGTGTGAAACCCAAGTTCTAAAGGGAGGTGGGTTTATTCCACTTCTCTGGTCCACAAGGCTGCTGCATTTAACATGGCAAACTCTGAGCTTTTTTAACTAATTGCCAAAGGGATCATGGCAGTGCCTGGAGATCACTGCCATGCATTGTGCTTTGGCCATGTCTCCTCCCATTCTTTATGCTGGCGCTGGGAGAGGGTGGCATGGGGCTGGCTGTGCCAGCTTCACACTACCCAGGGACTCCCGACACCAGTATCTTTTCAATATTCACTACAAACCTCATTGACTCACAGTGGCATTTTCTGTTCTAGTGTTTGTTCTTTTGCAAAACTTTTCACTGCTGCTAACCCTGATGCTGATCCAGCAGTGGTAGCGATGTTGAGAGTGCTAACATAAGCTAGGGCAGCATTGTTTATAATACCATGTCATTTTGACCTGCTCAAAAAAGTGTTATTCAAAATAGTGTGTTAAAATAATGAGAGGCATGTGGAGCTTTTTCTAAAGTAAGACTCCCACTACTAGTGTTCCAGTGAAGAAACTTACATTTGGGTGGCAAAGGGTCAAATACGTCTCTTTTAACTTGCTAAAAATCATCTGTATAGCTTACAAGTGTTGTGCCATGATAGATGAGTGAACTGTCATCTAGATATACATATTAATACAGTACTTTTTTCGCCTCCACTACCACTTCATCCCTGACCCTCTGATAGCTGCTAAGTGCATTCTTCAGTCCAAAAGGCACTATTTGGGGATTGGAAAAAGTCACATGGTAAATACAGTCTCCACCTTACTTTTCTGCTCTGTTTCAATTTGCACATGTACTAATGGCAGATCTAAGGTACCAAACAGTCAAAATCATTTCAGAGATTCAAGAATCTATTGCATCTCTTGTAATACATAAATTGAGCTTCTGAGAATACAAAAATGTTCCTTGTAATTAAAAATATTGGACCTAACATGACTGTTGTGTATAGTAACTGAAATGGCTATGCCTTTTCTAGCATCTCTTGCTCTAGGGTCTTAATTATCCCTTGTATTTTTTTAGTGACAACTACAGAGGTTTTCTCGTCCAGTCTCAATTTTGATTCGGGGAATCTTTTTGCTTCCTCCTTAGTGTTGCATACAATTCCAAACATTGAGTTTTCACTTCCTCATAATGTTTGGAATCTTTTACACATTCCTGAAGTATATACACATTTTTTGTTCATCAGCAGAATCTGTAATGAAAGTGACAGAATATCCACAATATAAGTTGTCTTCATGTGTGATGCAGAGCGAGAATTCTGGGCTCCGATAGTATTTCGGGTCGTACTACATACCCTTGATATGTTCATTCAATGAAAACTTTATATGTTTGCCTGCCATTGCACATTGATTTATATGCCACTGATATACAAAAAAGTTGTCCATAATACTATAAGTAAGCTATTTTTTTTAATGGTAACCTATCCGTAGGAACAGATGAATTCCTTTCTTGAGTGACATGTCAATGTGATGGTTCTGTTTGGCATTGCTGAATTTCATTTGCCAAGATTCATTCTTTTTAACACACATTTGTTTCCAATAGTGTTCACTCACTAATTTCCTGGTGGCTTCAGTATACACAACAGGATTCTTGCCAATTCTGGATTTTTCACGAGCACTACCCCTGACTCAAAGAGCACTATCTGAAAGGTTTGAGGCCTCCTCTTCTCCTTGTCACTTTTCTTATCACAAGACTGAGATGTTACTTCTCCCAGGACTCTGTACAAGTCTTACTTTACAGAGTTTCTGGGTATTATCCAATGGATCTTGCAGATGGATTCCTGGATATCTCAAAACAATCCAAATTGTTTCTTTTAGGGCTTGTCTATACTTACGCGCTGGTTCGGCGGCAGGCAATCGAACTTCTGGGTTCGATTTATCGCGTCTTGTCTGGACGCGATAAATCGAACTCAGAAGTGCTCCCTGTTGACTCCGGTAATCCTGCTCGCCGTGAGGAGTACGCGGAGTCGACGGGGGAGCCTGCCTGCCGGGTCTGGACCGCGGTAAGTTCGAACTAAGGTACGTCGACTTCAGCTACGTTATTCACATAGCTGAAGTTGCGTACCTTACTTCGATTTGGGGGTTTAGTGTAGACCAAGCCTTAGTTTCCGCACACAAAAATAATTGCTTGAAGATTGAGTACCCAGTGAATAATTCTGCAGTACTTTTTAGTAGTGGAAAAGACCCAGTTCAGAGAGGTGAGATCAGAAAACATGATGAAGTGCGAGTTTGCCAAGCAATGTCTCATTTCAATGTCTCATTTTTCATCAGCTCATAACACAGGTATTCACTGTATTTCATTGGTATTCACACAGGTATTCACTGCACCTGCCAAAGCCTTGACTCTTTGAGCTGTTATATGTCAAACTGTACTTTTGTCCACATATTAATTCTTTGGAAGTAATGGATCTGAATGTGCCCAGATTGGAAGTTAAATTAAGCTCCCATCTTCAAAAGCCTTATGATACTTCTCTGTCAAGAGCCACAACAGTCTTCCAACTGATTTGTTTTGATAGTGACTAGCTCTTGGACACACTTGGAGCTCTTCTTGTGAAAATTGGTTAACTAAAAAAGCCTTCATGCCTAATTTGTCTTTCCACTTTTACTCATCCAGTTCAGCCATCTGGGTCACCTCCCTCAGAAACTTTTTCTAGCTATTCATAAAGGTCTGGTTGAAAGTCTACTCTCTGTATTACCTTCAAAAGCTTTTCCCTAAAGCTGCTTATATCACAAATGCTTATTCTACTCAGTTTCCAAGTAGGCATTCTGAAATTGAGTCTTGTCTTTCAGAAATCCATGCTGAAAATCAGTCCAACATCTTACTCTGTTTCATGCTACCTCGCATAATTCCTATATAATAGCATTAAAGTGTGTTGCTTAAACTAACCATCATCTTAGAATCATTCTTTGGGTATAAAACATCTACTGAGACCTTATATGGGTTTGTGTACTCTTCCCCTTGTCTAAACAGCGGGAAGAGCATCTGCTGGAAAGATTCACAGTTCTTCCACTTAAGATTCTACAGATGAAAACCTGTGGAACTATCAGAATCATTTGTGTCAGGTTTGGTTTTATCTAATTCTACAGGCTGGAATTTCTTATGTTCGTTATCTGCAGCACCTTGTTTTATAAGTCTCTGCAGCAATTCTGTAATGTGCTTTTGCTTGAAGAAATTGAGGAAAATGTAGTTGTCACTCAAACAATCTAATTAAGCTATTCAGTCTGTTTCCTGAGTGATTAACTCTTCTGATCTCTTTCTGGCTGAGTCTTCCAAACTGTGAAACAAAGGCATAATCTGATTTATACCCCCAGGAAGGTAAACAGACACAGATGTTCTCAACCAGATCCCAAATACTATCTTGTTACATTCTTACTACCACCTCCTCACTGGCCTTTGTCTCCTTCCTCATACAATCAGAGTATGTTCTTGTCATCTTCCATCCTCAAAGCCATTGCTTGACCCCACCTGCCTCTTATTCCCCTTCACCTCTAAATTCACTCAACACTCCTTTCCCACCTGTGATCTCAAATTCTTCCCTAATTTAATCTTCTCTTCTCCAGATGATCATTCCAACTTCTTAATGCATTATCCTCCCTGAGTTTTCATTATACCATCCTCTCCTTATTTTCCTTCTACTTCTGACATTTCCTTGTGTGTCTGTTGATGGGTTTCCCCTCTGCTTTTCTTCTACTACATCTCTACCTCGATATAACGCTGTCCTCGGGAGCCAAAAAATCTTACCGCGTTATAGGTGAATCCGCGTTATATCGAACTTGTTTTGATCCACCGGAGTGTGCCCCCCTCCCCCCCCCCCCGAGCGCTGCTTTACCGCGTTATATCTGAATTCGTGTTATATCCAGTAACGTTATATCGGGGTAGAGGTGTATTTGGAGGTGATTTTCATTTCAATTGCTCTTCTTCCTTTATGCCCTTTCCTAAAGCAATCCCAAGGGCTCACATGGCTTCAATTGCCAGTTCTGTGCCAGTGACTCACATCTCTCTAGCCTGGTCCACATTAACCCCCCACTTCGAACTAAGGTATGCAAATTCAGCTACGTCAATAACGTAGCTGAATTCGAAGTACCTTAGTTCGAACTTACCACGGGTCCAGACACAGCAGGAAGGCTCCCCCGTCGATGCTGCGTACTCCTCTCGCCGAGCTGGAGTACCGGCGTCGATGGCGAGCACTTCCGGAGTCGATCCGGGATCGATTTATCGCATCTAGACAAGACGCGATAAATCAATCCCAGAAGATCGATTGCTTACCGCCGGACCCGGAGGTAAGTGTAGACCTACCCTTTGTCTCCTGAGCTGTTTCACTTTGTCCAACCCCGCATAACAGCCTGTCTGTGACCTCTGTTCCTGAATGCAGACATGCCAACTCTCACGAATTAATCATGAGAGACACGATTTCTAAGTAAAAATTAATCCTGACACCTCGCATTTGAGAGCTCTATCCCCAGATCATGAATCAGGATTAACGTTACGTAGAAAGTGCTGTGGCAGTTCGGGTGCCTGCCATCAGTCATCCCCCGGGTTCCTGCTATCTGCCCAAGGTGACTATGGCTCCTGCTGTCACCCCTGGGCTGACAGCAGCAGCCACAGTTGCTACGGAGAGAAGTTCCTGCTGTCAGCCTGCCCTGGTTGGCCAGGGCTCCCGCTGTCAGTCCCAGCTCTGGGGCGGCCGGGGCTCCTCTACCAGCCTGGGAAGTAGGAGGGAGACCCCACTGCAGCCCCCTAGGCCTGGCCAGGGTGAAGAACCCTAAGAGGAGCAGAGAAGAGGCTGGGAAGGCTGAACTATGGCCTGGGACTTCAGGGGGACAGAAGTGAGAAGGTTGGGGGCTGATGGGGGGGGGGTTTGTATTGATGAGTTCAGAGCAGATGGTGTGTGTGCTGGGAGGGTGAATTGAGGGTGGTGGGGGTTGATGGGGTAGGAGGGCTGAACTGATGGGGTGGTGATGATAGAGAACAGGCTGGGCAGATGTGGGGGTGAGAGCTCTTGCAGCAAGGGCCAAAATTCCCTTATCCAGTACATATGGGAGAGCAGGCAATGCTAATTGTCACATGCGCACACACACTGGGGATGGGGGGTGTGGGGTCCCATGTGGAGCGGATAAAGCACACGACCAATGTGGTTGCAAGCTGAATCGAATCCTGTTTATTACAAGCTTTCTTTTATAATCTTTTTCAACATTACATAACACAATTAGGCTATAATCCCACATCTACGGATTGGACGAGAAGGAGAATCATGCATCTATCTCATGTACAGCCCCACACCGATTGGTTCAACCATTCCTTACATAAGGCCATGATTTATTACCTTGTTTACTTGCAAGGCCATGAGCCGTTGCATGGCAAGTGTCCCATCGTGACCCTTACCTCCTCATGGAACTTTCCATTAGGTTGGTGTAGGGATGATACATCCCCACCGGGGGCGGGGGGGGGGGGGGGGGAGGAGACTGACCTAAAAAACACAATATAATTTGTTTTTAAAATCTCATTATTTGGGAGGGTCCGATTCCTGATTTTTCATCTCTTGAATTGGTAATGCTGTGAATGTCTCGCTGTCAACTTAATGTAAGCGCAGATAGCTAAAATTGAGCTGGTTTTCTTCTATCCCAAACCATTACCCCAATTTTCTTAATCTTGACAACACCAGTATTTGCTTTTTCACTCAGGCTCATAATTCTGGAGCTCCTTTGACTTGTACCTCTGCCCACCTCGCACATCTAAAACTTTACTTCTCTGAAGTTAACTCTAGTGCAGACCCTCATCTGTACTCTTGACTGAAGCAACATTTTCTCTGACCTTCCTAACTCCCACATTGTTTCACTCTAGTCCATACAAAACAGTGCCTCCATACTCATTTTCCTTGACATGTCATTCTGCCATATCACCTCTTCCTCCACTGGTTCCCCACTCCTCCATAGTAGCAGTTTGAATCTTCTGATGTTGCCTTCAAAGTCAAAAGGTTACTTTCTATTTTAAAAGGCACTACTCTCCCAGGTCTTGGCAAATCTCTCCACCTGGTTATCATACTTTTTGTTCCATTTTCTCCTATCAGCGGTTTCTCATTTTAGAGTACGAGCTCTTTGTGTTTGTACCATGCCTAGCAAATGGTAGTTTCTACCAGAAACACATAATAATAATAAACTCTGCTAATGGTGTAGCCACAAAACCCAAATGATCATCGCCTCTCAACACCACCTGACAATAGGAAGTCCCCTGCCAATCCCTCATCAACAAACTGTATCCATTATTATCGTGGGACTGTTGGGAAATATTTTTAAAATACCATCAAATCATACAATTAGAGGCTATATTTTAATATGTAAGCACCACTGGATGGGAAGGTAATTTAACTTTCAAATTTAATATCTGTATTTCCTGACTTTGAGCATTCAGATCCATAACCTTAATGTAACATTAACAATTTGTATATAAAACAATATACAGTATAATTACAGAATTGTATTGTGTGTATGTATACATAAAGGGTACAATCTTTATGAAAACCCTAATGAAGTCGGTATTATTAGGAAAAGGGCACAGATGAGATTAGCTTAGTTGGTAGAAAGCTGTCATATAAAATGGGGTTGGTTTTTCTCACTGCTGGCATTTGGTTATTACTACTGTTTATTCCTTACATGTGTAATACATGGAAAAAGTATTAATCTGTTAGTCTTTATTATCAGATGAACCAGTGAGCCTTCTCCTGTAAAGAGTTAGCATAGCAGCAATATAGCATAGTATTAAAGCAAAACATTTTGGCTTGTATTACAATTTATGATCTCACCTTTTCCCTGTATATAAATACATGTATCTCCTACAGAGAGAGAGAAAATATTTGTCATAAAAATTTTAGAGAATATCTGAAAGGAGAGAGTCTTAGTAATTTGGAATAGAATTTGATGCTATTTAGTTTCCTTTATATTCAAACCTTTGCAAACCTGAGTTGCATTAGTAGGTCAATGACTTTGAAGGCAAACAGAATAGCTATTAAGTGACCAGAAACAACCCCATTCATTGGGGTTAGAATCTGTTTTATGAAGCAAGGGACTGTTGCCGCACACTGGGATTATCCACAGCTCTTTAGAAAGTGAAGAGAAATCTTTAACTATTTCCAGGGATGATCCCATTAGATTCAGTTTGAAACCACAATGTTCAGAAATACTAAGAGAAAATGCAGTGATATATATCACAAAGTTCAAAATGGGGAAAAAGTAGAAATTGACCTGAATTAAAACATCATGTGTAAACAACTCAGTTTTAGGGATTGCTGGGGGAAGTGTTAGAATCTAAATTCAGAACAGACTTTCCAAACGACCCCTTTTCTAGTAATCTGTTGAACCAAAACAGTAGATCCAAATACTCTCTAACTTCTGTGGTATTCAAAATTGAGAATGAAAATTGTGTCTTCATCCCATCTCTTTAAGGTAGCTTTTGTATGGGATAGGCACTGGGTTTTGGCATACTGTATGGAGTATACAGTTCCTTCAGGGATAAAGTCTGTTGTTGTTTAAAGTCTAATGCTGGCTGGTTATTTGTTTTTGTCATTTGATTACATTAGAAATATGTATTAACCTACATTTTATAAAATAACAAATACAATTGAAGATGAAATGCAAGTTTCTCATTAGAATCTGGTGTCAATATGTTAAGTAGAGCCGGGTCAAAGAGATGTGTATATTTTGCACAGAAAAACACCCTCACCTCAAAAAACCCACATCTCTCTCTCTCTCTCACTCACACTCTCACTCACACTCACACACACACCAGTGAACATGAGTATTTGCCAAAGAGTCCTCAAAGCCCACAGCAGCTGTTTTGCGATCAGACTGCAGCAGCACCACCCATATGTTACTGAACAACTTTTGGAGGCAGGCAGAGCCAGTTGGCATTGCTACCAGGGCCGCACAGAAGTTTTGGGGGGCCCGGGGCGAAATCCGAAAATGAGGTCCTCTCCCCATGCGTCCAAAATGTTGCTAGTAAGGCGTGGCCCAGGGTTGGGAGTTGGAGAGCAAACCTCCACTGTAATCACCCTGTAGTGGTGGCTTGGCTCCTGTTCTATGGGGTTTGTCATTTAAATATTCCCAGCTGAGTGATTTCAAAAATCTTTTGTCTTCGGCAAAAAGATTTTTCATTAAGCTGGTTCTTAGTGTCTCTGAAGGCAATAATTATGCAGTTTCATTGGGAGATAGCAGCAGAAGAGACTATATAGCCCTCTAATATGTTTTGACACCTCACAAAAATATTAATTTTTCCCACTTCTATCTAGCAAAGTCTGGAATTCTAATAATCTGTCCTTTGTAACAGGATCTTGCAAAAAGTGTGTAGATAAACATTTGTTACCAATGTGTAAATATTTTGATATGGAAGAAAATTGTAGTTAGAAAATGATATGGACAAAAACTAAAATAAACAAAGTTTCTTCCAAGCTTATCTTGTAGATCAGTGGGCTCCATCTTTTTGTTGTGTCTGTGTAAAACTGCTGTGAGATTATTCCACCAGTTAAGAACAGTCAGCACAAAAGCTAGTTACACACCCTAATGAAATATGTGCTACTTTTGCTGTGTATTTAACAACTTTTATAACTTAGACACTCTGAGCTCTGAAGTAATTCAAAATATCTGGAAGTAGCAGGCTAGCCAGAGATAAGTAAACTTGATAAAGAAACTTTAGATAAAGAAATAACAAAACAAGAAATCCTAGAGGCAATAGCAAGTATGAAAAGTGGTAAAACTGCAGGACCTGATACCTTGTCAAATTCATCAGGAAAGCTATTATTGTCATTCAAGGAATTATTAGTGGATCCCTTGAGAGGTACCTTCAATGCTATCCTGTGAGGGGAGGAACTTCCACAATCTATGAAAGAAGCTACTGTGATTGTTTCCCTAAAGATGGAAAAATCATCTTCCTATAGCAGTTCCTATAGACTCATATCACTGCTGAATCATGACAAAGATTTTAGCAAAAATACTAGCTAGCCGATTGCAGTCTATGCTCTCGGCTTATATAATTTTAGATCAAACTGGATTCACTGATAGATAAATATCAGACAATATTCAGAGAGTACTTGGAATCATTCATAATGCCAGATCATAAAAAGATCAATTTCTTTTGTCCTCACTAGACGCAGAGCTGTACAAGTAAATGGGGTTAAATCTCTCCTGTTTGAATTACACAGAGGGACTAAGCAGGGATGTCTCCTTTACGCTTTGCACTAGTTTTGGAACCTTTTGCACAGTGGATAAGGAACAACGAATTCATCACAGGAACACATCAGAAAACAGCATTATATGCAGATGCTTTAATATTACACCTCTACCTCGATATAACACTGTCCTCGGGAGCCAAAAAATCTTACCGTGTTATAAGTGAAACCGCGTTATATCGAACTTGCTCTGACCCACCGAGTGTGCAGCCCTGCACCCCCGGAGCACTGCTTTACCACGTTCTATCCGAATTTGTGTTATATCAGGTTGCGTTATATCAGGGTAGAGGTGTATTTTTATCTAAACCAAATATTTCCGTAAAGTTAGTCTCTAAAGAAACCTGAACTTTGGGCAGATGTCTGCATTTAAAGTAAAAGTGTGCCAAATCTGAAATACAGTCTTTGGCTAGCTGTTCTTCAAATTCTTTTTTGGCCATCCTAATTATATTTTTACATTTAATTTACCAGAGTTTATGCTCCTTTCTATTTTCCTCACTAGGATTTAACTTCCACTTTTTAAAGGATGCCTTTTTGCCTCTCACTGCTTCTTTTACTTTGTTCTTTAACCATGGTGGCTGTTTTTCTTTTACTATGTTTTTTAATTTGGGGTATACATTTAAGTTGAGCCTCTATTATGGTGTCTTTAAAAGGTTTCCATGCAGCTTGCAGGGATTTTACTTTTGGTGCTGTACCTTTTAATTTCTCTTTAACTAACCTCCTTATTTTTGTGTAGTTCCCCTTTCTGAAATTAAATGCTACAGTGTCACGCCGCTGTGGTGTTTTCCCCGACACAGGGATGGTAAATTTAATTATATTATGGTCACTGTTACTAAGCAGTCCAGCTATATTCACCTCTTGGTCCTGATCCTGTCCTCCACTTAAGACTAAATCAGGAATTGCCTCTCCTCTTGTGGGTTCCAAGACAAGCTGCTCCAAGAAGCAGTCATTTAAGGTATCAAGAAACTTTATCTCTGCATCCCGTCCTGAGGTGACATGTACCCAGTCAATATGGGGATAGTTGAAATACCCCATTATTATTGAGTTTTTTATTTTAATAGCCTCTCTAATCTCCCTGAGCATTTCACAGTCACTATCACCATCCTGGTCAGGTGATCGGTAATATATCCCTACTGCTATATTCTTATTATTCGAGCTTGGAATTACTATCCATAGAGATTCTATGGTACAGTTTGGTTCATTTAAGATTTTCTCTTCATTTGTTCATTTGTTCTTTAAGAAAAACTGCTGTAATGCTTGTTTTGTTTCTGATATTTACATAAGAAGGGTTTGTAAACTTGTAAAAACTTCCTAAATAAATACAGATACAAAAACAAACAAACAAGAAAACTGCTGTGAGATCAGAATCAAGCCCAATATATGTTTCCTTTAAAGGCAAAGTCCGATATCTTTATTCACATTGCTATTATGTTATAAATTATTGGAGAACACATTAGGCCAAAGTAATTCCTGTAAACATTGGGTTTACATTAGAAACAAATTTGACCCTTCTGATTCTTGGCTATATTTTTTGAGAGCTCCCTGTTATATTTAAACTATTTCAATCAAGACTGCAACTGCCCTTCTAAGAGCAAACAGTTGCTGCCACCTATAGATAAATATGAGAACTGCAAAATATAGTGATTCCAGTGGTAGCAGAGTGATGATACATGCTATTGATAATGATCTGGGACTTTCTACTGCAGCCTGCATGCTACACATTTTGGTTTCAAAGCAATCCCTCTGCCAGTTGAATTAAAAAGTAGCTTCACCAGCTCTTACAAAAAATTGCATCTTTGGCTTCTGTAACCTTTGCTCCAGGGCAGCTGGCAGGAGTTACTTATGGAACATCCAGTTCTTCCTACTCAGAGAATAATTTGCCACAGTAATAACGATAATGAGTCCTTTGATTTTCATCAGTTACATATTGGCTCAGATTAGCTATGCATAAATATCACAATATGGTGCTTCCACTAGTCTCGTGGGCTAATCTTAAACATATTTATATGTAAAAACTGGTCTGCCTTCAGGTTCATTGTGACATTTAAACATGAGTCAATTGGGTCTTATTTGAAAACACAAGCAAAGCTGTAAACATTTACCTTGGGCTTTGCAGTCTTGAGGCTGTATGTTGGGGAAACAAATAGTGGTAGGAAAAAATAATGGGCTCTTTTGCATTAGTGCATAAGCCTGATTATTCTTGTTTTTCCTCTTTAGTCAATAATGTTTTTGATGGCATTAAGCAATATTATTTCCTCGATATCCTCTCCCCCCTAAAATACTTTAGTTTGTGTTTAACTTTGCATCTTTCTTGCATGCTATTTTCCTGACTTTAAGACACAGCACATATTTAATATTTTATCTTTATATGTGATGGACAAATTCCATTGTTATATTTATAAGAAGCACACGGGATCTTTATAGGGGAGAAGGCAAAAACGCCACATTTATTGAGAATACAGCAGTTAGCATATGACGTACACACACACCTGCCAGTTGATGTTTATAGTTACTAGTCCAGAGTCTGGATCAATCTAGTGGCCAGCCAGATTGGTTGCAGAGGGGAGCTGGGCTTGTTGGTCATGATCCAATGCTTCTGGAGTACTGGCAAGACGAACCCAAAGTCCCATGGCAAAGCACCCTGTTGTTATAGTCTTTTTTTCTCTATTGAAGTCTATGGATTTTGCTGTGTCAGTTTCTGACTGGTTACTTGTGTTATCTTTTGATGTTAACATTCCAATACACCTCCAAGAGGATGTCCTGTCCTGGTTTCGATTTCATTAATTGTTTTGTCCTTAGGGGTGCCAACCTGCACCTCAGGGTCATCAGTCTGCACGTTGATGGTTCTCACTCCTCCTTTCTTGACCATCTGGCTGTAACAATGGCCTTCGCACCTTATGTTTTCCTGATGCATACTTTCCTCACTCACATAAACAGTCTTTTACAGAGGCCTTCAGTTAGGATAACATTTTGGAAAGGATTATATGGTTACTAAAGAGATTACAAAAGAACCTTACACAACTTAGTCTGCAATGCTTACAAGAAGCAAGACCTTATAGCAAATGCTGTAATGAAATTTTATCCTAAAACAAAAAGGTGATCATAATTAGCCATAAGGACTGTTCTGGTCTGTCCCTGCCTTAACATCAGTACAGACACTGGCAGTCTGTCAGATGCATTTCTACCAATGTCCCAGAGGGTCATTCCTTTCTGCTATTCAAATAGCATCCCTGGCAGGATGAAATCAAATCATACATTAATTCTCATACAATCCTAAAATCCTGCTCCTACATCATTGGATTTCATTAAGATTTTATTTATTTCCAGTTTATAACAAAATATGAGTAGCATGGCCTCTAGTTAGAAGTACATCAAAAATATCTTCACTTTAAAATGTATTTATGGTCAGAAGAGCTACTGTAAAAATGGCACCTTATCCAAGAGTTTCATTCTCTAGCAGCCATGGGAGAGTGAGCTGGATTCTAATTTTGTTAAGGTATTTTTGGTGTAATTGTTAATAAATGGCAGTAAGAGTCTCTCCATGGACACCGATGGGCTTTGGATCAGGCCCGAAGTTCCAACTGCATAAGTGATGATAGTGGGATAAAAGCCAAGAACAGCAGCTTGACCATTATAGCACAGGCTGAGTTTGCAGGCCCGACAATTAGAAAATAAAAACCTATTTTTACTTGTAAAATAACCAAATTTGATGCAGGAATTATTTAAACAAGATATACATAGGACTTCCCAATAACACATTTTATGAAGTTGTTGTAGCTGTGTCCAAGGTATTACAGAGACAAGGTGGGTGAGGTAATATCTTTTATTGGACCAACTTCTGTTAATGAGAGAGACAAGCTTGCACAGAGCTCTTCTTCAGGTCTGGGAAACTAAGGTCTTGTCTACACTACAGACTTAAGTCAACTTAAGTTACGTCAACAACCATATGCCACTTTAATTACATAGGTTGTGCACATGTGCACAATGAGCCTTGTGTCAGCGGAGCGCTTCTACAGTCGGTGCTCTTGCATTCACAGAGAGCGTTGCGTCATGGGTAGCTATCTTACAAGTTACATTACAAGACTCCTTCTGTTCATGTGCCAATATATATTTATGCCTGTATCTGTAATTTTCACTCCATGCATCTGAAGAAGTGGGTTTTTTACCCACAAAAGCTCATACCCAAATAAATCTGTTAGTCTTTAAGGTACCACTGGACTCATAGTTGTTTTTTTGGATACAGACTAACACGACTACCCCTCTGATACTTTGTTCCATCTCCATCTGAGTAGGTTTCCCAGACCTGAAGAAGACCTCTGTGTAAGCTCAAAAGCTTTGTCTCTCTCACCAACAGAAGTTGGTTCAATAAAAGATATTACCTCACTGACTTTGTCTCTCTAATGTTTTACAAAGTCACTCTTCAGAATAAAAGTACACAATGGCTGCATTTTAAATAAAGAATTTGAGCTATTTTGTTCTTAAAATTTGATTATTGCTAGTTCTCAAGCTAAAAGATAAAAACAGAAAACTAATTTGTACTGGACATAGTATCTCTGTCCTTTTCTCACAGCAGTTGTGGTGCAAATGAGAACATACTCTCACAGTAATGAACTTAAAATATCGAAAATAGGATAAAGATAGTGATAGTATTATCTTATTATTCTCAAGATAACTGCTTTAGTGCTATACTTATATACAGTGAAAGCAAGCATGAATGTTCCTAAAACAAAACTGAACCATTAAAAAAAATGGTTTGATCTTAGAGGAAACTTAAATGTCCATTAATAGCAGGAAAAATAAGGAGAATAAAGTTGAAACACCATAAATCTGGATAATTAATTCAGATTTTAAAATGGTGATACAAGTTTTTATCCTAATGGGAAAACTATCAATAGTGTGTTATCCTTGATGCAGTGATAAATAGGCAAATAATATAAAGCTGCCAAATTATTTGAATTTATTTCCATTTCTGCTACCTAGAGTGCAGTGTTCTGAGCAAGAAGTAATTTGAGTACTTTTCGGAAGTGCTTTTTTGTGCCATGAGTTGCAGTTGCTTACTTTGGGGATGATAATGGCTACTGTGAAAGTTGAGATGGAAACAAAAAGCAATAGAAGGTGTACTGCCAAAGAGCATTTTTTTTAAATATGGTGATTTTTCTTCACTACATATGCATGTCAAGGTTAATCAACTTTGCCATTCTTTTATTTAAGGACCCCATATAAATCCACAAATTAAAACTTTTTCAAAATTTGCTGGGTTTTATTTTTTTGAAGCTGATGACTCATGTGCTGAGATAAAATGTGTAAGAGTAGGACCACACTTTCTCCTGGAAAGTGGTGCACATAATCTAATCTCAGAATTGCCTTCCTAAAACAAACACATGCTAGGACCATCAAATAAACAGTATGTTTGTTTTTGTAAAAATTGTAGGAAAAGATAAAGTAAGTCAAAAGGGACATTCATAATGAAAGAGAGGAAGGTAAACTGCTTTAATGTATACAGTATTTAAGCCATAAAATAGTTTATTCCATAATATTATCCAATCATTTTATAACAGTGTCTTGGTAAAAATAAATCAGTGGGGTGTCACCTTCATGACTTACAAAATTGCTCTTTGTTTTGATGTGCACAGAGCACAATTTCTATCAGATTGTAAATAGCAATTCATGGTAAAGTTAGAGTGACAAGACAGGTGAGCTAATATCTTTTATTGGACCAACTCTGTAAGCTGTGCAAACTGTTGCACTGTAGATTCAAGCTCTGGCTTGCAGCACAGTAACCTGCTGTGTAGGCAAGCCCCTAGTGACATTGGAGGCAGTTGGGTGGTCTTCATGTTCTCTTATCAATCTCAGTATTTAAAACCAAGTGGAATGGAGGGGAGCAAAAAAGATTGGCTGTTTTCATAGTTTTATTTATTTCCCACATTCTAGTTTAACTTCTGTCTTTTTGACTTGGGGTCTGATCTCCAGGCTAACTTAATAACAGAGCAGTTTCCTGAATGATGTTTTGATAAGACTTAACAATATGTCTGTCCATTCTTGCTAACTTAACCAAGGTACTTTTTTTTCCCCCTAGATAAAAAGTTAACTTTCATAAACCTTTAGAAGGGTAGAACTATATAATAAATGTCTGTTAAATGTACATATATTTTAATGTTTATATTGTCTGTATTAGTGAATGGAGGAACACTCTATGAAGAACACAGACATCTGTAACCAACCAAAATAAAATTACAACTAATGACCCATATTCCATTTTTTTAAGCATGACGTGTACTTGTTAATGCAAAAAATAAGAGTGCATTCAATTAACTAGAAAGGCAGCATTTTAAAAATTAATATGAAAAAATTGTGTATGCAACACACGGATGGACTGTGGAACTCATTGCAACAATGTATCATGGAGGAAAAGAGGATTCAAAAAAGATAAAGATTTATACCCTGTTTCCCCGAAAATAAGACATCCTCCGAAAATAAGGCCTACTTACAGTTTTGCCTCTCGTTGTAATATAAGGCATCCCCCTGATAATAAGACCTCCCCGATAATAAGGCATCCACCGATAATAAGGCATTTTTCATTTCTGAAAAATAAGACATCCCCTGAAAATAAGACCTAGCGCATCTTTGGGAGCAAAAATTAATATAAGACACTGTCTTATTTTCGGGGAAACAGGGTATGGATAACAAGAATATCCAGAGTTGAAATAACTACATAAAATATAAACTATACCTTTGGATAGGATATAAACCCTCATGTTTCAGGGCATAAAGAAACCTCTAATTATTAGGGTTTCGCAGGTAACTTTCTTTGGGACAGGTTATTCCATAACTGTCTACTGCAGTGTTTCTTCCAATGAAACAGCTGGTAGTGCCCAGGACCAGCCACCCCAAGCAAAAAAAAAAAAAAAAAAAGCAGCCCCGCCCCGCCAAAACAACACCTCCCGAGCGCCGCCCTGCCCCGCCGGAACAGCCGCCCTGCCCCGCTGAAACAAACAAACCAAAAAATCTTGAGCGCCGCCCTGACAAACCAAAAAAAAACCCCTGAGCGCCGCCCCTTACAAGGTGCCGTCCCAAGCACGTGCTTCGTCGGCTAATGCCTGGAACCGGCCCTGATAGTGCCGACTGTAAGACACAGGCTACAGGACTAGATAGACCTCTACTCTGATCCATTCTGGCAATTCCTACATTCCTGTTGACTCATTTCCCTTTAAAATAATAAATAAATTCCATAATTATTTTGTTAGGTTTAGCCCCTGAGCTCTTGTTCTGTCTGTACTGGATATAGGAATTCTGAAACCTTTGACATATACTGCTGTGTATTTTGTTTCGCTGTGTCTCCCTCTAACTATTTTTTCTAGAAATATGAGTTGAAATTGAATTATGTTGTTGATTATGATGTAATAAGTGACAGTCCTGTAGGTTTTGGTGTATAACAAAGTCCTTGTATGAAGAGACGCTTTTGTCATCTATTGTGAGAGAAATCTGTGAACTACCTATAAAAATAAACATGAGCTAGAAGCCAGTTTTTAAGTTATCAGGTGGTCCTAGGCAAAAGCATAAAGTTAATCATATTTGCAGTATATTCTGATGAAAACCGGAGCAACAAACTTTTATGGATCCAGTAATCATCATAACAATGCTAAAAGTGTATAATATTAAAAATAGTGGTGGGTGACTGAAAAAAGTGAGAATCTTGTAGGTGGAATATGACTGCCCTGACTCAGAGTCATGCCTTAGTGTGTGTTTTGAGATTTGAAAAATCTTTTAAACCTGTCTCGTTGGTTTGTTGGTGTTCTGTTTAGCTTTACCAAATAGAAATTGCTGTCAGTTTGGCCAAGAAAAAATAAATTCTTCACCTTTAATGTTACTGTGTACTAGAGTGAGTCTGAACAGGGCAAGTAATTTATTTTATTCACATACTCAGATTTGTAAAGCTTAGCTGATGAGTGCCAAAATGCATTCTGCTCAGGGGGACAGGTATTTATTCATGGATTCCTCTAACGGCTCCGAAGTATTATGGTTACTGAATTTTCCTTTCCTGAAGGTGGTATTCTTGCCTGTGACAGAGTGTATAAGCCTCACATCTCTCTCCTCAATAGTGCAGCCACCAGCAGTTTATTAGTCAGAGTTAATTGCACAGTGTGCAGTACTTTGAGTTTATTTTCAGTGTTAACCTAGTGCATAATAAAATTGGAGTGTCTGATATGTCAAATGAACATTGTTTGAATTGAATGTACTAAAACAGGAGAGAAATGTCAATATTTCTGCAGTGGAGGTGACAACTCACAATTCATGTAGAGTGATTAAAAGATATTTATTTATTCTGTTGACTAGAAAGTTCATTTTAGTCATCACTGATTTGCAAAGCTAACAGAAAACAGCTGATTGAGGAGTAAGTGTTTACCCTGAAATCCCATTTTCATTTCTCCTCTAAATTGGGTCCTTAATGGCCCTGCACTGGAGTAGTACAGAAGGGTCATGATCCAAGGGACGCCCAGCAGGAGTTTTGACTGAGTCAGGCAGAATCTCCTCTAGCATAGTGGCCCTGAGACACTTGTGATTTTATAAGAACTTGGATACACCAGTTCAGGTTTCCTTAATCTGTCCTTTCATCTGGCACTTGAACTTTTGTAATGATTAGAGTATTTTCTTTGAAGACAATAACCAGGAAATGAGACACCAACTGAATTCCCTGACCTTGGATAGCTCTGCATCAAATCTTTGAATTCTAAATTACAGTTGGGCATGGATACTGGGAATGGGTTGGATGGGGGAAAGGAGATAAAAGGGGAGGGTAGACCTGACCTGATGAAGCATCTAGATGTGGAGAGAGAACTGGGACTGGTTGGGCCAGGAGGATAAGGAGCTGGGAGTGGGTGGACAAGGAGACTGGGAGACTTCTGTTAGACTGGTACTGGGATGAGGCATCTGGAGCAGTGAGACTAGGACTTGCTGGACAAGGAGGCTGGGACTGGAACTGGCTAGGTGAGTACAGTGGGACAAGGAGCCACAGGTGGTGAAGAGACAGGACTGGGGTATAAACTGGTTGGAAGGAACAGGGAAGAAAAGGTTCCAACCCTGCTGATGAACCATGTGGGTGTCAATATGATGCCATATGGTGGAAATTTGGGGGGAGTCACTTTTTTAAAAATAGGACATTACACATACACTAACATAATTGAAAATGAAGTAGTGTGCTTTTTAAATAAACAGGGTGTGAAACTGTTGTCTGTGCTGCTACCCAGCCACCTTGTGAAGACTCTGTTCCAGTGGCCGCTTGGTGTGTGTAGCCATGCAAGACCAGCCACAGTCTGGTCCGCCATAAAGCTTTTTGTAATCTACTTATTCCTGTCTACTCCAGTGTTTTATATCTTTGAAAGTTCATATTCACTACAGCACTGTCAGAATTAAAGTTACTTGCTTTCCCCTTTTGTCACCATCTATAAGTAAAAGGCATGGAGGGGGTAGGGGCGGAACAATCAAAATCTTTATCTGGGACATCTTCGTCATCTGGATGCTCAGTTGTACCCAAAGGCTAAACACCTTCTCTCTTTCAGTAACACAATTCCCTAGCCCATAAGTTCCTTTTTCCATTCATTGTTCTTTTTGTTACCCGGAAATTGTGGCAGAGGCAACTGAACCTGTATTTCCCCCTCCATGGTCTCCAGCTGTCACTTGTCTGGGCAGGGACTCTTGTCCCACTCTCTTCTGACCAGATGTTTTTAGGGCTCTGCAGGTCACTGCCTTATGCTGTGATATTCCCAGCAAGCTAGTCTGCCTAAAGGCCAGCACCTGTGCTTGGTTTTCTCTTCAATGGCTACATATAGCGTATTGCTGGTAGTTACAAGCTACCACATAAGAAAGCACATTTATTGTTAAAGGCATTAGAGAGCAAGCATATTCAAAGAATAAAAGTTCCTGTATGCATGGTAAAGGCTCATCAGAGATCACCCATCAGTCTTATGGGGCCCTAATCAAACTGTCCAACTCTTCCACAGGGGTTGGGCCCACACACACCCTTGGACAGATGATCCTGCTTATTTGCTGGATCAGAAAGAAGTCCCTGAGTCATCCAGCCTTTCTGTATCAAAAGCCCCTTCTTTGTCTGTTTCTGAATTGCTTGAAACAAGGCCACTAGAGTAAAGCTTTAATTAGCAATGGATGTTGGAAAAGTCCGTACTACAGGTTCATCTTGTTAGAAAATTATACAGTGCATAGCTCATTTGAAATGCATTGCTGAAAACTGTCAGGTGTCATAATATTCAGAGTATTGTCACCGAGATGTCTTGTGTGCGTCACAAGAGTATTCAGTCATTTCAGGTCCGTTTGAAGTAATCACAATCTGTCTCCAGAACTATCATTTCAAAATTCAAGTCAAATCCTGCTTCCCTTATATATGTGAGTAGTCGCTTTAGAAATAGTGAGGATTGAAGGTAACAAACATATTTGTCCCTTTTATATACCTGACTGAAGTAGGGTGACCACTGAGTCTGAATTGCCTGTGGTCTCATAACTGTTGCATTTCCACAGGATGAGTTCAAGTTTCAGTTTATTGGACTCTAAGCCCACACTGTATAATGAGAAGAAATTAATCAGTGGTGACATTTTCCATCTCGTCCCCAAGTTTCTCTTCTTGACATGCATAAAAATGATTCACTATCTATAATTTCTACTATCTGGTGCCACAGTGATGGTGGTTTTAGTCTTTCTAACTTCATCACCATATATATAATTTTTCTTTTGAAAGGAATAGTAAAATACCCATCTTTTATGACTGGACTCTGAGTTTATGCAAAAAAAATTATATATGAATGATAAATTATTTCTTTTGTATAGTGTATTTATTGTTGCTTTGAGTGTTCCTGATTACATATTACAGCTTGTGATCTTTGTGGATTTTATAGAACACAAGTTATTACATTTTAAGTAACTTATATGTATTGACTAGCTCTGTTTCTAATTACTTGAGTAAGTAAGCTGCGTGACCTGAATTTCTTATTCTCGTAATGCTTTGTGAACTGTTGATCGTGCTGTCAGTGTATGTCACTGACCTGTTGAAAAGAAATAACAAATCACCATTCATATATAATTTGTTTATGTAAACAGAGTCCAGTCATAAAAGATGGATATTTTACAATTCCTTTCACAAGCAAAATTATCTATGTGGTGATTAAGGTAGAAGACTCAAAAACAGATACGTTACCTCGATATCTTAAAACACCCTATTCAAAATACTACATTCCAAGGGACAGAAATGCTCTCTGCTAAGCAACACTTTCCCTTCTGCTTTGTATCCCATTTGCTAGTTTCTCTTCTTGCTAGCTTCCATATACCATCAGCAGTTCCCAGACGTGAGTCGGAAGACCAGTATTTAAACATTGGAAATGTTCAAAAAATTTTAATGTTCAACGAAAGAAAATTGGATGAGTGCCAGCTAACTCTATCAGAAAACGCTGCAGAATTGAGTATTCAGTAGCATGGACACTTTGAAGTTATTCTCTAGCTCCAAAAAGTAGCGTCTCACAAGTGTGATGTTTTGCCAGTGGCTTCGAAGTTATCGGATTTGAACTGGCAGTTCTTGTTAATCTGACCATAGCAAATGCTCAGTACCCTTAATAAAGGGTAGGATGGAAACTTCATAACCTGCCCTATTGTGACTTTCCCACATGCTGCATCAGACTATCCAGCACTGAGCACTTACCTTCAAGGTGCATAGAAGGAAAGGCAAGTTGGGTTGAGTGGAAAATGTAGGATCCCTCCTGACTAATACAAAATTTATTTATCAAAAATGCAAATTAATGGAAAGAGTGAATATGTCCTAGAAAGTAGATTTGACTACAAGTGATGTTTCTGGACTAACGACTTCCAGTACTTAGGGCTCTTTTTAAAGCTATCCGTGTTCCATTTTTACATACCCTGAATCAGCCTCGTGGCTAAGATGTCACCTCCAATCAGTCTGATCTCCTGTTTTATTGGGCATGTTGTTAACTGGCTTTTGTGCTTCATTATCTGTGGTAGATGAGTACTGTGATGGAGAAATAAAAGCAACTTCACAGCCTTTTGCTAGTATTGCTTAACTTGGTGAACTTGATTCCAAGTGGAGAATTAATGAGGAGGGGATGCAGCTACTATGTAAGACTTGTCAATTGACTCCATTAGTCTCAAAGTTAAGTGAGTTGGGAGGACAGCCAGGATGATCTACTTAAAAAGAAGAACAGGAGTACTTGTGGCACCTTAGAGACTAACAAATTTATTAGAGCATAAGCTTTCGTGGACTACAGCCCACTTCTTCGGATGCATATAGAATGGAACATATATTGAGGAGATATATATACACACATACAGAGAGCATAAACAGGTGGGAGTTGTCTTACCAACTCTGAGAGGCCAATTAATTAAGAGAGAAAAAAAAAAACTTTTGAAGTGATAATCAAGATAGCCCAGTACAGACAGTTTGATAAGAAGTGTGAGCATACTTACAAGGGGAGATAGAATCAATGTTTGTAATGGCTCAGCCATTCCCAGTCCTTATTCAAACCGGAGTTGATTGTGTCTAGTTTGCATATCAATTCTAGCTCAGCAGTCTCTCGTTGGAGTCTGTTTTTGAAGTTTTTCTGTTGTAATATAGCCACCCGCAGGTCTGTCACTGAATGACCAGACAGGTTAAAGTGTTCTCCCACTGGTTTTTGAGTATTTTGATTCCTGATGTCAGATTTGTGTCCATTAATTCTTTTGCGTAGAGACTGTCCGGTTTGTGTGTCTAACAAACCAAGGGATTGTGGTCAACCAGACAGCATTGTAAATTAAGGCCCATTCACCGCTCGTTGAATTTGAGCACAAATAGATTTGCATTGCAAAGCCATGTCTCCTTGAGTCAACATAGGCCCATTATAGCAAGTGGCTAAATACCACCTTGTGCACTGGTTCCTCATTTGGCTCTGCTTGACACCCATTATTAATATCCGCACAATAATACATGGTTCCACAAGGTTTATATTTAAAAAACACAATTCTATGCAACTGAATATACATTGGAATTGAAACCCTTGATCCTTGTACATTTCTGCAAATTAAACATTCTCTAGCAGAATTTTCATGCTTTGTCCTCACAGCCTTTTATAATTTATCATTGCTGGTGTTGTCTGCCTTGTGTTGTATTTCCATTACAGTGAACTTGCACTTCTGAGGGGGACTACACTAATAAGATGACATGTTAACATTTCTTTTGAAAGGCAAGATGCAAAAGAGTATTTAACAGAGAGAGGTTACTGCTCGAAAGACCCTGAACAGCCTATCTCCGGATGCTCCTTTATTTGATGAGTTTAGTGTCCCTCAATAACAGAAAGAAGCAGCATGTACTGCATTCTCTTTCTCCAGCACTGTGCAGCATGTTGCCTGTTGCTTGTATTATACTTGCAACAAAAGAATAAACTAGTGAGCAACACAAACTTAGTGTTCTCATTGTTTATACCCCATTGCTCCCATTTTCCAACCCCAGAATTCAAGTACATTTCCTAAACATTGTATAAAGAAGAACAGGAGTACTTGTGGCACCTTAGAGACTAACAAATTTATTAGAGCATAAGCTTTCGTGGACTACAGCCCACGAAATATGCATCCAAAGAAGTGGGCTGTAGTCCACGAAAGCTTATGCTCTAATAAATTTGTTAGTCTCTAAGGTGCCACAAGTACTCCTGTTCTTCTTTTTGCGGATACAGACTAACACGGCTGCTACTGTGAAACTAAACATTGTATGAGGCTAAACATGAAAGATCTTAGCATTCCAACTTGTTCAAAGCAACCTTCAAGATTAACAACATGGAAGAAACAAACAAAATCATTAACCTGGCAATAATTTCCCTTATTATCCAACAAAATTAAGGATACAGCACTAAAATTCGTTAGGGTTTTTCACTCTTGACCCTGGCTTCTTAATGTTGTCATCCATCTGTGGCTACCTTTCAGTGTTTTATGAAGTGATACCTGCAGATAAGGTTGTTTTTTAAAATGCTTTGGATCCTTTGAGATTTAAGTTGCTACAACAATAGTACCTACTGTAATCAAAATGCTTGAATATAAATATACATTAATCATGTATGTAGAGGAAAGATTATAAATGCAGTCTTAATTTAAAAAAGGAAGTGAAACAAACAAATCTATTGCTTGGCCATACTGCTTTGCTTCATAAAATAACTAATTCTTACTGCACCACTCTGGATAACATTCTCCGCCACACCTCCCTACATTTAGCATCCATTACATTTTGGTATAATTGCATTATAGCTCATCAAATCACTTAAAAAGGAATTCGTGTTCCTGCTTTTCCTTGGCTTACAGAGCAAAGCTGGCTTCCAGGTGTTCAGCATCAGCTGCTCTCCAGATATAACTAAGGTTATGGCTACACTGGTGCTTTACAGTGCTGCAACTTTCTCGCTCAGTGTGAAAAAACACCCCCCATAGCGCAGCAAGTTACAGCGCTGTAAAGCGCCAGTGTAAACAGTGCCCCAGCGGCTCCCAGCGCTGTAAGCTAATCCCCTCGTGGAGGTGGAGTACCTGCAGCGCTCGGAGAGCTCTCTCCCAGTGCTGGCGCATGACCAAATTCGCACTTCAAAGCGCTGCGGCGGGAGTGCTCCCGGAGTAGCGTCTTGGAGTTTTGAGTGTAGCCACAGCCTAACTGATAGCAAGCAGCCCCCTGGCCAGGTTTCTCAATTATTTAGATTTGTTTACCATTGGAATATGAAGACACTGGCAATCAGTTCTTGATCAGCTGAGAGGTAAGGTAGGAAAACATGTCTTCCAGGCAGTATTCATCAACTCAAGCCATTTGTCTCCAACTGAAAATAGACTCCCTTTCTACTCCTCATCATGCCCCCCAAAATTAGTTGTTACCCGAAAGTGTTTTTTATAGATTAGAGTTGCTTATTAATGAATATAAATGAAATAAAAATGTCATTGCTGTTTTTAAACAAAACGTGAGGCTATATCATTATATCTGTTTTTCATGATAACATAACAGATCAAAGTGCTTTTTTCCAATTGCAGAATTACTTTCCTGATTAAAAAATGTGATTTTGAAAAGGTGATATTCAGGTGACTTAGGACAGCATAACTTTTAAACTAATATATTCTCAATTGCATGGTAGGGCATTTCTAAGGGCTCTGTGTGATGTTTTAGGCTTCTCTGGTTTTATTGTTCTCCCTTGTATGTAATACTTATTTAAAATCTTCAAGATAAAGTAGTAGATCCTCAGGTGCATCTTAGCGTCGCTGAACACACCCTTGGAGAGAGGGGTATAGGAGGATTTCTGCCACCTTTCTGCTCCCCCGTCCTACAGGCAGCCAGGGACAGTTCAGCCCTGATGTAAGTTAGAGCAGCTTTAAAGCATGTTTAACTTATGCCAGTAGTAACAGGCCCATCTAGGCCATTCAGCTGGCCCAGGCACCTCAATGAGAACCTGCTGGGTTTCCCAGAATCGTGAGCCACCATGTTTATCCCTTTCAGCCTCAGCAAGTGGAGTGTTGCTGATGTTAAATTATGCCTCAGCTCCCTGACACACCAGCTTTTCTGACTTGCCATTAAACTCTTCAGGACTCTGCCTGTCCAGTAGCAGGTAACAATCAGTGAACTCCAACTCCCGAGTTCTTCAAACACATCTCTCTGCAGTGTCCAGCCCTCTCACTGAACACACTCAGAGGTTTTTTAAATTGCCTGCTCCTTTAAAGTGACAATACACAGCCACATAATAATTTAACTGGGGGTGACAAACTCTCCACTTCAAACAAAGCAACGAGTTGGTTTATGGTAAAAGTAAAATAAGTTGCTTAACAAAAATGGCAATAGGTTTAAGTAATCTCAAGTAAGAAATAAAGGTTAAAATGACAGAGTCCTGTGGCACCTTATAGTCTATAAGGTGCACCTTATAGTCTATAAGGTGTGGACTCCATGCTGGTTCCTCCCCCGCTTGTAACTTTTATGATGTAAATGATCTCTTCTTGCAACCTCAAGTTCAAATAAATAACCTATTGAATTCAGCCACTCCTGTTTTGAGGTGTTGGCCTCATTCTTTTGTCTGGAGAGAACCTGTTGACCAACTCCCCCTGACCTGCCTGGTTTAAATACATTTTAGTCACCTATTTCCCGCACATCTGTAAATTTCTTTGTGGGTTAACCATATGTACATCATGCAAAAATAGTAATGGTCAGTGCATTGTTAGCTCTCCACTAATATATTGCATGCTACCTTTGGGGGTAAATATCATGACAGTGTCCCATTTGGATTAGGGTACTCTTGGGGTCACAACCTCCCCGACACAGACTCTGTTCTGGTGTGGAATTGGGACCAGAACTAAGCCAGCTATATCAATTTTACAGTCCATGATGGATTCTGCTGTGCCATCACATTTCTACTGTCAGACTAGTGCAAATGAGATGGATTGGGAAGAAGGATCTGGCCTGAAATAACTTCCTGGCATTTTTATTACTTACATTTGGCAAAAACTTTTTGTTGTTACTTGTTTCTTCTATAGAGCATTTCCACTCAGTGTTTTGTACCAGCGTAGTTGATGTTCTCTCTCTCTTTTTTTTTTTTATTATAAAGGGTGGGGGGGTACTAAAACTATGCCTTTTAAATGATGGTTGGTGTGTTTGTTTTCCACATCTTCATACTGAAAGTTCTCTCAAGTGTTGATTTAACTCAGTTTCTGCTAAATCACTGCTACATTGACCTCCGAGTATATCTACGCTGCAGCTGGAGGTGTAATTTCCAGTTTGAGTAGACGTGCATGCACTGACTTTGACTGAGCTAGTGCACTAAAAATAGCAGTGTAGATGCTGTGGCATAGGTGGTGAGATGGGATAACCTCCTGAGTAGGTACCTAGGGTCCCGTATGGATTGTCTTGGATGTCTAGCCCATGCAGCTGTCCAGACCACTGTGGCTATACTGCTATTTTGTGCATGCTAACTCAATCAAAGCTAGCACATGATATATCTACCCAAGCTAGAAATTTCACCTCCGGCTACGGTGTACACATTACCCTCTATGTCACTCTGGTACTTACTATACCTCCCCTTCCTATGGATGTAATATAGTAAGGTGGAAAGAGCAGTAGGATTAGTATCTCCCTGGTACTGTATTACACATAGCCAATGCATTGAGGGACTGCCACCTTATCTGTATGGATTTAAGGAACTGGTATTGAGTGAAGAATGTTTCTATATGTGTCCCATCAGTGTAACGCTGAGTGCTGGAATCATGGCTATTGGTGATTATAGGCACAATAATGTGTTTTGTAAATTTTCCTTTTAATTTTAATTTTGTCTGAAAATTTGGCTAAATATTAGACTAAAACAAGTATTGAGGAAATGGAGCATACTCCCCCTCAGTCTGTCATAGTTGAGGAAATCACAAATTAGTGCCTAAACACACATTCCTTTTTAAAGGAAGCTGCCATGGCTAGCAGCTCTATATTTATAGAGCAAAACAACAACAAAGCAGACAGTAACACTGAAGTTTGCTGGCAATCAGTGAGCCTCATTTCCCTGGGTTGTTTGCTGATGATGTTGCCCAGCTGAGAAATTGGGATGTTATCAGTGCTGCAGCCCTTATTTTCCAAGGTATGTTATTCATGACCAGTAGCGCTTTTATTTTTTAATAGAATTGTTGTGATTCAGGAGGTTAGATTTTTAGTCCTGACAACTTTGATAGTCAATTTTAATCTAGTGAGGATGTGAAAATTATTATGCACCAGCAGAGATAAAATAAGCTATTATCTCCTATGAACACAAGTGTGGTACCATAAACCTGGCATTTTTGGTTTTAAGTGCAAGATTACAGATATAAAAGGAAGTCTTATGTAAATCTAAATTTAATGGATTCCAAAACAATGAAATGGCAAATGGGACTGTGTAAAATATGCTGTTACAGCATTAAAAGCTTCTAAATTACTGGAATTAATATTTTATTATCTAGGAATCAGTCAAAATGGGTAAAAATTATAACATTTTGGGACAGAGGGTCGTGTGGCACCTTTAAGACTAACAGAAGTATTGGAGCATAAGATTTCGTGGGTGAATGCCCACTTCATCACTTGTGGTACTTTCCAACATAGAACTGGCTCTTCTGGAGATAATGCCTCCTATCTGTCACAAAATCAGAAGTGCGATCTCTAGGTCAGGACACATTTCATTTGTTGGCCTTTTTTTCCTCCTTCCTTTCTCCTTGTTACTTTTTTCTTCCTTTCATTTTTCAAGTGCTTCCTCCAAGTTGTTTACATGTTAGTGGCCAAAAGCTGTAGCTGTCTTGAGGTTTAATGCTAGTACTTCTGCTAGCAATTCCCTATTGGACAGGATTCATTGGTCAGCCTTTTTTCCTCCTCCTTCCTTTCTCCTTGTTGGACTAGTTGGAAATAAATGTTGAAATATCAGAACTTTCCCACCTATTGGAAATTCAGATATTTTTGATGAGCCATAATGGGGAAGTGTTAATGGTATGAACCCGTTCTAGAGTGATACTGTGTGAGGTAAATTGTTGAGTATCCCAGGGCATACCTCTACTTATGAAATGCTTATGGGATAAATGGCAGAGGCAATAGTGCTCCATTATTAAGGAACCTCACAATAAACTGCATGGAACTTAATTTATGCATCTTGCATGGATGAAGAGATGAGTCAATAATGCTCAGATTCAAACCTGTGGCTTGCAGAAGTGGGTATTTCAAACCAATTAGAGCACTGAAACATCCGTTCAGCATCCCTTCTGGCTGAGAATTGGCATACTGGAAATGTTTTGTTTGCAAGCACACTGTGTACATGTCATATTAGAATTCTTCATTAATACCACAGGAGAAAATTAGCATATAAAATTTGCATGAATAGAAATAACATTTCTCTAAGATTCTATTTGACACCTATACTTTTTTTTAATAAGGGACTTCAATAAGTAATGCACATAAGCTCACAAGCCCTTTGCTACCTGCTTCATTATGTCAGTAATTTTAGTATTTTTTTGAAAAATATCACAAGCTGGTAAAATGCAGCAAATAGACCCAAGATGACATGTGACAGTCGCGTGTTTAAAAAAACAAACCACCACCACCACCAAACTAGCATTTGGAGAACATAGTCCTCGTCAAGTGTTGTCACTAATAGTTACTTTGTATTGGAAGTGAAAAGTCTTGGGTAAAAGGGATTTAGTAATCTAGAAAACATAACTCAGGTAATGACCATTTCAAGAAGAAATACAAGTGAAGCACTCCTTTGTAAGAGGAGGGTTGACTTACGGAGGTTGGAAATATTTGCATGTAATGTTCATAATTGATCTGTGTATGTCTGTTTTGAAATACCTAATCTTCCTGGAATCATAGGTTAGAATTCAGTTCTTTATCATTCTATTGAGGTCTATGAAATTAATGTGTGAGGCCTTTCTGATGAGTCATTAAAAACAGAGACCAAACTGGTGCTTTGTGGACTTCAACAATTCCATGACACTTTTCACAAGAGGAGGTTTTGCCTGAGTGTCCTGTAACAAGATTCTATTTTGCTGCTGTTGAGTAGTGTATTGTAAACTGTCTGTCTACCATCCTTTCTAGAGTTCGCTGCATTGCAGAGGTGATGTGATACTGCTCAGAACAAAATTGAACGTTACTTGCTAAGGCTTGTAGTCTGTGCGTCACTGTTCTGGAATTAAGATGTAGAGGGAGACTTTCAAAAGCAAGAGCATATAGGTGTAGTGGGAGTTGGGCACCTCACTGACCTTTTGCCCTTTAAAATCTCTCTTTTAGGCAGCTGTGGGATATTGTGTTTTGTACAAATTAGGTACAGAACTCAGGCACCTGGGAAATTACCAAAGCAGCCCTCAGGTTAGCCTCTGGTCAAGAATATGTTAGCAGATCTTGTTTCTGTTGCTGTCACGGCGGTCACAACCGGTGGTTTGATTTTGTGGAGTGATGCATTTCTGGTATGGTAGCAAAGACTGACTCTTCTACAGTAGCTATTATTATTTCAGTGGAATTGCGAAGTGGCCCTTAAGGTAGCAATTTCCTTCATATTCAGAAGTTGGACATTTATCTGGCTGTGTTTCTGAATAAATACATATATATGTGTGTAAATATTTACAGCATATAAATAAATAAGTAAATGTCCAATCCGTGAAGTTCAGCTGACTGTGATAGAACTGTATCATCTGCTTTCACTAACCTGGTTAACTAATTTAAAATTATATACAGCAAGTAATACAGCTTACCAGTGATGATGAAAGAATAATTACACAGGCCGTCAGGGGTAGGGGGTTGGAATCTAGATCTGATAGTCTGGATTGTTTTTGCTTTTTTGCACTTATAGTAGTTAGCTCTTATTTCTTAACCAAACACGACAGTTAGATGCATCTAAACAATGTAAATGTTGGATTGGGACCAAGTAAAGGTATGATTCTGTTCCTGACCGTTTACACTGAAGTTAGTTATATCCTTTCACTATTTCCCAAAAGTAAATGCAAATGAAGAGTCTAGAGTTATCCCAACTTGTTTTTTGTTTGTTTTCAAATACATATTGGATGGGATTTTCAAAATCACATAAGTGAGAACACAAGTCCCATTGCAAATAAAATCAACCCTTCAGTTACCTGCCATCATAGGCGTTCTTCTACAACTTCAATATAAATAAAACTTTGGATTACCAAAAAAACAGAAAATTACTAAATCAAGCATATCAGCACAACTACTGTAACTAACATATTAGTTCAAATGTTCATGAACTAGATGATTTAAAATATCTACAAAGTGAAGTGATCACCCCATTTTTTAAAGCTAAGGCCAATAGGTGGATGACATGATGAAATGTATAGTGCTTGCAGCTGGAAGTGCATAAGCCTGAGAGAGGCACATCTTGGCAGTAAAAAGGCTTAATTACGCTCTGTAAATTTTCACTTTTATCTATGAAACATCTAGTTTTAGTAATTCCTTGCTTTACACCAATCTTTCTGTCCTCTCACATACAATTCCATACAAACACTATAGTAATAGAATGTTATAGTTGCATGGTTCAGCATTCAGGAAATGCAAAAGTTAAATTTGTTTGTAGAATTCGTCATAAAATTTTTAATTATGCAATTGATCATTGTGATTTGCTGATTTGTTGAAATTGAAATGTTCTATGGTGTCATGTATCTGTGAAATTCCACCAGAAACCAAAAAAGAATTAGTTTGCTGCCCACAGACGGAGGCATCTTTGTCTAAAATGTAGCCGTTTACATGAGTTCTTCAGAAATGAAGCATACAGTCATGGTGAATGGCAAATAAAGTTTCAAATGACACCACTCTATCAAAGACATTAAAAGAAAATGTGACGATAGCTACAAATTTTTTGCCAAAGAAGATCTGAAAAGACCAAATGAATCCACAGTGTATTTAATTTTGTTGGCACTACATCAAAGCTCTTTCTTTTTAAATTGGATAACACAGAAGCAAGAAAACTGGAAAAAAACCAAACTTTTTTTAACCAAAAAAAAAAAGCCTCCAAAAAGTCTTAATCTGATTTTTTTTTTTAAATTATCAGGTTAATGCAGTATGTCCCAAAGCGATTAAACAATGGGCTTCTTTCCAAATTCTACCTGTTCAGTACTGTGTTACCTCTCTAGAGAAAGCAAGAGAGTCTTCAGCTAGATTAATTAAATTGAAATGATATAATATCATTAAATGATATGATATAAATTTAACTGTTTACATCAATAAATTCTACTGAAATGTAAAGCTAATATTGATTCTTTCCTTTACCCAGCCTAGCAGTAAAGTATTCAGCCAAAAGTAGAGAAATAGCAGGTTTGCCACTATATTCAAAGACGTTTTGGATGCTCTATGGGGTAAATGCTGGCTTCTGCAGGTGTTTTAGTTCCATCACATGGAGAGCCTTGCTTCATGCAAGCTCCATACATACCACAGTGCAGTGGTGACTTTGGAGTCGGAGCTGGTGGTGGTTCCATACAAAGGCTCTTTTTGTTCAGAGATTAGAACAGCAGCACTGTAAGGCTCTGTTGCAGAGCCAAAGTCAATGATAGAGCTGGAGAGGATTCCTTTTCTCCAGCACAATCAGACTGTTTGAGCTACTGCTAGCTTCCCAGCTTTCAGATTGCAGAAACAACAGTAGCTCTGCCACCATTTCGTTCTAACACGGATATTAATGCTTAAAATAGCAACCCATTTTAAGTAGACACTTACATTTTTTTAATGTCTTGCTAAAGCTGAAGATGGCTGCCACTCTTTCACATCTATTATTTTTCTGTCAATTCGTTAGAATATTTTAAGCAAATTTAATTATAATCTCAGTAATGAACCCATTGTTAGCACAAATCTCGTAGATCCTTGCTGCCTAGCTCTTCATGGGGAGGTCCTTTTGCAAAATACTTTATAAACAATCAAGTAGAATCACAGTTGCTAAGGCATTTAGCTGGTAGGAAATACTATTTAGGATCAGGAGCATGATTACTGTAGTTTGCAACATTCCCAGAATTTGTAGACATAAGGAGCTGCAAAGTAACTTTTTTTCATATAGCTAGGGTTACCATCTGTCCATATTTCCCCGGACATGTCTGGCTTTTGCGTCTCTAAATAGTCGTCCGGGAGGAATTGGTAACAAGATTAAAATGTCCGGGGTTTTTTTCCCTCCCTCCCATGCAGAGTGCGGCTGCTGATTGGGCGGCTGGGCCGACTGAGCCGCTCCCATTGGCCTCCAGCAGCCAGAGCCCTCCCCTGCTCCCCCCTCCCTCTGTCTGCAGCCCTGTGTAACACACAAACCGACCCACCGGGCAATGTGTTTTGCCTACACGTGGAGCCAGAATGGTAAGGGGAGTCTGGGGGGGGGCAGTCAGTGAGCGGAGGAGTGTTGGATGGGTCCCCGGCCTCCACCTGCCACCCCCCCTCCGTGCGTCCCCCCCCCCCCCGCCTGCCTCTCCCTTGCCTGCTTGTACTGCCAGAGCCAGCAGCAACTGCTGTCTGCTGCCCCCGGGTCCTAGCGTCCCCCATCCACTAATGGGAAGACAGGCTGCCTTTACCCTGCCCTTCCACCCTAGCCCCGAGCCTCTCCAACGCCCCAAAGCCCTCATCCCCAGCCCCAGTCCTCATCCCCCCACACCCTAATCCTCTGCCCCAGCCCTGAGCCTTCTCCGGCATCATGAACCCCTCATCCCCAGCCCCATCCAGAGCCCTCATCCCCCCCACACCCTAATCCTCTGCTCCATCCCTGAGCATCATGAACCCCTCATCCTCAGACCCACAGCCCTCACCCCTGCATCCCCTCCTGCCCTCAAACTCCCTCCCAAAACCTGCACCCCCTCCCTTTGCACAGCCTCCCACCCCAAACCCCATCCCAGAGCCTGCACCCCTCACCTCCTCCTGCACACCCACCCCCTGCCCCAGCCCGGAGCCTGCACCCAGCACCCAAACTCTATCCCAGAGCCTGCACCCCTCCTGTACCCTAATCCCCAGCCCAGGATCTGCACCCCAGACCACCTCCCCCCACCCAACCCCCCTCCCAGAGCCTTAGGCAGGTGGGGGGGGGGTTTCTGGGCACCACCAAAATTTCTACAACCCTGCCACCCATGCGAGTGGATAAGGGTCGGGGCAGTCAGGGGACAAGAAGCAGGGGGGGGTTGGGGTTCTGAGGGGGGTAGTCAGGGGATGGGAAGTGGGAGGGAAGTGGATGGGGGCGGGGCTAGGGTGGGGCTCTTCCCCCCCCCCCATGTCCTCTATTTTGATTGTGGAAATATGGTAACCCTAATATAGCCAAAGTGCTAAGTAATGAAGCTATGTTACTTTTTAAAAATATAACTATCCTCATAAAATGCAGAAGAATATGACATCTGGTTACTAAGAGTCAGCATAATATAGTGACCAAAATTTTATGTTGTGCGGTAGCAGGATTTAATAGGATTTCCTTTTATATAGAAAGTAAAACTGATCCTTAGTGTTTGGATTGCATTGACACTGGACCAATTTTAGCTTCAGTTTACATGAGGAAACAGGATTTAGTGACATATTCATAAACTTCAATCCTATTTATGAATTAAAAATCAAATTGTGCAGATAAACATCCATATTTGATAGCAGTTGGCTGATGATGATCTGCAGAGGATTTTAATGGCCAGGTGGTTTGAATTAAGTATTTTTCTTTTGGTTATAAAATCCTAATGAGTTATGGCAATTCATTAGTAACTGAATGAAATCTGTTAAGAAATTAGGAGGAATGACTTGATTTTAAAATGAGGTCCAATTAGAATTAATTTAATAACTCTTGATAGTAGTAACCAAAGCAAGAGTACATTTATGGGAATGCAAATCTCTTCCAAAAGCATAAACATCTAAACTTTAAATATGACAGTACATGGAATCACAGTTGTAATAGAGGAAGGTGCCAAGTGGTAGATA